>NW_019174258.1:7321815-7921815 GCF_002260705.1 Seriola dumerili | reverse complement strand
AGTAATATTATAACTATTATCGAATATTATGGCAAGTATAATAAATTCCAGAATACTGTCAAATTATTTCAAAAACACTGATCATGAAATCTCAGTGCCTTTGGTTTATAGTATTTGAAAAAAAAGAAAAGATAAGACTACATGGATCAATGTATTTAAAAAGCTCCCTCCCATGAATAATTTAACCTGTCAGACTAGCTCAGAATAATCATGTATGACAGAAGGCTGGATCCATACTTGATGTCCTTGCTCGAGGTCGATTTGCAGTCATGCACCATAAACTTACATGTCTCAGCCACAGATTGGTCTCCATGATCTGATTGACTTCATCCTGAAACACAGGACATAATGGACAATAAAGACATTAACACAAATAAGAACAAATGCATCTTAACATTTTTGAAGTTAAAATAGGAACTGTCACATGCAATCATCCAATTCCAATGTTTTCTGCAGGGTCAGACCTCTGTGTGTCCCGGACAAGTGGATTCAGAGAGGCACACCTGAGTCCTCTCCGCCTGAAGCATAACACACATGTCAACTGGAGCCAGGAGGTCGCAGCACAGCCTTAACTTTTATTCTAACAGCTCAGTTGTAAAGGTGGAGCAGAGGGACTAAAGAGCAGGAGGGAGAAAAACTGTCTGGGTCAGGTTTGTGTGTTACTTAGACCATGAATGAACCAATCTCATGACCCAGTGCATAACAACAACCATTCATGTGACCATTTAGTATCCTGGAGAGGTTGTACATGGCTGGTAAGCACAGGTAGACTGAAGAGGACCGCAGTACAATCTTTATTAGATTGGGAGATTGGTGATTTTAAAGCACTTTGAAAGCTAAGGCATACATCCTGTGCCTTATCACCAAATCAGTCAGCGAGTGCATTGACACAAAAGAAATATGTTCTGGGTCAGATCTGTTTTCATCATGATGTACAATTAAATCTTGGATATTTTTCTTTGGCTTGCATGATTTTGTGAATGCTCAAAATGCATAAATAGCACAGTTTCATTATTTACTGTATCTTGTTAACAGACAATCATTCTTTAAAAAATTAAGGTTTTTGTATGTAATAAACAAGGTATGATGTGTTAGTGATTTGGAGAAAGCCAGGTTAGCTGTTTACCCTGTTTTCAGTCTTTATTCTGAGCTAAGCTAACTGACTATATTTAACTGACAGTCATGGGAGTGGTATCTTCCCATCTAACTCTCAGAAACAAAGTGAAAGAAGCACATTTTCCAAAATGTCACACTATCTCTTTCAAGAACACTGTTGTCACTTTGACCCACTGTCACATGTTCTGGCATCTTCATGTAGCCTAGAGAGCCTGTGGTACAATCCCTGATTGCGAGATGATGATTGAGTCAGCCTGGCCGATGAGCTATTGATGGTCTAAATGAGCTCATATAGCCCAGCTGTAATTGGTGTAGGCTGAACAATACCTACTGCATCTGGGTTGGGAGCACCAGGTGTGCAGAGGGAATAATAGTCATTCATCAGCACCAGGGGCTTTGCAGCCTGCTACAATAACCAAGTTAAGGAGAATGTAACAAAATATCCTTTATCTCTTTGTTTTCTCTAGATCCAGACAGGTTTTCAATACTTATAAAGGTCTTTTGATGTATACTGATTACTTATACACAGGCAAAGGAAAGCAAATTGAGATGAGCTTCAAGGTGTCAGATCCCACATTATCCATTGAAACTGTCAAAAACAAATCATGGCTAGTAATGGCTGATATTGTTTTTGTTTTTATAGAATAGTGCGGTAATGCGAAAAAAAAAAAAAGTATTGTTTGACATTTTGCTTTCTGGCCAAGAGTTAGATGAGATGATCTATACCAATCTCAATATGAAGGTATAGCAGGGAGACTGTTGGTTAGCTTAGCATAAAGATTAAAGGCAGGGGGAGACAATTAATGTGCCTCTGTACAAAGGTAACAAAATTCACCTACCAGCAACTCTAAAGCTCATTACACATTATATATCATTTATCTTATTCATACAAAATTGAAGTGTAAAAACATCAGTTTGCAGTTTTATGCATGGTTATGTACAGGGGATAGCCACATTTTGTTCTATACCTTTGTACAGAGCTATGCTAGCTATGTTCTTCTAAGCTAAGCTAACAAGTCTCCTTGTAGTAGCTTCATATTTACCATACAAACAGTATCCATCTCACCATTTCGAACAAACGTAATGTAAATCAATTTGACAGGTTTAATACAGTTAGATCTTGTTGATAACATAACCTGATGACTTTGGTAAAATGTCTGTAATGAAGCCAATGATGTGCTTGTCCTTCAACACAAGCAGAGGGACTGCCAGTACATTCAAAGCTTTTCATTTTCTGAATGAAGCTGTCGTCCTTGTCAAATGCGAGCCTTTCTGCTTAATTATCAACATCCGCTCTAGACCTGTCTGAGTCAAGTGAGAGAGCTGCCTGCTTGCCATGTCGGGCTGCAGTCCACAAGCTCCAGCAAAACCCGCCATTAAATCCAGGGGTGCTCATCTGAAGTGGCAGTGATTGAGTGATAGAGGCTGCCTACACTGAGAGGTGCTCAGACAGCTGACATTTCCCATCTTGTCTTGGCCAGACAAACAGCCACACTGTCCCTCTTTCCCTCAGTATTACCAGGGGCTACTGTCCACCAACTGGAAGTATCTCAGGTGTCTCACATGGCATCCCTATAATCCCATTCACTAAAACTTTGTTGTCCAAAGTCTACAAATCCATGCACAACCTATTTCTTGTGAGGTTTGATAGCAATGAATCAGTACATTATACTCAGACCCTCCACACTGAACAAAACCTTGTTTTTTCTTTCCGGTCATGACTTCTCATTAGACAGAATGATGTATGCTTGACTGTAAGGAAGCAGCCACCCATAAATCAAAGGTAGCCCACTCTGGCCATCAGAAACTGTGAAAAATCCCTTTGTAGGCTACTTACCACTTTGACCAACTGTGACATGGACACCTCGAACTGAACAATGACTGGGTCGGACACATTTTCCACCGGTCGTATGTACTGGTTGTAGTTGGAGAATATCACAGAGAAGAGCCTGTGCTCTGCATCTGAACATGTGCCTCCTGGATCAGAGCAGAAGGTCACACATATGTGCGTTACTGCAGAGTGCTTGTCTTCAGGAAAACTGCCAGATGATCATGTTTGTTAGTTCTCAGAAATCCAGAGAGGCAGTGTCAGATTTTACCTACCTCAGTAAGAGACTGAGAACAACTGTTTTTTATCAATTTATCTATTTTTAATAATGTGATAGTGCTACCTTTAATTCAACATGCTGTGATAGCTTGATTTATGTTGAAGGAAAATACATTCCTCCCTTCAAATGAACAACCACAGGTACATAAAGACATTACTTATTATCCTGATGTCCAAGAATGTTAAAGTTAATTAAAATTTGGGATTTGAATGTTATTCATGGAATTAATTTAAAATGCCATTTCATTAGCTTATTGTGTACAGGTAGCCTAAATAAATAAAACAATCTTATTTTAATTAGCCTACTTCAATATCATTAAACACGTTTATGTAAAGCAACAAGTAAGTGAGATGTCATGTTAAAATAGCATCTTGTTACCCACCTGACAGAAGAAACAGGAGGAAGGAACATGTGGCCAAACCGAGGCAAAAACTGGCTTTCATCCTTTTGTCAATTGACAAATGCCCAATGAATCCGCGCTCCTCGCAGCAGACAGCAGGAGAAAGTGGGAAGCGCGTCCGCAGGCACCGAGAGAACCAGAGAGAGAGAGAGAGAGAGAGAGAGAGAGAAAGAGAGAGCCACACAGCCAGCCACTTACAGGGGGGTACACCATTGCACCACAGCTACCCAGTTTAATACAACAAGAAAAAGAAACTGAACTGGTCAGTTTCACTTAAAGATCACAACATGACTTTTTTCAACATCAAGTAGGGCGTTTCGAGGTCTCTCATTGTTTTGCAGTTTTATAGCAAATTAAATTTGATAACAAAGAAAATGTCTTAGAATCTAAAAATGTATTTTCTCAATCAACTTCTAACTACCTCTTTCCTTACCTCACATTTGTAGGCTTTTTTTTCTCTCTGTAGCTCTGAGCTCCTTTGAGAAAAAGGTAAAGTAATTTCTGTGCACCAATCAGGATTTAGCAACATATCAGAAGGAGAATGTGATCAGAACTGGTTTGTTTGGTCACTGTCAAATGTGATCAAACTACACCCACATAACCCTGATGAAGCAGATTAGCCGAGATTGTGAAACTCTTAACAAATAATATTTAAAGATGATTTTAATTTTTATTGTTGTTTATTTTGTGTAGGTTGTAATGAAATTTAAAAAAAAATACTTTAAAGTCAGGTTTTCAACATTTTCCAAGGACAGTCCACGTGGACCCAGGTGGTGCTCAAACATATTTTCCTCTCACAGTGTTGGCTTCCATATTAAATCATCAAATAGCCTTCAAACAAGATCAATAGCCTCTGTGTACCACTGAGTTGGAGCTTTGGAGGCCAACATAACAGATTTTCATCTTTCTTTATTGTGTGACAGAATATCCTCTTTTTTTTTTCAAAAATGCGTCACTTCAGCCCACTTCTAATAGGGATATAGTTCTGTCTTTGGCTCTGGCATTCCCTTGTTCTGTCCTTATCGTTATTGTAAAGTAGTATTATTCTTTCTTTTGGCCAGCAGGGTTGTGTTGTGGTTTGACACTTTGTCCTTCTGTTGGATGAAAGGGATGCCCAAGTGCTTTTCAGCTGACCTCTCCCCTCTACTGAAGTGCCCTCAGATGACAAATAAATCCCCACAAGCACCAGGGATGCCGTCTGGCGTCTGAGCAGGCACTTTTAACTCCTTTAAATGGGGCAAGCAAAAAAAGAATTATCCCATGGGGGATCAGTAAAGGATTATATCACGTAAAGATAGAAATAAATGTTGATTTGACCTTCAGAAAGTTTTCTTACTCATAGACAGGGCAGAATGAGAACTTAGGTTGTTTGTACACCTACGCATAGAGGACTCCAGCTGAGGCTCGGGTCATTGAACAAAACTGTCTTTGGTGACAAACAGCTTCCAAACCTATCATGCTGCAGAGGTTATTCTGAAGATTTACAAAGACATGGAGTGAAATATGTCATTTTTCTCATTTCCAAGGACTGCATTATGGTAAATCCTTAATATTAATGCTTGCTTATGAGGCAGGGCAAGTGTCAGAACAATGTTTCCTTGCAACTCTTATTAGTCTCATGACATAAGGCTTGTGATTTATAGGACCTTCCACAGAGTGTTGAATGAAGACTCCCCCAGCGTTGCTAGGATTGAAGAAGATGATGGATTATTGATGGATAAGCTGTGGCACTGCGCTGTCTCTCTTCGCTAGTGACAGGAGGTTGACAGGTGAGTGAAAAAGCAATGAATGATCTTGAAAACCATAAATAGAGATTAAAGTAAGGCATTAACATAGATACTGATTGCAATTCTTGATTTAAATGAACGTCTCACAAAAGAGCCAGCAGTCTGCAGAATCTCTAAGGAGCCCACTCAGCACTGTTTATTGAGCAGTAAATGTTGTGTGTGCTTGCACTCGCCCGTCTGAACAAATGAGCACTTAACAGAAATCAACTGTGGTGTAAAGGCACAAATGAGTCCCCATAAGATTGCAGTGTCTGAAACAAACACATTTTGTTCTCTCTTTCTTTAGTGTCTCATTTAAAGACATGTCAGGGCTATCACTATGACAAAAAGCACTGGGGCTCAAGACATCATAATCAAGATCAGCTCCATCTCAATCCAACGGTTTTGTTGTATCAACATATTTTTTTTTGCCTGGTCACACGTTCTCACATCTAAAGTGAACAGCTGTCTTTTCTGTGTGATGAAATGTTCAAATTGGCACATCTTCAGCGAACGTGTTGGCTCTGAGGACAAACTTTATCACCGGTAACACAGATTAACCAAGCACTTTGGCAAGACCCTGACAATTTTAAGACTTTATTGGGGATTTCATACATTTAATCAAACTGAAAGAGGACACTGATTTATCTTTACTTTTCATTCCTTAATCACACATCACATTTCAATGATATGGTAAGATAACTCAACACAAATAAGGATAAAACATCTGACAGCTGTCATGTCTCTGTCATACTGGTTATATTCCTGTAATGGCTCAACACATATTATGTTCGCATTCTTGAGTGCAGCAGAGGCTGCATTCAGTCCACTTCTGGAGCTGTCCTTTGTAGATATGAAGGGAAGGGGACAACCTCAGTGCATTGATTCTGTAATAGGTCCCTGGCAGATGCACCATTTCCTCAAAACATGGAGCTGTGGAAGGTTGTATTGCTTTAGATCATGTGGTTTTGATTATTAGGAGACATTTTTATCAATTTTTATGTCACACAAACATCCTGTCTGTTCCACTGATGTACAAAATAAGTGTATATTTTTATAAGAGTATTCCTTTTTTGCCCGGTGGTAGGATTTGACACAGAGGGCTCCTGGTCCCTGATGATACACTACAAGCAAATGCTAAGAAGACTTCAAAACTAAAAAAAAAAAACTATTGGCCTACATCCCCCTTGTAACTATGTTCATCCTAACAGTTCAATTACTTATGAAGACCCTAAAGTTGTTCAGTCTCTCTCGCTGTTCATCAGATGCGAGGAGTCTCTGAGCTTGGCTGCTGGTTGGGAATAATCTGACTCTGGAAGAGAGGCTGGAGAAACAGGCCCAGGGTGCCCACAACACACACTATCACGAAGATCCACAGGAACATACGATCCACCACCATGGCCACATACTTCCAGTCCTCTATCACCTGCAAATATACAGAATTGAGTCAATGAACATGAGTCAATAAACATGTTTCACAGATGTGTCACAACACAGCAGTTTAGGATGACTGAAGAATTTCTGTTCAGTGTGTTTTCTGTGGACGCTGCCATGCCTCTGTGCAGCCACTCGGGGGCAGAGAGTGTAACTGAGTAAATGAATGGGTGAATACTGTATGTGTGTAACATCTTACATTATATAAACATGTCTTGTAGTCTATTGTGTTGGCCAGCAGTTGAATTGAATTACGACGTACTGCATTCTATAATACACTTTTTTGTGTGTTCATTCATATTCTTGCCAATAACACTGCTTAGAATAGGAAGGTTTATTCTTAGGATGCTGACTGAGTAGCTTAATATTTGAATGGGAACATAGTTAAGTTAAATCCCTGTAAGGACCCATCTCTATATTGCTGAGACCTACACTGAAATAACTATTGACCCTTTCACCCCATTTTCAGCGCTGTCCTTGGTAGTTTTTGAAACGAGCTATTTCTCATTTCTGGTTCCCTCCCCATTTTATTGATTTGTTAGAGAAAGCAATTGATTACCCAAAGTCTGACTTCAATTTGCTGGGTCACAGCCACTACTTAAGGTTAGTGGTATTCTATCCTGCACCTCAGGGGTCACAGACTGACCGTTATCACGTAATGTTATCACATCAATACAAACACCTTTGGTCCAGTTTATTGGGATTAGGATGGATGGAAGAGGATGGGGCCAACAGAGGAGCCAACTCTAAACTTACCCAATGATTTAGTGCCCTAAATCCTGAGCTTAAGATAGCACACAGACAGACAGACTTATATATCTATCTATATATATATATATATATATATATATATATATGTACAAGGAGCATAGTAACTTTTGTTCATTTTTTTCATCTATTAAAATTTTATAACCTTTATAAATTATATACCGAGGCCTATTTATTATATGCTCCTTCTATTCTTTTGCATATATTCAATAAAACCTTTGGTTTAAATGCATATACGTACACTCTGATCATCATCATCTCCCATCATGTGCTCAGCCACAAAGCGCACCCCATTCACTGCCTCCTGGACATCAGCAACCCAATCTGAATTGCTTCTCTGCTGGAGGTCCTGGGTGGAGGTGAAACCAGTGGGAAGGTAATCCGTGGCGCGCAGGTCCTCCTTCCTGTTGGAGTGGCTGTAGCCCATTGACGGAGCTACATTTTTGTGTCCTGGGGTGGAGAAGGCGGAGTCGGAGGATAGCAGGGCAGAAGACGACATTGTGATTCCTGCCTTGGGTGCCCCTGGGTAACCCAAACCCAGAATGGCTCTCCTCGCCCGTAGGCACCGCTGTTGGCGGAGCCGCTGACGGGAGGAGTTATTGTTAGGGCGTCTCATGAAGAGCAAGGCAGGCAGTTTCACAAGAAATATTAGCTTGACCCAGGACGGCATGGTGTGGGTGCTGGGAGAGCGGTGGTGCACGTTGAGCACGCACACACTGGTGATGATGGAGAAGGTCACCAGTACCATGGTGAACATCAGGTACTTGCCGATCAGAGGCACATCCAGTGAGGTTGGAGGAACAATCTTGGAGATTAAAAGTAGGAACACAGTCAGAGCCAAGAGGACGGAGATGCAGAGGGTCATCTTCTCTCCGCAGTCTGAAGGCAAGTAGAAGACCAGGATGGCCAGAGAGGTGATCAAAACACAGGGAATAATTAGGTTTATGGTATAGAAAAGGGGCTTCCTCTTGATAATAAAGTCATACGTGAGGTCCACATAGGTGGGATCCAGAGGGCTGACAGTCCGTCTGCCTGGCAGCGCCAAGATATCCCACTCCCCACTGGGTGTGAAATCATCCATACTAGCCACCTCAGACTTCAAGATCAGGTCGATCTCGGTGTGGTCATACGTCCAGGAGCGGAACTTGAGTGTGCAGTTCTGCTGGTCGAAGGGGAAATGCTTGACCTCGATCTTGCAGGCGCTTTTGTAGATGGCTGGAGGAAGCCAGTTGATGCTGCCATTGGAAAGGACAATGGCATTGGTGAAGACTGTTACCTCATAGGTGCCATCAGCGCTATTAGGAAAGGAAGAAAGAGAGAGTAAACTTTAGAGAGCCTGTGAGTCAACCTTTGAGGTTTGTGTTATCAACACTGCAATCATAGTGCAGTTAACGAAAATCGAAATCGGAAAATCCTTTTGGTTATTTCCTAAAGGCGAGTGCAATCAATTTAAAAAGCCAATTAAAATCCCCAATCTGCCTTTGTTGTATATAAACTCTGGAAAGGCTTCAGAGAGTCGGTCATTAATAGCGAACAGGAGAAGCCAGGAGGGTGAGGATGGAGGGACTGGTAATCATATCACTTTTATACTGCATTACTTTCATTTGCTAAGTTTAGGTCTTAATTTGTAGGTATCTATGCTATAAGAGAGTTCATGATTCTGTCAAGAAATATAGGCTGAAATGAGAGAAAGCACAGACAAAATCTCTGTATGAGAGCTCTTCTCCTATCATTTTTAATACAAAAATTGTACATAAAAAAAGAAAGTGTCTCTTAAACATAACACTCTGACATCCCTGTGATGCTTACTTGTTGTACAGAACAATATCTGGGAGCCAGATGTGTCTGGATGGGATACGCAGCTTGTCGATGCCTTCATACTTTGCAGGGTCCCATGATAACCTGTAATCCACCCAGTGCTGGAGAGACAGTGAGAACAGGCCGTGAAGTCTGAAGTCTTCCACACACTTTCTCAAGAGCAGCCAATTTCTAATTACATGCTTCATTATCAATGAAATATGTTTGGCGCACAATTACAGAAGCAGTTTGTTCCACATTGAGGGAGGAAGAATTGATATGGCTTAATTCAAGTTCAAGGGGAAGGACATTTAACATGATAACAGGTTATTGGGAGTGTATGACTCTTGAGTTTCATCACACTTACCTGAGTGAGCCAGACATTTGTGGTCATGATCTGTTCTCTTTCATTCTGGAAATGTACAAGCGGGATGGAAATTATTTTTAAATATTTCAGCCAAAAATACAATCCAATACTATCAGAAAGAATAACAACATGGTTTTGACATTTTGTTTTCAATATTATACCTCCTGAACACCATTGGTCAAGACATCCTCTGGCAGTGATTCCCAACCAGAGGGCCGTGGAAAAATTATGGAGTAGCTTGTTTGAAATAATTTGAATTATGACTGGTTTAAAAAATATAGCCACAAATTTATGTGAAGGTGTAAAATAAATAGCCAAATAATATTTCAAATTGGTATTATGCAGATCTTTACCTTAACACCTTTATAATTGAGAGTGCATGAAAACCATTTAGCGAGCAAGCAGAGAAATCAAAGCTAAAAGTAATTGATAAGTGGTTGAAATAGCTATGTAACTGATCAACAGTTGATATTATTAGCTAAAATTAATTGAGTTGAAATATTTAGCTAAAATTATGGGAAGTGGTTGAAACAGCTAAACTCGTTGACAAAGGAGCGAATCATCTAATTGGCTAAAGGGCTGAAAAAGTTAGATAAAAGTCAAGTTGAAATGTTGTAGGCTAAACTTATTGTATGAAATATTATTATACAAATATTCACTTTCATACAGCCTAATCAATTTTATTAATCTACAGTACATTCAGTTTAAAGTCCATCGTCAGAAGAAATCTGGAACATGACAGACAAACGGTGTTGGCTACCTGATGTCAGACAAAAAAGAGGAACCACTGCTGATAAGACATGACTAGTCACCGTGAACAGAGGAACATTTTCATTAAATATGTCAAAACAACCTTAATATAATGCCAGATACTCTGCAGATAATGCAGCTGCTTCCACTATGAGCAAAGTCAATGAAGCTGCACAGGAACAAGTGGGTGGTTTTACAAGTGGGCTCTAAAAAAAGAGGTTTTGGCACACAGAATGAATTAGCATCTCCTGCAGAAAGTGTCAGCATCTAAATACCTACTTTTAGTGTCCTGCTACTTTCATTGCTAAACATAACTTATCAAGGTTTTAAGGACAGTTGTTGCAAGAGTAAACCTCAGATGAAAGAATCTTCCTCCTTACTGTCATGTTTACTGTCTAGCATCTGGTCAAACAACTAGTAAGACCCGAGGCGCCTCGGCGGCTCACCTGGTAGAGCGCGCACCACACGAACTTAGTCCTTACCGCAGCGGCCATGGATCTGAGACCGATCCACGGCCCTTTGCTGCATGTCATCCCCTCTCTCTCTCCCTGACCTTGCTATCTACCTCTCACTGTACTAGCAAAAGTAAATAAATAACTAGTGAGACCCTCCTCTCCTCTCATATTCCTTGTTTATATGTTTATTGATAGCATTGTAATCACACTGCCATGACATACATATCCAAGTGTGTTACCAAAATGCCAATTACCCCAAGGGGTACAGTGGAAACTCATAAGCTGAAAGTGTGAATGTGCCATGCTGCCTTGGACTGCAGCTGGGAGCCTCTGCTGTAAATCTGAGGAGAGCCTCTATCACTGAGGGTAAAACAGCTTTATGGCCCCTTTTAATGCAATGTGCTGAAGTTTCAATCTGGACACGACAGAGGCAGAGATCACAGCTGACCAGATCTATCCTCGACTTCATCCATCCCTTTAGAGCTACAGCCTCTCAACACAGGCTGGTTTGTAATTAACTGCTTTCTCAAAGTGTTGTGGCTCTTCCTGTCTTTTCTATCATCCACTTTCCTTCTTTTTCTGTCTCCCTCTTTGTCGCTCCAGCACATAGTCCCACCCTGACACACATAAATAAATGCAACGCACTTCCTCCTGGTGGGGAGGATGGGAATGGTCGGGCCTTACCACGCTGATGAGCTGTGCCAGAGACACTTGCAGCTTCACTGTGACTCTCTCGGTCCTGTTGACAGCCGGCCGGATGAGCGGATTGTAGCGATCCTTTCCCAGCAACCAGTTCATGAGCCGCTCCTCTGAGTCAGCACTGCTGCTACCTGGTGACACAATTTTATCCACAGGTACACAAACACACACACACACAATCACACACAATCACACACACACACACACACACACACACACACACACACACACACACACACACACACACACACACACACTCACTCACACACACACACACACACATACACACACACACACACACACACGCACACACACAAAATTACAGTATCAAGCCAAAAACTTGGTGCTCAAATGGAGGGACACAGGAAAGCTCAGACAGGGATGCTATGAGTTTGTGATAGCTGATGGACTTTGATGATGGCTCTAGGAAGATGTGCGTAGCAGCAATTCAAGTAATTGGTTGTTTGTTTCTTTTTCAAGATTAGAATTTGTCTCTTTTAAGGTTTAAGAATTATGGTTACATTTTTTATAAAGCCAACATTAACTGTTAGTCCAGGACAACATATGAACTCACAGTCTATTACATGAAAGCTGGAAGCTTCTTGTCTATCCATTATCTGTTCATTGGTTTTGTTTATTGTCCTGAACGGCAACTTCTTCCTCTGTCTGTTCATCCAGCTGCATCACACAAACTGCATGTATGACTTCCCGAAGTCTTAAGGGAAACAGCAGCCGTCAATTAAGAAAGCCAGGGATGGCTGTGTTGTGGAAATGATATTAAAATGTTAGGAAGGCCCTAAAGTAATTTCCAAATAAGTAATTACATTTGGGATGAGGGCAGGCATTTTCACAGCATGTTAATAATTCTGCTTTTGCCTAAAGCCAAATCACTGGATGTGTCTTTAAATGAGACTAAGCCATGAATACCAATACGTACACTCCACCTCCTTCCCTCGTCCCTGATAAAGGATGCCCATGTCAAAGGGGTGAAGACAAGCCTGATTGAAACTGATGATTGGCTCTTCTCATCTGGAGCAGAATGAGAAAATGTAGCACTACCTCTTCCATTTTCTGTACATGCAGCTGGGTTATTAATGCCCGCACATGGTCCGGAGGAGCTGAGTCGACTTACTCACGGGAAACACTGCAATGAGGTGAGACACTTACTGATGGGCCCATTGAAGAGGAATCGCTATACTGTTGTCAATATGCAGAAGAAAGATATGCATGGCTGTAAAAGGGATCGATCACTCGTGTTTTGTTTTTTTTTAAGCTATGTGGTGATGTGGTGTATTAAATCTAAGATTCATATTAGACCTCCAGCTCCAACACTTTTCCTTTGCCCAGTGTCAAACTGCCTGTGTCATTATCGGCCCACAGACCCCTGGAGCTTTGCAGGGCGTGGCGGACCGACAATCTAGCCCCGCTGGTCAGTACAAGCTGCCATGACTGTGCCTTTGTCAGTCAATTGGCTGAGGTCCCAACCAACACAGTCAGACCTCCACAAACACTCGGCAGCAGATGGTGTGTTGTCAAAGCCCTCGGGGACCAGAGTCAAACAAGCCCTGCTTTCCCCTGAGGTGAAGGCCACTTGCAAAACAACCAAACTTGCAATCACCTGCTGTGTATGTGTGTGTGTGTGTGTGTGTGTGTGTGTATATGTGTGTGTGTGTGTTTGTGGGTTTAATGTGAAAAATGAACTCATAAGTGTAGCGTTGACATTACGTTGATTGAGAGTGAGGTCAGGCGTGTTAATCCAATGCTAGAATGAACTCTAGTGGAGTTGATAAGGTCACTCTGCACAGCGCACTGAAAAACATCATTCTACAAAAATGTAATATGTGACCGAAGAATGTGAATGAACCAAAACATCGGGCAAAGGTTGAGTGAGGTGTTACATGGTGTAAGCGCTATATTTTCTTCTCTTCTTCCCCTTTGCATTCCACTTCTCAGTAATATGATAATCACTATTAATAAGATGAGAATATTTATATTTTTGTGTTCTTGTTCGTCTTCTTTATCTGAAGAAGTTAAAAGAAGAAGAACTATATGTAACTACATATGTTTGTGCACATACTTTGTGAAGATTAATAAGGTCACAAAGTACTGGCAAACTATTTACACAGGGTGTTTTTTTTCATTTCATAAATTAGGCTTATCTTGTTGGAAGAGCTACACAATCTAGGTTATGATCTCACCAAAGTAAACCCACTTAGGACATGTGACATAGTGGTGTTGAACACATTAATAAAATGATTTTAAGCATAAAAGTTTCCTGAAACTGTTTAAGTAATTATATAAGTTAAGGAAGAATTTTCATCAATTGCATTTGTTGCTTAAACCTTTTTGGTTGTAACCTCACACTAAATATCTCAACCTCCCACCCCCATCCCACCCCACCCCCAGAGAGCTGATTGCTGATTTGGGTACTCTAGGCCACATTTGATATCCAGGCCGACTCATCAAATTGCCTTGTGTTGACATACAGAAGTATCACATCTCAGCTGAACTTGCAAGAAGTACTTTTTTTTCTTATTCCTATGAGGATTTCCATCCATGCATATGTTTTTTTTATTTATATTAAATTTGTATTATACTTATATTTTTTATTTAGATTAAAACGTACTTCTACACTACTACTACAAAAAAATTAGTAATAAATTTGGGGTGTGCTATCTGCTTTTTTTATTTTTTTTTTTGTCGTTAAATCTAAGCAGTCGAGTCACTGCACTGGCAAAAGCTGCACTGAAAATCGACTTGGGGGACCCTAAAGAAAAGAAAAAAAACACAAACCACTTTTCAGCACAAAAACACTTTCACCCTAATAAATTTGGAGCAGACACAAAGACAGGGGCACATGCTACAGCCTACATTAGAAAGTAAAGTCCCACATGAAAAGAAAGACACACTCACAGTGAACCAGAGAGAAAAGGTAAGCGAGGATGGAGAGAGCCCGAGTCATTTTTTCGGCACCATCTGGTCCGCAGGAGTTGTCAGAGATAAAGCCTCAAAACTGCAGCGTTCAGCGCTCTTCCCCTCGGACATACCGGACTCTGCGCGCTCAAAGTCTGGACACTTTTCCGGCACTGCGCTGGTGACTGAGAGAGGCAACATTAACCGAACAGCGAGATCTGTTGCCCCATCACAGGGTTACTCCACAGCAATCCGCCCCGTTAGATTCAACGAGCCACCTTTAGGCAAACGGGTCTTCACGCTCCGCCAACGCTCAGTGGCCAGCCCTGGCGCGCTGCTCTCTCCGTCCCCTGCAAGCCCCGCAGGTCCTGTACCCAGTCTGTGATCAGCTACTGCAAGTTTACACCAGCTCAGCAGCTGTTGTACAGGCTGGTTTTCAGATGCTGTGGCACTGAAGATGCTCTTCACCGCGGTTTTCAGGTGGAAAGGGAAATTTTTATTTGAGTAGGTTTTTAGTAAAGAGTAAAGGCTTAATTGAGAACAAGTCTCAGTGTCTCAGTCTCAGCCTCAGGTAAGTAATAGCCTACTATTAGTGGTTATTAGGTGGTGATGCCAGTGCTGTTTTATGACCCCTATTTTTTTCTGACCTGTGTTGCCCCCACACCCTGATAAATGAATGTGTAAACATGGATATGTACGGATTCAGCATCCTCAAAATGGTTTAGACAGCAGCTGAAACTGGAACTGACTCAGAAATAATTATTTTAAAATGACATAAACTAGAAAGAAGTTTCTCACAAATGTATATAATGTAAGATCTTCTGATTTCATGCCATTGTGCTGAAGTACAAAAGAGTCATATGTCAGCAGAAGGCTTCAGCATCCTCAGTAAGACAGCCCGGACATCTGAGTACAGATGTGCATAATTCCCTGCACCACCAACAAACATTACTTGACACATCTTGGTGACATGCGGTCATATGCTGACTTCACACTGCTTTGGCAAGTGTGCTCAGGGGAGGATAATAAATTCTTCTCTGGTCCTGGATGTGAGATTTAGTGAGGTGAGGTTCATTCAGACTAGGAGCAGTGCAATCTTAGCGTAGCAGATTTACAGTCACCACACTGCTTAAAGCCTCATTATAATAACCGGTAAAGGAACTGTATCAGGCATGAGGAACATTCCCAAGGACTCTCCTGGGGTTATCAATTTGAACTCCAAAGACTTCTATTCTAGATCATTGAAAGTAGATCAATAGGGGCTGATTAGGTTTAACCTTCGCATACTTTATCAGGTACCAGGGGACAGGACAATGGACTCACAGTTCATTTGTTTCCAAAATCTAGCCTATGCGTGTCAGATATACTGTTTATATGGGGAAACAGATGTTGTCATAAAGAAAACCAACTTAGACGTTTTAAAATCAAATGCACACCATTCTTTTTTGCAGTGTTTGTGCTTTGGTCTCTATTTTACAAATGACACATAATATAATTTACGTTACTGCAGATCATTTTCTAGAGCACACGATTGTGCTTGTGACACCCTGTCAGAGATCGCACATCTATGAGCTGGTCATTGATGTATTGATACTGATGAATAAACACAATTTTGTGAAGTAGATTTCAGGTTTTCTTATTTACTACACTGGTACTCATCATGTGACCCATTAGATTCATCTCACAAACCCCAGAGGCTCCATCACAGTGAAAATCACATATGCTTTTATTTTGCTTTTATGTTATATTATTGTTGAATGATTATCCAGAGCAGACTTTACCAGTATGTCTAAACTAAGAACTGAATTGCATCACAGTGACAAATATGACTGAGAAAAATAAAAGCAGACTTAATAGTCACTATGATGAAATACCCACCATTGTGTAAGCAAATTTCAAGTTGTTGATTTTCATGCTGCAGAGAAATGGATAAAACCGTGAGCTGATTAAAAACTAGAAAAACATGCTCTAATACAAAATAAAGTTCTTCTTCTTCTTCTTCTTCTTCTTCTTCTTCTTATTATTATTATTATTATTATTATTATTATTATTATTATTATTATTATTATTTTGCATTAGCAAATATGTTTAGGTGGAAATCTGATGTCATCACAGTGTTTTACTTTTTTGTTTTCTTAGCCCTGTCAAAAACATTCTGATTGTGGTTAAATAATAAATATGTCAACACCGAGGCAAAAGGCTATAATGTGCCACAACCCTGACACACGTCTCACTCCACTATATCAAACCATATTGCTTCCTGTATTGGCACTGGATGTTGCCACTGAATGTAAATTGCTGATGCAGAATGACCATTTGATATTGAATATTTTCGCTTTTCATTATCAAATCAGAGCAGGGTGACAGTGCACTGCACAGTGTAACTGCGCCCTGTCCGTTTTCACATGAGCAACTGGGGATAATTTGTATTTACTTGGAGATACTGGAATAAAATGTCAACATTTCTTAAGTGATACCTTACATCTATGTGTTTTATGTCAATAATATTTTTCAAGTCACAATCTCTTTTCATTACTACAAAACAGTGACAAATGTAAAAAAACTTGAAATACACTGTCAGCTCAAATGTTTTTTGATATATTCAATCAACTTGAGATTTCAAGTTTGATTCTAGCAGCCGCCTTGATATATTTTGAATATCTTGTATATTTTGAATATGAATTAGAATCATAAGTGGTGAGACATGACTGCTCAGAAATGTGCCAGTTCATTTCGTAAATGGCCGCCTACTTCATCATATTACACAGTGATGACAATTTACAGGGACACATTCTGTGAAATGCTCAATATCGACAGTATAATATCTGATTGGAGGAAGGTTGGAAGGTTGTTTGGACTTTGGATGAAAGCCAAGAATCTCATCACTAATGATCCCATCCCTAATAACCCACTGGATAGATGGAAAAATATTTCACATCCCAGGATAAATAAAGGTGAAAAGTGTACGCTGTTTGATGACAAGTGTGATGCTGCGAGCTGATTTCTATGTTTGAATTGCCCAATCCCACTCTGCTCCCCTCCCTCTGAAATGGTTGTATATATTCACACACATTACATTTTATGGTAAGTAGACACAAACTATTTGAGAGAATCAAGTGAGATGTTAGTACCTCACTTTTATTAATTCCAGTGACAACACCCTGGGTAAAAAAAAAATCTCTCTGGCCTTTCTGAGTCATGAAGCACAGACTTTCCATTTTATCAAGAAGGTGCAACATTTTAAAGCTTTAAAGTGCCATTAAGTAAAAGCCCAGACACAAAAGTATAACAGCCTCATCACCCTACAATTCACTGCCTTAGCAGTTTAATGCCTTTAATACAAAAATATATAAGCCATTTTGTGGTCACATCTTTTTCTAACAATGCTTGTGGTTCAATGAATGGCAGTTTAAGTCAATCTAAATCATATTGATCATCAGTTCACTCCAGTGGGAAGCCTGCCTGTATTTTCAGGGGACTCAGTAAAATTAGGAAAGAGCTCAAAAAAAGCATCCAAATATATCAGGCAGCCTGAAGTGTACTAGTATTTTTCAGTGAAGTTGAACAGAGTTAAGTAAATATATTTGTAAACTGCATTTATTGGTTATTCATTGATCATTAAGACAGTTTAAGAGTCATTGTCAGTGTGGTTTCTCACCATTCTTGGGTCTGCAAATCTGCATTGGTGTTATGAGCAGAGAGACCCCCCCCCCCCCCCCCCCCCCCCCCCATCCAGTTTTAAATTTATGTTTGTGTATTCACCCATACAAAATTCTGAATAGAACCACAAAACGACAACATCCCAGAATAAATCTTCACAGAGGATCATCATGAAACAAGATGCATAACTGTACATATGAAATGATACTGTATTCTGGACTGGCTCTTTGGCTCTTGCCTGTCTCTGCAGTGTGAGAGGTGGTATGAGCTGTGTGAGCCTCCTGCAGGAGCCACATGACAGCTTGAAAGTGGACATGTTGACACATCGACAGACAGTAAGTGTATGAGTGTGAGATACTTTTCTGTGTGCCAGGGAAGCTTGATGGAAGGGAAATAGCTAATCAAAGAATTGCTGCTGTTGCAGTACCATGTTGCACCACCGCAATCTCGCCCTGTGAGGGATATATATCAAGCAGGCAGTTCATTACCTGGAGTGCTTGGCTCCTGTATCAGTGAGTCTCAGCCTCATGTGACGATATCGATTACACACCATCCACTGCCTGCAGGGGGACCAACCCATCTCGTTGGTTCACGCAAGATGTTTTTATGTTGTGATGATAATCTATGGATATAACTGAGATTTTTTTTGTGCATGCATGTGTGAGTGTGTGTGCCGATATAGTCCTATTATATTCATAGCAATTTATCTGTTGAAAGATACAGTCCCTGAACACATCAGAAATTGTAGGTAGTAAAGTAAAAATCAAATAATTACCAAGTGAACACAGTCATGAACAGTGGTAGAGAGTGAGTAAATACATTGACAGCTTGTTTCTGCTGGCCCCAAGTGCATTTTGCTGCTAATACTTCTTAACAGCAAAATCTTTTTCTTGTAATTGGGAGTTTTTAAATCATAAAATGGTTTTGTTTCTGTAACTTGTAAGTAAATGATCTGAATACTTCTTCAACCTGCTTTGAGTTTTAACACACAAAGTTGCCTAAATTAATAGTATTCTTATATAAATATACTATACAGATCTAATATGAATATCACTGGAAGTTCTCTTATTGTTTGAAGCCTGTTACTGGAAAGGTACATCAGCAGTCACTAGCAAGCATCAAATGTTTAAGATCTATACTTGGCCTGAACCACTATAACACCATCCACAAATTCTGTGTAACCACAAAAATGCATTATACACTAACCATAGAAATAATTACTTATTGTTCATTGATTCATATTCCTGCAAGCAATCCATTTATAAATGTTTTGTGTTTTAATGTTTTGTGTGGTGGGACTTTGACTTGACTGACACGGCAGTGGGCTACACATGTATACGCTACACCCACACTACATTGGGACAGATTCTGTGGGGTGGATAGTGTCATAGAGGAATATTTGTTGAACATCATGCATATACCTTATAGTTAGATTATTTTCTTTAAAACAGTAACAGATTGGAAGGGTGAGTGGAATTCAATAGGCGGCCAATGGGAGGGCTTATCTCAGTGGTCCATATCTGTTGTGTCAGACTGAGCGGTTGGTAATGAAAAGTCTCTGGAGAAGACAGATTAGCTTGTTCATTAATGTATTCTGCCCGTCAGTGATAGACAGGAAGGTGAGATCGCTCTCGAGCGTCCAATATGTCATACAGCAAGACTGAAGAAGATAAATAGTCTTATGTGACACCTGCAGATGGAGCAGGACTTAATATGACCTCCTGAATGTACTCTGCAGTGCCATTTTTTACAGGGGTATTAAACCACACCTGTCTCAAGGTGCAGCCCCACAAATCCTGAAGGGATCGATTGTTGTGGGCCATCTCTGATCTCCTCTTCCCCCCCAGAAGTCTGATTTAGAGGTGGCCTTCTCCTAATGTCCACAGTCAAGGAGCTTGTCTGGTCGTTTTAGCCATCAAAGCCTTCCCCTAAAGTGGATTGAAAGTTGAAAGGCTGGCTTACCAAATTGTGTGTCACAGTTTAGAAAGTCAGAAGCTGACAGCCCAGGAACTTGGAATGAAAAGCTGTCATACTTTGCTGCTCATTATACTGAAAGAAATTACGGTTTTTTAAACGGTATCTTGGAGACAGAGTAAATAGGGATAGGAAACAGCGACAGGATCATAGATCTCAATGAAGTCAGTGTATGTGTATAGGATTGTACACACATGCACGAGTACGTGTATGTGCAGGTGTATTTTTGTGAGACTGCGCGTGTGAAAACGTAAAACACCTCGGCGGTTCTCCTGTGTTAAGAGAACTGTAAAATTGATTCCATTTGTCACTGTGAGGTCCCTTACATAGACACTATTTACTGACATGCATTCCCGAAGTCACAGCTGACTGGAATCAATTCTTTCTGTCCTAGATGAGATCTTAATGTGCTTAGAAAGGTGTGTCTAAGAGCTCCAAGATGAGTGCTCGATTGAAGCAGAGCCACGCAAACTGTGTCTATCTATAAATCTTTTCTTTCTGCTTCTTTGGTTACAAGGGAGAGTTGGATGTCAGTCGCAAAACAAATGCAGGGAGATACACAAACAGACAAAAGAAAGCAGCCAGAAAAGGGGAAAGATAAGACAAGATGCAGATAAAGAAGAATGTAGGTAGGTAGGTAGGCAAATAGAAGTAGTGCTCATGGAATACTTTTGATGTATAACCTCAGATGTCTGAGGCTGCCTCGTAAAATCCAAATGATTTAAAATCTTCCTATCAGTGTCCTCAGACATTGTGAGGTACAGAGAAAATCACAGCAAGATGAAATGTCTGACACCTTGAGAAATAACTCTTTCATGTTGATAAAATGAGGCCAAATCTGGTGCATAATTCACACATATTAAGAGCTGTGGATGAAAATATTTGTTATTTTTGCATGCAAGTCAACGTGGGGAAATGTTAAAGAAGTCAGTTCATTTTCCAATCCTCTGTTTTTACAATTTGCGAGTACCAAACAGACGAGCAAGAAAACAGAAATGTTAGCTAGTGAGCAGTAAGGAATTTGGTTGACATGCTGATTATTGATTCAAATTCAGTGTTGTTTGCTTCTCTGAAGATCTTCACCCCAAATTATAGAGGTAGTTTATGACTAACCATAAATATAACCTCTGACCAATTTCTGTGAACAGTAAAGATTACATACTCCACTAACAAGATAAACAAGGTTTTTAACAATATTCTAATTAAACTGGAAGTCATCTAATTTTTTATCATAACAACATATTACCCAGGTCTCTGAAAATACAAACAGTTCGATCATATGGTTAGGGTTTGTCTTAAAGTGCATTCCTGTATTGCATGGCACACAGTCATGTTGTAACTGCTCGTTTTGGCAGTAAAATTTCCTGTGTCTGCCACTGATATTGCATCATGAAAAATAATGCTACATCCAACCCTCTGAACTCATTTGTGGTGAACAGGAGGAACACGAGACTGTGGTCCTAGTCAGACATAATTATGATGGAGTAGGACTGACAGTGCAGCCCTGGTGTTATTGAACCTTGGAAGCTGAAGCCCTCTCCTGGGGCTCATAGGGTCAGAATTGTGCAGATTCAATCAATGGCTATCAATGCTAGACATGGAAATGACCTGCCTGGGCCTGATCAGGAGTGTGAGATGGGTAATACACCAGTATGAGGGTGGTCCCATTGGGAGGATGCATCTTTGGGAGCACAAGATTGAGTCCACTGTTGGATGAGGTGGGAAACTCATTATCTATCAGAGCAACATAGTCGAGAAAGATGTTCTAGTTTTGAAGAAAAATGTTCTGTTGTGACTGTTATCACAAATTGTATGTTCATGTATGAATTTCATATGAGTTCATTTTCTAAAACTTGGATCCATGTGAGGCTATTGGTGTGATCATCATAAAACACCACTGAAAAAGACAGATGAAGTCATAAAAACTACTTGGAGACTTCATTATAGAATGAGCAGTCTTATGATTGATGTTACCGACCTGTATGTGACTGGAGCTTTCATGACGTATCCGTGTAGCCGTTGTCCAGTGGGTATCTTAGGTTAATGACGTCTGTATTTGGCCAGGATTATGTCTCAGTGATTCAATTCTGTGTCTGCGTTACCATCAAACCAAGTCTCCAGGGAGAGCGATGGAGAGGATGAAGCCTTTCTGTCACATCCATGGTACCCAAGAGACTGCAGATGCCCTCATCATGGCAGAGATCTTATCCTGGGGGGGGCCTGGGTTCACATGGTGAAGTGACTGATTGCTGCGTGTCTGTCTGGACTGGCTGCTAATGATGCAGGGCAGAGATAATCAACTAACCACAGGCACCATAGCTGGTAGTTTCTCCAAAATAAGTGAAACAGATTGGATGTGAAGCTGCGTTTCCCACACGGAAAATCCAACCATTCATCAATTAGCCGAAAGCAAATACCCTGAGGCGAAGGAGGATAGTTTTTTACTAGTGCAGCAGCTCTAAAATGTACCCACATATGCTTTCCATCCTGTGTCCGTCTTCCATATCACAAGACAGATAGACACAATACTGTGATCTTGAAATAAAGGGTAAAATATTTTTTTTGTCAAAAATGAGATGGGGTGTACAGAGAAAAATGGACACCAAAGGTTGTCTCTACAAATGATGTATACACTGCTAGGGTAGGCGGTAACAAGTAAATATGGAAATATTGTTGCATTCCCAAATCATAACCAACCATCCAGCCAGTCTCTGCAATATGAATAATATGAAATACAAAATTTCCTTGAATTTCATGAAAATCTAGTTAATAGCAACTGCTATTTTCAGCAAGATTATGTGTAAATTCAGCCTTATAAGGTGACTTTTTTGATTCTGTAAAAGGTATACATTAAAAGAAAAATTCTGACATTTTGGGAAATGCGCTTATTTGCTCATTAGCAGAGAGTTAGATGAGAAGATCGATAACTCTCTCCGACTGTGTGTTAAATATAAGGTTACAGCCAGCAGCTGGTTAGCTTATCTTAGCAGAGAGTGGTAGCAATCTTCTTATATATTGTATCTCTGAAAAGCATATTTCCCAAAATGTCACACTGATCTTTTAAACATCTGTGCTGTTTGCAACCTTTGGTATTTGAATGTAAGTCTCCTGAATTAGTAAGAAAATAAAAAAAAAAAAAACTGTGGATACCGCAGTGCTGGACAATTACGTCAACAAAAACACGCCGAAGAGATAGTAAATGTAAGGAACGGATTCATCACAAGTGGACTGCTCAGATGTTGGCTACAAGTCACGTATGCCTATGTATGCCTATGTATGTTTTATGCCCTTGGGTGTTAATTTGACATTTGAGATGTCTAATGTAATTTGTCTGTGATTTATTTCTCTGATGTGGCATTTTATTAGCTTTTGTTTCCCTTTGTTTGTCTAATATGCAGACATGTGTTAAAAAACAGGGAAACATTTATTAGATAGAAACCATCCCGCTATAAAATGTGACTGATGATTTTCCATTCCCAGCTTAATGATCAAGTTATATGATGATAGGATTGCAAGAGCTTCTCCTTGGCATTAGACCAGAGAGCAAGGTTAGGGCGTCGTCCTTAGCTTGATTAGATGTGTGTTGTAATCCTAACATTGCATAACTTAGTCTAAACTGCTAATCTTAAAATGAATTATGTCTGTGTTCGTTTACAGCATGGTATCTGATGTGGAGGGCATCCAGAGGAAAAGTTTGACATGGCTTCAGGGTAATAAGAACTTTAGCAAACACTGTTATCTATCGTTAGGCTAACAGGATGAAAATGTACATCAATTCCCTCTCTAATGCCGTTCAATGCATAAATGGCTGTTTTATTCGTAAAATCTCAAATCCGTTCTGCTTGAGTTTGATGAGCAATTTCACCAGCATGAAAAGGGTGTCTTGTCAGGTCCGACTGAATCTAATCTCTCTGGGTGTTGCCCTGTGAGCACTACAGAGAGGTTACTGACTGGTCCGCAGGTAGAGGTAAATTGGATGTGTCACAGCTCCCACGATTCCAGATGGTATGTTGCTCACCTTGAGACCCTCTCCTTCTCGAAGTCTCCACTGTGGTCGGAATCATCGGTGGAAAATGTTATCTGCCACATACAGCTTCTCAGCACAGCCACCATATGTCCCCAAATTTTCTCAGTGTATGATATCCCTCCCTGTTCTTCACACCCGCCTGTACTCATAGGAGAAGTAAGTAGACAGTTAGACAGGTGCAGAAACTTTCCAGATTCCAGATAGGACTTGCCATTTATAGAAGATTGTCAGATAGGCCTACAGCTCTTTGAGGGAGTTTTCCAAGAAACCAAGCAGTTACAAGGATTTTTCTGGGAGAATCAATCCAACCTGAAAACATATGGGAGGCTAGATACTACACTCAAAAAAGTGCTGGAGATTGTTTCTGTCGACAACTGCTTCATAATGCTGGGTTGGGTGGTGTTCTATGAATCAATTCAAGTCAACTTTATTTATAAAGCACATTTAAAAAAAATGAAGCTAAGCATAAGTTCAATCAGGAACACTATCTTTCCGCCTCCTCTCACTCACTCCCCGTAATCAGCTGATGTGGACGTAATCGGTCAACCTATTATATTTTGCCCATCTCAATCAGACAATCAGTTTATTGATCTCAGTCAGACAATCATGTCGTTGCTGTCAAACCTAAAATGCGTTCTCTCTCCTGCTCTCAGCTGTCATTTCAGGCAGGTGCTGTGACCCCCCTCCTGGCCTCATGCCTGGCGCCTAGGTTAAGCTAATGACATGACATGACAATTGCTGTCCACCGAGGGTTCCCATCCAACCTGACAGAACTTGAGAGGATCTGTGGAGAAGAACGGCAGAAAATCAGTTGTTGTGTATAGCATACTATTTAAATGTTAATGCAACACCATGTGTTATACTCAATTTGTTTAGTTGCTAAAGATCTGAGAAGGTCCTGAAGGACTTTCCAATTCTGCTTCCCATATCCTTCTACAAGAGAGGAGGAAAACTGTTCTGACCCCTCACTGAGGAAGGATTTATAGGCAAACTGCGTCAGAAAAGTAGTCAATGAGAATTCCACCACGTATTTACCAGTGTGAATATGATTGGACATTGGCTGTCAGCTGGTAGCCAAGCAGCTCATGAATTAATAAACCACTGAAACTAAAGTATGAATGAAGCAGCTGATGCCGATCAGTTAATGTAAGTGTGAAATCTGTTGCCATGAAAAATAATGCCACAAACCAAAAATATGTTTTTGTTCAGGCTTAATCAAAAATACATAGGAACAACTCCTCACCAGTCTGTGGTTTTCCACAAAATAAACTATTGTTAGTATTCCTGGGTAGTGTAGCCACACAACTAAGCCTGCCTAGAAGTCACTTCATGAAACGGGTCCAAACCAGCTCTTCAAGTGCAGATGTTCAGAACAAGTATAAACACATCTGATTTCTGATATGGTCAGTCAACACGACCTTCAAACTACTTGTGGGCAAGCATAACCAAACACTTGCTTCTCACATTTAATCCAGATGAAAACAAAACGTTCTGGCTCAGTTGACGTACTGTACACTCACTCTGATGCAGCACAAATTAACAGCATCCTGAATGATGAAGCACATGATTCATTTAAAGTTTGATCTCCAGTTCACTTGGTGTCTGCTCAGTTCAGAGCTAGTTGAGACAGCAACTGTCGGCACCTCAATCATAACTCTGTCCAGGACTGCGTAAGTGCTACTCTCTGCCTGCATGTGCCTTTCATTTTCAGGCTTGTTGCCCAAGGCAATGCAGGGTATGATTTAGATGATATTTGTCCTCTTAGCTAATTGACTTAAGCTGGGCCTCCTTCCCCCATTGTCAGCCTGTCAAGGTCTGTCATTGGCCCTATAAACTGTATTAGCATTAGGACGGATAGATTGCCAGTGGTGCACTCATTTACAAGGCCCCTTCCACCAGTCCATTTTGCCTCTTGCCAGAGAAGCAGGGCCCCAGAAAGTAAATAGACTTTGGCTTAAATGTGATTAGGCAGCAGTTTACTTGGTTAGACCATATGAGAAACAACAGATCCCACTGAACAGTGATGCTCCACAGATAACCTTTATCCAATTAGACTGGCACAACACAGTCCATTTATCCATTACACTGCAAAACCTATGAAAAACACACAACTTTACAAAATATTAGGATTGTCATCAAACATTTTTTTTCTTTGCATCTTTGCATTGCATAATATTACTGTTTTGCAGTGAAGTTCCTGTTTAACCTCCCACACAACACATTCATGTTCATCAAGGCTTCAATCTGGATAGGTGTTTTATTATAGAAAAAGCCAGGTGTGAACATATCTCTGTCCTCAGCTCAAGCTATGAAACCAGCGCTCAACATTGTTTATGGGCTGTGTTATATTTTTGACATTGATAGTGTTGTAGATGCTGATTTTGTCACTGTTCTTGTTTGTTGTAGCTTTGCTGGCATGATTTGTTTGTTTTTCCTCCATTGAAAGTAATGTCAGTTCCACAATGACTGTGTTGTAAATGTGATAATACTGAATCATCAGTAGCTTATCGATGTGACTTTTCTATTACCATCCTACATTTTCATTTAATGTGCTTTTGAATACAAAGTGTCACACCTGTAGACTTCTCCTTGAACCCAGACTCCATAGATTTAACTTTTTTACTGATGAAGTAAAAGGACTGCTGAGACACTTCTAACGATACCACTGCAGTTGAAGGTGACATTTGCTCTTTATTCAGTACTATTTGAGAGTAATGGCCCTCTGTGGGCTCATTGGAGAAACACTTAAGTCGACTAAGACCCGTGGAACTCACAAGTGCCTTTATAATGTAATTATGTTTTGCAAGACACTGGCGTAAAAAGTGTATGAAACCAATTAGTATAATACACTGTATACCTTATCTATAATATACATAGTATACCTAATATTTCTTTCTTTCTTTCTTTCTTTCTTTCTTTCTTTCTTTCTTTCTTTCTGTCTTTCTTTCTGTCTGTCTTTCTTTCTTTCTTTCTTTCTTTTTTTTCATGTGCACCCACAGTAAAATAAAATGATGCCACACAGGAGATAGCGTCTATGGCTCAACAAGGAATCACCAGCATTAATGTACCAACATTACCTCTTAAACTTTTTGACCCACAATGATTTCTAGTGTTCAGCTTTGTGCATTACTTTCTGTCTCATCAATATTTCATTTTCTTTTCTACCCAGTGTTCTGGATGCAGTGTTCTTGTGAAAGTTTCACTGAAAACTCTAAAGGTTCTCTGGGGGACAATTTCCCAAGCTGCTCGCCTGCATCGCTCCTGTCATAAAGAAAGCAGCCTGATAAGACTGCAGCTGATGACATTGTGCTTTGCTCCCTGATGACTGTGATATGTTAAGGATTTTATTTCGATAAATTTGTATTTTAATATGGTTTATTTCTTCTTAGCTCGCCTTTTAATTCTTAAATTATAAATCTGCCATCCATTCGACACACATTATCACATTTTTTTACATATAGATGTCTTTAATAGATGTCTATTAAGAGAGACTGATTGCCATATAATATATAATATAATGCCATATATTGTAAAAACTGCAGTGACTCCAGCTCCTCAAAGAAGTAGACAAGAACAGAGTGTCATTGCACCACCAAACAGAAATGTAGCGCTTTTTACATTTTCCCAAGGTGAAAAACATCTGCTACTGTCTGGACTTAATGCAGTTCAAATTAATAACATTTATTGGACCGTGCACAGACTAAAATACAGCGGTGAACAGTTCTTATTTAGCCCCCTTAATCTTTTTGTCTCAAGGACAGTTCTCACCTTATAGTAAATTGGACTGGACATTTCATCCCCCCTTGCAGCATAAACATTTAAAAGCATACAAAAGAGATATTTCACAGACAGGCTGTACCACGAATTAAGCCTATGGTGGCTATACTGTCCAGCCCTGGTTCTGAGAGATAAAGATTCACTGTAAATGAAATAGCATCTCTGTCAGTTGTGTTGGATGAAGCAAAGGACATATGCTACAGTCACTATGAGGGCTCTGTGTCCTGGATGTGAAGTGTCTGCTCATATGCTCACTGTTCCCCATGAAGAAGAGTGAATATTGCTTCTCCTTGGTGGGAATGGTGCTGTCTCCTCTGACAAACTGCCCTGCTGTATGTGGTGAATCAGCAGTGTGGGCGGTTGAGGGATGGCTTCAGCTATGCAAAGCTAAACATCTAAACACCTCCAAATCCCCACAAGACATTGGTTCAACACTGCTGTGGCTTAGATGCAGTTGTTGTTTTTTTTTCCAGTCATGAGCAAATCATGAGCAGTTGTCCTGTTGATAAAGACTCTCAGTGGACTAATAAGCTGAACTGGCTGTCACAATACTCAGTGGACTTTTCTGTGACATAGAGCACTGAACAAACCAGGACAATGAGGTTAAGTTGATTTAGTTCCACTTCCTCTGTATCAATTCCATGTACCCCCAGTATATATACAAGCAAGACATTTAAAGGTTTAATTAGGATTGTGCTACCAATTATTCACACACTACAATTTGTAAGAGAGTATCTAAATGGGATGATGAAAATAAAACATGCTAGCAGTTGTACGTTTACATCTTATAATGGGGTTAAAGGTCAAGTTGAAAAGGACATTATTTTAAGGAGCCATGTAGAGCCCTCGTGTTGGCCCTTGTGACTCCAGCTCTGGGGTTGTTCATAAAGAAATAATAAAGGTTGTAAATGGTGGGAAATGATTTGCTCTTGCTGTCTGGGATGGAATGAGGAGACAAGGCAGGGTTTTAATTAAGTTTTCGTCTAGTGCAAATGGAGGACAGAGGGGCAGGATAAATCACTGAGGACAACAGCAATCTGCCTCTTTATTAGTGCGTACACAGGCGCGCTGTGACAAACTACATGTCAGCTGCTCAATCATAAAACACTGCTGAAAAGACAATCAGGATTCAACCAAAGAATGTTTGTTTGTAGTTTGTTCTTACCCTTGACAAGCTTCATGTCTGCCTTTGTGACATCTCTGAAGATATGCTCTGCCAAAATTGTTTGAGATACACTCAGGCTAAAATATGTGGAGCATAATTCTAACACTCAGGTCAACGATCAATTTCTCAGTTGTTTGTTTCCTCCCCTTCATTTGCATGTCCTCTTCATGAATGAAACGGATACTGTAGGTGCAATCAATAAGGAGCCATAAACAATATCTTTTCCCTTGCAGTGCTATCTAATTTACGCATATGAAAAACAACATGAAATATGATGACGCTTTCCTTTGCAAATATGCATCTGCATCGTGTTTTTTATTAATTGCTTGTCAACATTTAGTAGAAGGACAAATGTTGTTGTAACTAATATAAGAGCATGGAGTAAACCTCTTAGCAGCTGTCTGTTGTGGAAGGATGCAACACGTTTCGCATGGTGGGTTAATTGCTTTTAGCAAGATGTTATACAACTGTTATCCCCTATAACATGACATCCTGACAATAGGCACATATAGAGGACAGTCCCTCAACACAGTCTCCTCAGTAAGCTATCAATACAGAGTAATTACACAACAACAAGGATGGATACCATTGATTTAACCTGCTACTGAAAAGTCAACCTGGGTATCACAGGTCAGCAGCTTCAAAATTAGCCAGGCAGTTAAATGAAGCAGGATGACCAGGTGGAAAAGCAGAAAGTATGTGACACATTGAGAAGGTAACCCTTACAACACAACACGTAAAGGGACATCTCGCCTCATACTTACCAACCAAGTCTATCAGATACAGAATCCAACTTTATGAGTCCTAAACAGAGATAGCCTAGTTAAAATGTGTGACTGACTTTTAATCAAGAAGTGATCTCACCAAGCTTATTGTTACTTTCAGCTCTTGTTCACATGCAGTGCAAGATTTTTTTACGTCTTCTGTTGCTACTGAATGAATTGTGGGTTTTTTTTTTTTGCAACCCGTTCAACCAGTTTATCTACATATCTGGAAGTAGGCTCTGCTACTATAACTTGAATGGGGAACTAATGATTTGCAAACCTCTGTAACCAACTCAGAATAAATTACTATGATCATATGATCTGGCCAGTACCCTGACTTCTGAATGTCAATACTCACTGCACAAACCAACACACATGCACAGAGGTGCACATGCAGAGGCAGCCACTACCCCTCACTCACACACTCATTAATACAGATGCATAACCTAACAAAAACCCAAAGAGTAGGGTCAGAAAATAAGGTTCGGCGCACTTTATGTTATCCACATCCACCCTTGTTGATTTTGCAGCATCACATCCATTCTTGCTGCCCAAATCCCCCTCAAAATGAATTACAATGCTTGCTAGACTGGAACCTTGACCTTTCCTGAGAAACCATTACATTAACAAATCCCATGACCTCACTTCACTGAGTTCAGGTAGACTGTTAGAGTTTATTGCACACACTTGCAATATTCTACACTGTGAATCTAAAAATTTGTCAGATCACATACATGGAGGTTGTAATGGATGGCTGGCGGAGTGGCTTAGGGCGTAAGGAGACAGAACTGTGTTCATATGAGAATGCAGTCATGGTTCAATTCCTGGTCAGGTTTGGACCAGATGGTCAACCAACCCCACCTTGTTAGTGTATGGGCCTTTAAAATGGGAAATCAATATATTGTTCCCAAACAATGAAACCTTGAACTGAAAGACGGCTCAAGAACTGAAACTACTGTAGCTGACATATTCAGCATACATACATATAAGGGTGATTTGCAGTCATCTGCTCAGTCCATTAAATGTCAGAAGCATGACAGGTTTGAGGTATAACATATGACTAAATTAGACACAAAGCACTGAACTACTGCCAGTATGTTTGAGTGAGTTGCCTGTGTCCTCCATAGAGCATCATGGAATACTAATTTGGAGAAGACCAAATAAAAGAAAGGTTATCCCTGTTGAAAGGCGGAGCTAATGATAGGATAATTGGAGATGACAGGACAGCACTATTTTGGGCCAGTCAACTGCTCCCAAATCTCTTCTGATAACAGACTTACTCACAAAGGAAATGGCTTTTAAAGTTTGCCTTTAAGGTTTGGTGTTCTCCCTGAAACCCACCCAATCTGTGTAATTGAATTCAAGGACTAAAAGTACTGCTTCTTGAAGACTATGCGCTGTCTCTCTAGTATTGAACCTGTCTGGCTGTCAATGTGAAAGTCACAATATTTCCAGGTTTTAATTTGACATCAAAAAGTAGCTTTGAGGCAAACTTAAAAATCATCTATAGACACAGTATTGCCATTTGTTCAGCCATCAAAAATAATGGAATACATAAATACAAACAATGCATGAATATAAACAGAATAGATGTCCCTGTAACCCAAAATACAATAACCAGTTTGTGGAAAGCGTGACCGTCTACAGTGTGTTTTAAGCTTACCCTGCCCTAAACCTAACCCTTGTTGTTCAGATGTTAAGGCAACACTACCCCCTGGTGGGCATGAGGTACTACTACAGAGAGGATCTGATGCACAAATGCACCGCATCAAATGTTTCTATTAGAGAAAGGTAGCGCATACACAGCATATGGACTACAGCAGACTATTTTCCTAAATACTTGTGAGCAGAGTAGATTTTATTTTACAACCCCGTATGCATAAGGCAGTGGGAAAGTGACATTTAGCCTGAGCAGTCATTAAAATACATATCTATGGTCTATATTTTATTGTATTGTATTATCATAGACATATTCTGTGCTCATTAGGATGCAATATTTTACAAAAGTCCTCTATAAATTGTGATCTATCCTTATCAGTTAGATAAAACACCAGGATGTACACACACATAGAGAGAGAGGGAGGGGCAGATTGTGAATAATAACCTTCATGTGCAGTAAGTACAGTTACACAGATTCTTCTTTTTAATAACCTGTTAAGGTGTCCAGGTAGCCTGTTGAAAACAAACTGGTGCAGGCACAATTCCTGTGACTAATATGTTAAAGACACTGGAGAAAGAACATGCAAATCAGAATTTAGATCAAAATGGGTTGGAATTATGCCTCATTCAGCCCAGAGAACTCTAATAAGACTTTTTCACTGAAAATTAATACAAGTCAACAAGAATATTGAGTAGGCCATACTGATGCGCACTAAAATGCTAAATTGCTCAAATTGTTTAACAAAGCCAATAAGTCATTTACAACAGCCTATTTTTTTTGGACAATAACAAATCTTAAAAAGATATTTAATTTAATAATTATGCCAAGTCATAAAATGATGCACAGCCCAGCTTCCTCATTGACAGTGCATCAAACAGATTTTAATCGGAAAAATAAAGTAAATAATTTAAGGCAATTTGGTGGCACCAAAGTAAATGATGCACTAATTCTAAGTTGAATGCACGAGTTTTACTCTGGTATGCATTACCTTAAGAAGGAAACTGGTTCCTTTTGCCTTACGAACAAATCGAAATTACAATGAAGCTTCTGTCCTGCAACAAATGTTTGACTAAACGAGCCAGTGTTGTAAACTTTCTGTTATTTTCCCACCCTGAAATAAATTGAGAACGCGCTGAATGCTGGGATTCTGCGGGAGCGGGGAGATTGCAGAACGCCATCTTTAAACCCCACAAGAGGCCAGCTACAGTTGTACACCGGGATGAAAAGCACTGTCCCTACAGCGGGATATAAGTTCCGATCGTGGAAACTGTATGATTGTTTCCCGGTTAAGTAAATAATAAGGAACTGTCCGAAGGGACTGTGAGGAGACGGTCACGGGACACCGCGAGAGCCTTAAAATGTTGTTATGATAGGCAGACAACAACAATAGACGGAGAGACAACAACAACGGACTGGCTCGCTAACTCGCTCGCTAGCATCTTGCCAAGCACTGCGCTGTTTTCAAATGCTAACTGAAAGCTAGCTAACGTTAGCTACTTCAATAGCAAATCTGTCCGGTCGCGCTGAAATTTGCCCGGACGCTGTTTATACCTGACACTGGGTATCCAGCTATATCTACAGGGGCAGTCCGTCTTTGCCACTTTGTAGCAAATTTTGTATAGAATTTTGCATCGTGGCTTTAGCTAGCTAAAGGCTAAGTCCCGACTTCTCCCCCTCCCCAGCGGCCCAGCCGGAGATGCATGGAAGATGTCGGTGTCGGGGCTGAAGGCCGAACTGAAGTTTTTGGAGTCCATTTTTGATCCAAACCACGAACGCTTCAGGATCATTGACTGGAAGCCTGACGAGCTGAGCTGCCAGTTTAATGTAACTGGGGAAAAGCTATTAATTATCCACTGTAACATAACGGTAAGTGGACAGCAACACAAGTGTCAGGATTTATACACTTCCCTCGTTGGTCATTAGCGAGCTAAAGTTAGCTGGTTAACTTGCTAGCCAGGTAGAAGGCTACCTCCACAACGGTACAATCTGATGCTATGCGGGACAGGTTTCTGCGTAGTTTTATTAGAGTCTCTAATAGCTACCCAGTCTTGGTAGCTGGGTTGTTGTTTGGACAGTCTGACATTAAACAGTGCTGATAAGCAACCCCGGCTGTTAGCTATCGCTACACTCTGAATGCTAATGTCGTCAACCCAAATTCTACGTTATTTACCGACTGTATTTAACCTTGCGACACGCAAGCAGGTAAACATGTCAACTGTGCTGTTGTGACCGTCTCCTTTTTGTTGTGTTTCACTGTCTTCAGGAATCTTATCCATCTACGCCGCCAATATGGTTTGTGGACTCTGATGACCCGAGCTTGGCGCAAGTTTTGGAGAGGTTGGAAGATGTGAGAAAAGGCAGTACTCTGGTATTTATCCCGATTCGCTTGTTTCACTATTTATCACTAAGGAAAACTTAACAATTTCTGTATACTATGTGAGGATATGCTTACAATTTTATTAATCTTTGTGCAGTTTGTCTGCCATCCAAAATGTTGCCATAACACACACACACACACACACACACACACACACACACACACACACACACACAGTAGGTTTTGTTGAACCCATACTGTGAATGCTCACTACAAAACACAGATTATCTTGTGATGCAGCAGTTTGCCTCAAGTTAACATAAATGAACACTGAGCAGGGCATTTCAATGCCCAGCTGACTCATTCTCAAGGTATTCTGATTTGTTAAAACAGAGTCAAAGGTAGCCTCAGCCAAAATTCTTTCATTGTATATCAGAGGTATATGGCATGTGACTGGATGAAAAGACTACCCTTAATTTATTTTAAGTTGAATTGAGTTTCTTGGCTAAACAAGTATTGACCAGGCTGCCTCCCAGCAGGAGCATTTTCTGTGCATTATTGTGACATAATGGCAGCCTGCTGTGATGAGCCTCATCAGAAGGGGCAGATAATTGTGGTGCTAAATAATCTTTTTGCACTCCTCCTTTATTTGAGACTTATTTAATATGCTGGTTATTATATAGATGTGATGAATACAGGCTGCACTTGGTATTGGATTTTTATGTCAGTATTTTAGACTGCACAAGTTGTTGTCCTCAAACAGGCTTTGCTTCATTCTTGCAAGAATTTTGCAATGTTGGCTTAGGTAAAGAGAGAGTTCACTGACAGTTTTTGCCATCTTATTATTACATTCACAGGATTTAACACTGAGCATATTCATATGGCCTTTCAAACATAAATATAAGCTTGCATGTGCTGCATAAATGTGTGCGACTTTCTACTTAGGGAATGTGATAAACATGTCTAACTGGCAAGTACAGATAGGCAGGTTTTCAGTAGGCCAAATGGCTGTATCATTAGATCATCAGTACAACCTTTGAGGTCAAAATGTCTGTGACAAGCAGCCCCTTATGTAATCCTATGCATGTGGTGACATCCTGAGCTTAGTTAGCCTACTTATTCAAGCTGCTTGCTCTGTTTGTAGGACACAAAATATGCTTTTTATAGAAGTGCTGTCAGTTTTTTGGACAGAAGTTTTTTTTGTTTGTACCATAGCTACAGAGTCGACAGCCAGATAAAGAGTACAACATTGTTAGTGTTGTCTTTTAGGTAAAGGACAGACCTTGCCTTCCTGTGGATAGATAAGATCGATCCATTGTCTTACTGTTGCACAGATGTTTTTGTGGTAGCCTGGGTTTGAATTGCACCAAATTTGCAAAGGCAGCACACACTAGCTGATGGCTGCTCTTTTTATATGGGCACAAACAATTTTATTCTTCCTGCACATATCTGCAGTGCTATTACAGTAAATGTTTTATGTTGAAGTCTTAACTTTGAAGTCATATGTTAGTAGTTAGCCCAAACTTTATTGCTACAACTTACAGAGTGCTGGGCTTTACTTTACAGTGACAGTTATAATGCCCTACAACACACTGCTTTCTGAATGATGTAAACATTTTACTGTCTTTTGTCTTACACAATCATGAATCACAAATTCTGTGTTCAAGAACTTGTGATATTCACAACATCATCACACTTTAGTGAAGCTCACCCACATATGTTTGTGCTGGCATTTATGTCATGTCTGTCACATGTCTGCCATGTGGCGTTGCTATGTCACTGAATTTGCGATCTTCAATGGTTTATCTAACTCTATATCCCCTCTTTTTTGTGGTTTGTCTTTTCTAGCTTTTGCAGCAGTTGAAGAAACTTATTTGTGACCTTTGTCGGTTGTACAACCTTCCCCAACATCCTGATGTTGAGATGCTGGACCAGCCCCTGCCCGCAGGCCCCGTGGGACAAGACCGAAAGGCAAGGCTGCCTAGTTTGTTCTTGTCAAATACCTCCCTATGGCATGATACAGCCAGTATTTGATTACATTTAAGGAACTTGCATGCTTCAATTAGGATGTTTTATTATGCACTTCCAAACCACTTGTGCCTAGTAATGAAATATTAGCTTACATTAAAAGGGCCTTGGTGATTTATAGGACTTTTTTGTCTAAGCTTATCAATGGCCTCCTGTTTCACAGACAGTTAAAGGTGTTTTTTGTAAAATAAAAAGACCAGTTAGCCCAGCCAATAATACTTTGTCTGTGGTGTGTGTGTTTATAGCATGGGACAGAAGAGGTCACATCTGAAGAAGAGGAGGAGGAGGAGATGGGAGAAGTAAGTCATCATCTTTGCTCTACACACCTCATGTATCGCTCTTGTGGTGCTGTGCTCAGTGAAAAGTGTATTTTTTTCCATCTTAGTCACACATGCTTTAAATAAGACACGTTAAGCCTCTTCCAATTTTCCATTATGGTAGGTAGCTTGGGTAATTATAACATTTAATAAGAATGGCAACATTTTCTTTTTTGTTTTGCTTCTCTTTATCTTCATTATATACATTTGCATTATTACTGACAGTGGGTTTTGTTTGATTATGATAGTTTCCCCTTGAATCAAACACTAATATAATTCTTGTTACATTGTGATTCTAGTGAACAAGCAAGTTCATTTAGATCTTTTTACTTGGCACTGGCTTTGATCGCTGAGCTCTTTTTTAAGTTGCATGTATTTCTTGAGAACCAGATATGATTTAAAATATCAAACACAAACAAACAGGACATAGAGGATCTGGACCACTATGAAATGAAAGAGGAGGAGCCTGTGGATGGGAAAAAATCAGAGGACGATGGGATTGAGAAGGAGAATCTGGCCATCCTTGAGAAGATCCGAAAGAACCAGAGGCAGGATCACTTGAATGTAAGTGTTTGTTCAGTGAAGTACTTATACTGTATTTTATAGTACTTATGGTTGATGACATCTTTGATCTAGGACCAAACTTCACACCTTGGTAGATGTTGTGAATCCTACATTTGATGTACATAAAATTTTTATATGCTCAGCTATTCATATTGTCACTATTGCTTACTTTTGTGAAAGACAAATGTGCAAAGGTTTTTAAAAAGAAAGTTAAGAAAGAAGACAGTGATGAGACAATTCATACATTTATCTGACAGTGGGGAATGTGTCCTTTTTTTAAATGTGCTTCTATGCAGTATCATCAGGTTTCTCTTAGCATCTGCCCTTCAAGGCAGCAAAAACTTCTGAAAAGATTTGTTTTTCTTCTGGGAAGGTCTTTCTGCTTGCTCATCATCCTGTTCAATGGCTGTCTTTGTATCTGAAATGTGTCAAAAATGCAAAAATACAATTATACCCTAACTATAGAACCACTAAGGCATGCTTCAATGGCCTATGTTACATTTTTTTATTCATATTTTGAGGATCAGTGAAACATTATTTCAGGGGGTGTAGAGATATAAATATTGACGTCTAGCAGGATAAAGCTCTCTCTTTGATGTTGGCCCACATTAAGTGCAAATGACAGGTTTGCCCTCATGGCGAATTACAAAGGGCTGTGTGCTTTGTCTTTACTGTTACAGTTGTTTTGTATTTTGCAGGGAGCTGTGTCTGGTTCAGTGCAAGCCTCTGACCGCCTGATGAAGGAGCTTAGAGAGATCTACAGGTCTCAGAGTTACAAGACAGGTATGCACACCACACAAAGGTCTGCTCTTTGTTGCAAATCTGCAAAAAAAAGCACTTCAAAAACAACAACAAAAAAAATCTCAACCCAGAAATGCACCAGCACAAACCCACACTCACAATAATCATCATTTCTATCCTTGTGATGTGATGTGATGGTGGACATCAAGCATGGTGATTTGAGGTATACATGATCAAAAGAAAGCATTTGAGAACTAGTTTAGTTTAGCAGGATTCAGAAGACAGCCAACTCTTTATAACTTATCCTGAGGTCAACTACCGTAAGCTACTACACTGTTTACTTTTGTGCAAAGGACTCATGTATGCTTTAGTAATGGCTATAAGCCACATTGATATGCTTTCCACAGAAAAAATGTTACTCTTTGAAAAATTAAGCATAAACCATTTTTTAAATAATTAGTCAGAGATCCATTTTGTTTTATTTTGTACACATTCCAAGCACCTTTGAACAAGGCTTCAGATATTTGTAGCTGAATTATCCGATGAGTGTTTGCCTCACTGCATTACCTTGTAGTTTATAGAATGAAAGTGGAGATTAAATCATTACAGCTGTTATTAGACCTCGGATTCTGCATGGTCATAATTAATCAATTTCTTTTGCAGGCATCTACTCAGTTGAGCTTGTTAACGACAGCCTGTATGAATGGCATGTCAAACTAAGGACGTGAGTAACTTTGGGATTTTGTGTCATGTGTTATTTTCTCTTTTCGAATCTCACTTTAAACACAAGCTGACTGCATAATTTGATGACCAACAGGGTGGATCCAGACAGCCCCTTACACAGTGATTTACAAGTCCTAAAGGAAAAGGAAGGAATGGATTACATTTTACTAAACTTCTCATATAAAGTGAGTGAAATTGACTTTTGCCTTCATGAAAATGAAACACCATTCAGAAGTCTTTGAAGTTTGTAAATTAACCATTTTTGCTGTTCATCGCTACAGGATAATTTCCCCTTTGATCCACCCTTTGTCCGGGTAGTTTCGCCTGTGCTTTCTGGAGGGTGAGTTCATTTAGCTGGTACACGTCTCAGTTTCTTCCATCTCCATAATCTATTGAGGTCAGGGTTGAGTTTGTAAACAAACTTAGATTAAAAGCTGTCTACTTCTTTCTTGCTTTAGTTATGTTCTTGGAGGAGGTGCCCTGTGCATGGAACTTCTCACCAAACAGGTATGTCAAATGTATCCAATGCTTTAATTTAATGTAAATCTGAGCTGCATGATATTAAATATTACTTTGGATGGTATTTGCATCTGTTTTACATTTTTAAAACCTACTTTTACTGACACTGCGGTTCCTGATTGCAGGGTTGGAGCAGTGCCTATTCCATTGAGTCTGTCATCATGCAGATCAATGCCACTTTAGTCAAAGGAAAAGCCAGAGTGCAGTTTGGAGCCAATAAAGTAAGTGAGGAAGCACAAGAGGTTTAATTTCAAGTCAGGAAATATCCTGTGATAATGTTGACCTCATGTAATGAATGATGTGGACCATGATGCCAGTGCTTTGACACAGAGGCCTGGTTTCCTGGCTCTTAGTGGTGGCGTGTTGTGATGTGTGACAGCCTCCTGTTTCTGCAGCCAAAGCTGGCTGTGTGTTTTTTTTATTTTAATCCAAGTGGGGTGGGAGGTCCATCGTGTCACTACTGGGGCGGCCAAGGTAGATGCTTATCTTTTTGTGCTGCAGTTTGCAGTTGCTGTCACTTGTACTTGTTATGTTTTCTGGCTACAGGCTTTATGCAGAGTTTACTAAGTTAAGTATGAAAGAAACATGGGAGTCCCTCTCAGAAGCTTGGTCTCATAGATACACATTCTACTTTGCTGTGTCATATGTTTTGGTGTAGACTGAAATTTTTGCTGTTTCTCACTTGTATATTTTACTTTTCATCCTTTCCCAATCTGATAAATCTTGTCTAAGCATAATGTGCAACTGTGATGAAGTTTGTCTGGACAACTTACATTTTTTTTTATTCTTATGATAAAACCTCTGCATGATTGTATTTTAATCAGCTGACACAACAGCTGTGAAAATTATTTTCACTTGGAGAACCAAAAGAAAACAGATCATAGCTTTTTAAATTCTCTTATTGCATAATGTTAGTATTGCAATGAACATGTGAGCATGTATAAGGGAGAAACGAGTATTTTTAGTTGTTAACCGATTCGTCTTAAAAGTGGATGCCGAACAGTTGTCAATAAAGGCCTAACAGGAGTAAGGTGTCTGCATTATGCTAGAGGTGAAAACGCTTGCTTTGAGATTGTGTGGGGTTTTTTTAAGGAAAGAACTTTGTAAATTGTGTTCAAGCTTCACCAGCACTGGAAAAAATGCATTCATGAAGACTATTTGATGACCTTTACCCCTCAATACACTTTCAGATTCACACAGTGATCTGGGATAAACAAGTGTTTGTTGACAGTGTGAGTAGGTCAACACATGTTACACAACCTGGTGTCTCAACCAGGGTTAAGCACTTAATCTGACACCACTTTACTTTAGTATGATAGGGTGAACAGGGGCTTCTTTAAAAACCAGTTACGAGTTACCATACGGTCACTATAGAAATGCTATAGTAATACACAGGTTGATAGCAAAAGCAGCATGTAAGTAGAGCAGATTTAGTTACTTTTGTGTCTACAGAGGATGCATTCAGGTACAGTGCTGGGTGTAGGTCACCCTTGTTTACAATGTTTAAGCCTGACACACAACCACTGTCAAGATAATCATTTTAAATGTAAAAAAACAGGCTTGATGCGTAAAAATTTTAGTGCAAGTTTGAATGTATTAAGCACAAGTGAAAAGTGATCCTTTATGTGGACTGTGCAGACGACGGTTGATTTGTTTTGTTTTTTTTAAATGAGTGTTTCAGACCTGTGAGAAGGATGACTGGAAAATGTGCCAAAATGCCTCCTGTGTAGAAAAGTCCTTACTGCAAATATCGTATGCAACTTTGAGCTGTTTTGGCCATAAACTATATTATTCAGCTTCTTAAAGCAGCTTTCACAAATGGACTTTATTCTGGTCTGTGGTGTTAGACCGATCTTAAATTTGTACTGAGATTAGTCTAAAGCCAGTTATACACCATCACAAAAATAAAGACTGAATACTCTAAGCTTAAAAAGTTAGTCAAAACTAGAAGCCATGTTTCCATGGTAACAGGCAGTGACACCTGCAAAAAGAGGAAAACCATGGCTCATTATTTATGGTTTGCTCACAGTGATGGGGCGAGCAAATAGGAACAAGAGTTTTGAGAGATTACAGTAAACATGTTGGAAATATACATTACATACATGTACCTGTGTGAACATTGTGATTCATTTTTTTGCTTGCCCAGGGAAAATATCCTGAGCCTGACTGATGAGTTAGCAGAAGTACTGAGCTCTGCCACATCAAGAAGCCAGTCTGCAGCTCTGCTACAGATATGCACAACACTGAGATTGTATTTTTCTGGATGTGCTTGTAACTTTTGAATTCTTCCAGAAGTCAAACATGTTCTGCTGTAGTGAAGGGAGCTGAGTGGTTTAAGTGGCAAGACTTCTTTTTTTTTTAGTTTGAAAAAAAAAACTTGCAGAATTCATAGCAGATTAGTCCTACCTAAGATAGTCCAGAACTAGAGGGCATTGTGCAATTGATGAATTTGGACATCTATCTGAAAAGTCAGGTATGACACTATAAGCATTGCTACAGTCTTAATGAAGTCAGCCTCTATCATATAGATTTGTACAAAGTCCTGTGAATGTCTGTGGTGTCTGCAGAGCCAGGTCTTATGTGAATGTTGATGACCAGATGTGTCTGACAGAAGTCTGGTATGAATGGTCAAACAAGAGAGGAATGTGTGTTCATTATCCTGCACCATACACAGCATTTTGTTCTTGAAAGTGGAGATGGTGTGATACATTTTTTTTGCTTGTAGAAAAGAGCTGTCATTGCTGTTTCCTGTTCTGTACTGTCATCATAAACCCTATGCACACTGTAAGGTTGACTTAATTTTCATCTTTTAATGCAGAACCAGTACAATCTCGCCAGAGCACAGCAGTCCTACAAATCCCTGGTTCAGATCCATGAAAAGAACGGTGAGTGTTTTTGTCTCCAGTTTCGTACAGAGTGCATTACTGACCTTGTTTACTGAAACCAAATCCATCCCATGGATCAAAGCTGAGGAAAACTAGTGCATGGACTGTTGTGTATGTACCAAACATGGACAACATTTATGTTTTGTATATAGTGGTTTTAGGGATTCATATTAGGAAGGATGTAGATAACGGTAAAATGAAAAACAAATTAATTTGCTCTGAATTTATACTTAAACAGTAACTGTCACTTTGGCTGTGCTGTCACCATGACTCTGTTAAAGTCTGTTACTGACGGCACCATTTCATATCTCCCATAGCTGATATTTACCATTCTTTACACCTAACGTTAAGGATCTTAGTGACCCAACAGGGGGCAAACAGTTGCTGTCTTATTGGAGTCTGATATGTAGTTCAACATGAAATTGACAATAAAATCAATAAAGAAAAACATCAACATTCACATTTTAAAGTTAAACAAGTTTTATTGGAGAAAACGCACAGGTAAGTCAGTTGCTCAAAGATGACCATTCATGCAGCTTTTCTGTTGTCCTTGACCTTTGTGAAAACACACACTGCATTTAGAAACAGGCCAGGTGAAAATATGTAAATGACTTTTACTCCATCAGGCAACGTTGAGCTATATTTAATCACAGTAGATTTTAAGAGTTGAGAACTGAAAGCCCTGCTGAACTTTGTTAAAATTCTGGACCATATCTGCCCTAGGTCTAACCACTGAACACTTTTTAAGCTTGCTACTTTTGGTTCTTGCACTAACCAGACAAGGTTGGAAATGCAGATGCATGCCAATGAGGCAAAAATCATCTGCATGTAACCCTGATACTATTGGAGGTAGAGATTTGGTGATTGTTTTTATTTCTTGTATTTGTATTGTCTTATTTGTATTTTTTTACTGTATAGTCATTATCTGTTGTTGTGCTTTTTCCCTTAGGCTGGTACACACCCCCTAAGGAAGATGGCTAAAACAGACTATTGCCTTTCCTGCACTGGGACCACATGTCTTAGATTTTTTTTTCTTTTTCTTGCGACCAATATGTTTTTTTGTTTTTTTTTATCCTGCAAACCATTTTGTTCTCTACATGAGAGTTTGAACTCCAAACCAAATTCCTCATCCAGCGACAACCCAGAAACTAGCACATAAACACACAGACACTCACACACACACCCCCACCTGAAATTTACATCCAAGTTCATCAGCTACTCGCAAGGATGTCCTCTCCCCTGGATATTTATCTCTCTGTGCATCTGTTGTCTGATACAATCTAATTTTTCCATTGCGACATTCGTTCTGAACTCCAGGAAAACAGTGGACTAAATAGCGCGCAAACTCACCCTTTGGTTTTGGCGTTGAGCATGCCAAGGTTACTTGCTGGCTGCGAGTTGAAAGGTGCGGCATGGCTTTATCCTCCAGCAGTGGCAGTCTGATGCTCCAGTCGCCGGACAGTGCCTCTCTGACCACAGACTGGATCTGAGAATGGCATGCGGCATTCCCTGATATGATGCACTGGTGGCTGGGAAGGACACTAGATGCTGGTGGTGGAAAAGAACCACCGCCTTTTCTCTCCACGGACGGCCTCTGTAATATTGTGCTCATGTATTATCTTTGTAATGCCAAGTTCCCTCCTCTGGAATAACATGCTTCTGAGGCTAGCTTGCTTTCAAACCTCTTTATCTTTTAAAGCTTGAAGCCCTGAGGTGGGGAGGAAGATGAAGAGACTTTTTGCAGCCTGGGTGGGACAGCCCATAATGAAGAACAGCATCCCGCTGAGCTCTAAAGTTGACGACCACTGTCATCATCACAACCAGCAGCTGGACCACTCCCTGCAGGAGAGGTTTGGTGTGTGGCTAGGCTGGCAACACAAGAAACATGACCAGGCAAAGCAGGGGTGTGTTTGGATTGGATCACACTGTAATGTAGTTGATTTTAACTCCACATGTAAACATGTAAATTTGTATTTCTGCAAAAGGATTTAATTGTTTATAATGTAACCTTGTCTGGGTCTTTGGCTGGGCAGAGACTGTATTACCATATACCCCTGACTATTAACTGCAGGGGCACTGCAACTTCTCAAGACCCATTTAGACTAAAGAAAAGTTGCTTCATGGATGCTCTTGCAGAAGGAAACAAAAGTACACCGTGTTCTTATGTAAGCTTAATGACTACTGCAGTTTTGTTCTTTTTTTTTTTTTTTTTTTTTTTTTAAATATTGATTTGTAATCTTCATGTTATTGGAAACAATGACAGTTCCATTCCCCTTATTTGATGGCACCTCTTCACCACAATGGACGTAACAACAATGGCATAGACACAGCTGTTTCTGGCATTCCAGAGGTTTGGCTATTCATATCTAATCACTCAAACCGGATGAACCTCAGTAAGGCTATGCAGTGAAGACACAGTCTTGTGGAGTTTTGTTGTACTGAAGAAAATTAGTCTTAACAGCTTAACAGTGTAGTCACCTGCTTAGTTCTTGTAGCTGGTTCACATCCTGACCACTTTGCCAATCCTGCAGTCTGGAAAAAAAAAAGTGACCTTTTACCTTCTGACTTTTCCTTGACCTCGTGGCTGTTTGTAAAAATGCAGCCAGAGTTAAAAAATTCACAGCAATAGTCTTGACCATATACCTTCTGGATTCACACCTGGGAAGATCAACTGGAGTCTCTTCCGTTTCCAGATTATTTGTTCAGGTTTGATAAATTATTTGTTCAGAATTTGCCACAGGAGGAACCCAGCTCTTCCCATTCCCACCTCTCTGGTTACTATTCATAACCACTCGCAGCACTGCTGTACCCCTCAGTGTGCTGGGTCTTTGATGTAATGTGAATAATATGCAGAAAACTGTGTGGAGCATTCCAGTTAATGCAGTTACACGTTTGTTGTGGGTGTTCTATTGTGTGGTTACTTGAATTGTTTTGAGTATGTTGTCCTGAAAACCAGCATAGAAAGCTTAGTTATGCTAATTCATACAGTCATTCCTCACGTTTTGAGTTGATTTTAGAATTTCCTCAGTAATACTAACCTCAGTCACAACACCAATATCTTCAAAACAGGCAGAGATGGGTGTAAAAACATACAGCTTGTTTCATGTTCAGTACATGTCTGACGTTTGTTTAGACTTGCTGGATGTGACAAAGGTTACCCTCCTTTCTTGCTCCTCCCTTTCTTCATCACAAGCGAAATCTTAACATGACTATGGATCATTGGCATGGTTGTTAGCTGTTGTGATGCCATTGGTAAGGTACTAGTCACTTCATTCTGGTCACATTGTCGAGCCCACCCCTGCATTCTCTGGAGAAGCAAACTCAGGAATACATACTGCACACTCGACTTTGCAAAGGATTGCTTCAGAATATCGTCATGAAATGCAAGATTTAAATGTGTCGATCTTTTTTTATTTTATTTTTTTTGGGCCATTTTAAAATGACGCCCCTGTTTTACCAGTACACATTGCAGTGTGTTTTGCTGTTGAGTTGCACACACTTGGATTTTCTGAATGCCGTTGAAGTTGATAAAATAATTACTAAGCAAGTTTTTGGAATGATCAGATAATGTGGAGTAAAGATTTGCTCCCACCCTCAGATTATCCTGCGCTTGATCAGGGGTACAGAACACATCTGCCCTGTTTCTTTGATATTGCTGTATTTTGCATGTCAATATATCAATGGGTGTTTTTCCCCAAGCTACTGAAGGCAATGAGTGGTTGGGTCGGGTGGTTTAAAAAAAAGAAAAAAAAAAGAAAAAAAAAAGACTAGATGTATCCATTTTCTCATGACTTGTTTACTTGTGGTTTCCTACATCAGTGCACAGGATCATTTTTCCCTGTGCATTGTTAATTGAACCACGTCAGATACTATACAAGACACAAGGACTTAAAAGACATCCTACCTGCTTTGATTACCTTAAAACATGCCAGGATTCCCAACAATAGTAGCAGTTCAGATTAGTGTGCCATCAGAGCAGTTGTAGGCCTGCATCTTTAACCTGACGTTTGGAATAATGGGTGTACTCAAGTCTGTTGTGCACTGAATAACAGCTCCTCTCACACCAACACAAGTTGTCTGACTAACAAAAACCTTCTCTGCTTTGGCGAGCGACGTATTGGTCTGAGGTCTGAACTAGCCTGATTCTGGGTTCTTTACCTTGCTTCATTAACTGCGTTGGCCGGGTTATAAAGTTATGCACTGTTAGCATGCTTTGGTTTGGTTTCATTTTTTTTTTTTTAACATTGCAAGGGTGATTTTGACCATGTAAAGTAATTTGTAAACTTGCATCAAGTTTATGAATAAAGAATTTTATGAAATATCTCTTCATTCAATTCTTATTAATGAAATTTGTCAATAACAAACTATTGACAGACTATTTGCTACTTGACAGAGGAACCAAAATCTACCTGGTATTGAATGAAAATGTATCGCTGCCATACGGGAACATGTTAAAGTACTGATTAAGTTACAGATTTTGGCACCACCTACGTTAGGTCACATTATGTTCATTTGACGCTACATTAAAGTGACATCCGTCTTTCGCCCCTACACACTGGGGAAAGCTTGGAAAAGCTCTTGCCCACATGCATCATTGCTTTCCGCGTAATGTATTTCTTGTGTTTTCCAGTAGATGGTGTTCTTTGTCAAAAGATAGGTGTCAGTTTTGTCTATACCTGCCACTCACACTGACATGCAAAAAATGCAGCCCTTCTGGAATTAAACTGAGAATATGCTAGGGCCTTCATGGCTCTTAATTATACTAGTGAACTTACCTAAACCAAAGCAGTACACTGGAATTCAGTTGATCAAGAGGCTAAATGTCTGACTCAGTTCAACTTAATTACCTAAGCAGGTGGAATCAGTTTACCGGTATATGTAACAGCATGACTGCACATACAAAAATACTGTATACCATTTACTATAATCTGACAACATATCAGATACAGCATACACAAGTCAACAGTTACACTGCAGTTTGCTTAAGAAGGGAATGTATGTGTGGGGTGCACTTAAGGACATCAGTGTCCTTAATGCTATGGAGGAAATTCAGTTTTTGTATCAGTTTGTCTTGGATGACAGTGATTTATGACACCCCCCGAGATGGTAACAGCTGGAACAGGTGGTGTGTTGGGTGAGAGGGATGAGCAGATTTTTGTCCTTGTAATTGTAAAAGATTTCCTTTTGTCAGGTTCATTGGCTTTCCGAGGTCTATGTTTGTGCGTATGTGCTAGAAGTCACCACTAGATGGTATCAGAGCACTCTTGTAATTCTGGGATATTGTTTTTTGTTTTTTTTTTGTCTCTGGTGACATTAAAGTAGTTTTGTCTGCTTGTAACATCAGTCAGCAGTTGGTGCTCTGTTGTTACACTCAATCCTGCCAATACCACCCCTGTTGCTCATTTCCTTCAAGGTTGAAAGAATGAATAATAAGGCCATTTTTTTTTGAGTGAGATATGGGATACAGTCTGATATGGACAGCTCATATTCTTCCATCAGTGTGTTTGAGTCAGATATTGTTACAGTGTGCTGGCAAGCGCTGCTCTCATAGATGTCTGGTTTGTGATAAATAGCTAAATCAATCCCTATCTGTCCGTATGAGGAGCAGGAAAGCTGTAGTAGATAACAGGGTGACCTATTGAGTCTGTGGTCGATCATGTTGTTGCAGCCTGGATAGTTATGGATATTAGAAATCATTCAAACCAACCACCAGAATGTATGTTTTCATGATACTGGGAATCGGGACCACATCACTAAGTCAAATTAAAGGGAAAGTTGTAGTAAGAAGGAGGAGAGTGAGAAGTGGAACTCAGCAGTTCACCAGTGAGAGGCTAATTGCCTATTATTGCAGTAGTTTTTATTTTTGTTTATGTGTGGGTTTGGCTGGCTGGCCTCTTGGCGGGAGAGGAGCAGGCCTCATTATCGTGCTTCAGCCAATCTGTTTGTCCAGCCTGTCGCTTGACTCAGACACAACATTGTGAGGAGACCGACAAGGCTTCTGAGCCCGCAGGAAAGAGGCTGTGCATCTCTGTGATTAACTTGCTAGAGCCCACACTGAGATAGCAAGAAATAGCTGACTTGTCCTCCTTCACCTCCTTCGCCCTGGGCCAGAGGACAGCACAGGGTGGGCCGCATTCAGAATCATCTGGAGTTGATTGATAGCCTGTGGCTTAATGGCTACGTCCGTCACTTTCACTGCTTTGCCTTCCATCAGTAACATACTCAAGTGTCAACCCAGATTCAGATAGTGTATCTCAGAAGCTGTGAGGATTCAAGCCTTTTGCCTTGCTGATGGTTCAGATGCTGTATTACAGATAACTGAGCTGATATTGTGAATCTGGCATTGCCATTTTCTGTTCGCTGCACACAAAAAGGAGTCAAATTCCACTGATCAATAACACCAACAGATTATGCAGTTATGATGAAGAACTAGTTTGACTTAACTACTAAACGCTGTATTGTCATTGTTTCTTGAACGCGTTAAGCATCTTAGTAGTAGGTAGATAGTTTTTGGTTAGCTCCTGTTTCCAGTCCTTGTGCTAAGCTAAGCTAACCAGCTGCTAGCTGCAGCTAACTACATATATACTATAAAGACAGAAGCTAGTTCTGAATTATTAAGTTTCAAACCTAAACTTTAAATGTAGGTACTTGATCGGTTCGACTGATCAGTTTGACAACAGCCTGTTATACAATATAAAAAGGAGCTTAAAATCCTAAACCACCAATATCATATCCATCCAACAATGATTAGCATTTGTTAACATCTTAAACTCTCAGAGTATTTCTATTATGTAAAATGATATACTCATTATATATGTTATCTTGCAATCACAAGTTTTCTCACATCCTCAGGGGTGCTTGCAATAAAAAGGAAAACTACAGTATACAGTCTCATTAGTTTATAACTAACTGCAAGAGCCTGCAGTTATCTCTTTTTTCAGATTCATTTAATTAATGCAATCAGTTGCTGCCAACTCCTCTGGTCAGGCTCCCAAAGATACTTTAAACAGTGCAGCAGCACACTAACAACGCCAGATGCTTTTACGGACAGCAGGTGCTTCCTGATATCAATAGACACCCAACACTTTTATAGTGGTCTGTGTGAGCCTTGTTAGAGTAAATTGAGAACACAGGCACAGAGCTGCAGTAATGACGACTGGCTTTGAAAGACACGGCAGAATCAGTGGATGAACAACCAGTCCCTCTGTGACTCCGAATGGCCTGAATGTTGGAGCAGAGCATCTGGAGAGCAATAAGACAGGTGTCATCCCCACAGACATTGTTACTGTAGAGCCACACTGCTCACACTTGTTTGTTTTTGTAGCAGCACAATGAATCTTTTCTCCACATAACAGACAGTCATTTTTTCAAATTCAGGCCTAAGGTCATGACATTTTCTTGACGTATAAAAGGCCATATAAAGTTTGAATTAGATGAAAAAACATGAAATTGACAGTATAAAAAAACTGGTTGCAAAGTGTGGAGGAAAATAGACAATCAGGATAGTGAATGAAGAAGGTATAATGAATTCTGATTCTCTGTTGGTGGTGAATGGCAATGTGGGGAATATTATAATTTTCATGGGGAGAGCACTGTGAATGGCTACTGAATAAAATATGTTGTGTGGAGCCCTGTGTTTGTTTTTCAACTATTTCAGGGCAAGTTTTGCTGGATAGACTCAGAGGGGTTTTTGGAGGATGCCGGTCTTCCTGCTTGAACCAAATTAAATTTGCATAGAGCTATGTGGACCATCGGGAGGTTTGTGGTGGTTGTGGGGTCATGTGGAATTTTATTACAGGGACAGAATCAAAAATAAATCTGCACATTGTCACTTACCTTCATCAGGTTAAATTCAAGACTGTTCTGAAAAAAACAAGCCAATAGTACATCTGTGCCAGCAGCTTTTTACGACCCGTAGTTACGTTTTATTGTCAGGCGACCTCTAGTGGTCATAGTAATTATGACAGGAGCAAAGCAGGAAGTTAGGTAACGTACAATAGCTGTGTCTCAGTTTGTGTACTTCCATTATCACCCTTGCTATTTTGAGTCTATAAGTACGTTCATATTGACAATTACTGCAACATGCAGTGCACTGTAATAACCTGGATGGCAGGATACTCAAAAAAAATTGAGTGTGGAACGCTGGACACTTCTCACCCTAAACTGTCACCATCTTGGCTATGTAGCAGAAGGGGAGGGACCACCAACGTATTTTCAAACTAGTGAAAACAGCGACTGAGGTAGAAGGACACCTCTTTAGTGCCAATGGCTGCGCAATTATCATGTTGCATGGGCAGGGCACACACAGGAAAGTAAAATGTTCATTTTCAAGTGAGTAAAGCAGCCAGCAGATATTTTAGCGGGCCACCATAGTGGTCACCTGTCTATCTATCTGTCAATCTCTGTCTGTCTAATTGCCACCCTGTCCTTGGAAGGGAATGTCTCAATGAGCATCACCAGACAGTGACAGATTTACTTTCAAAGACTTGAAAATGAATTGGGTGCTGAGATGGGGCACTGAATTGAAAATAATAAAATCTTTTGAACCAACACACATACACACATAGATCCAAATGATAAAAGTTAAAGTGGGATGACTGAAGAGATGAAAAAAGTGATAGAGCTCATCACTTTAATCTTTTCTCTGCTGGAGAAAATGGAAAATAAAGTTGACAATCACTTTAATCACATTTTTTTTTTTTAAATGTTGCATAATATGTTTCTTAGATCTGTGTTTGTGAAATCATGAGTGGGAAACACTCATGATTTTTTGTATTATGAGATACAGAATATTTAGAGCTTTTAGAGACTTAGTGCTTTTATCCAACAGCAGCAATGCTTTACAAAAATCATCACCTGGTCCAGGGAAAACATCCCGCTTCATATATCCATATTTCCAGGCCAAAGAGAAGACTACACAATTTATTCAATACAGTGCTTGCACTTTGGAACTTTTATTTAATTTTGAGCAACCCAAACATTTCAGGAGAGCACAGCTGCTCACAGCACCACTGAGACACTGACCTTCACAGACACTCTCTCATGTCTCCATTAAAAGATTCACTTCAAAAATATTCAGTTTGCCTCTCAGGCTGCAGCAATGTCACAATCAAGAGCCACAATGCATACATTACACTAAAAGGCCGACTTTGAAATCCAATTCTCCCTGGCTCAAAGTATATGTAAATATTAATGATCCACGGATCTGCATGTTTCTCCATATTCTGCTGCTTTCATGGCTCTTTTTTATTCAGATCAGATCATTCTTTCGGTTTTCAATCACCCAAGACGAGGTGCTCACCAATGACTGCATACAAACACCATTTCTTTCAAAAGTTCTACAACATTGTGTTTGCAGTGAGAATATTGCCAAAACTGAAAAAAAAAAAAAAAGCCAGATAAAGACGCAAACAGCTGTGAACATCTCTGCTTTTTTTTCACTGTTTGGCCCCAAAAAGATCACATAATACCTTCTTTGTTGATTGCTTCAGTCTTTTCGCCTTGAATGTTGCCTCCTTGTCCTCCCTGTGCTGAAAGATAGCCAGAGGTTCAGTTCAGCGTGACGATATGCTTCCCTGCGCAGACTTATACTTCAGACCAAGCTAAATGGATTTCCATTAGAGGGGCTATGACTCATTCCAGATGCTTACTCAATACTGTGTGGGCACTGTAGCAGAAAGTTTCCTCCAGACAGAACAAAAAAGGACAACAACACCAAACACTCTTGTATGTGTGTCCAGGGAGAGCTGTGCCTCGTACCTTTTGCATACCTCACGCACCAATTATCACAGCAGAGACGTTTGTCAGACTAAAGCATGGGTGCTGTTTTACAAAGCACAACGCCATGCACATGAAAAAGCAAGGGAGAAAACAAGATAGATTGCTAACTAGCTCCTGAGCTACCGCAGAGAGTAAGCAATAAAGAATAGACACAATCTTAATGGAAATTAGTTCTGTTAAAATGTATATTTGACCCATCAGCTTGCTAAGCTGAAACTACCCATAGCATCAGCATCTGTTTGTGTGTGTGTGTGTGTGTGTGTGTGTGTGTGTGTGGGGGAGAACCCAGGGCAGTGAGTGCATGTTATGTTCCTCTACTGCCATGTATATATCTCTTCAGCACCATGTCTGGACTCAGGCTAGACCTGCATTGCACGATCAATAGGAAAAGCAATGATCTTAGTGAAATGGACCATCCATCTTACTGTGATTCTCTTATGCAGCCCCCCGACTGCAGAGAAGAGATGGAACTGAATTATTGTCTGAGCATCGATTTAAAACTGTCTGAAGAGGCCACACTCTCTTCTCTCGTTAGGAGTTCTGTGGGTTCTTAATGAACCGAGCTAATTTGCCCAAGGTAAATAGGTGCAAAAACCTTTTGTGATGCCTTTTCAATAAGAGCAGGAACACATCTTTCAAAACATGCAATTTTGTCTGCAAGCCATAAGATGCGGTGGAAGGATGAACCTCTTAATCAATAAAAAATTCTTCAGCTCTGTTGAGGTCAGTTTATATATATGGGACCTTAAGAACCTCCTCCCCGGATTGTTGGGGCTCCTCCACTTCTTACAACTGTCTACAGGCAACAAGCACCTACTGTGAAATATGGTTGAGAAGTGTAAAAAAAAAAACTGTACTGCAACCTGAGGTGGATGTGGTCACTTAAGCAGAACGTCTTTGCTATTTTGATTTCTGTATTTGAAGAAAACTGGCAAGACTTACTAAGTAGGTCCAACATCACATTTCCATGATTCGTGAGTGTTCAGGGTTGTGCGGACTGATTAATGCAAAGTCCACTTTGTTCATTATTGTTTCATTATGTTAAGTTAAGAAGGATAATCTTTTGTTTGTTCTTTGTTGCTATAGATACCGCCACAGCAATTATTATCATGCACAGGCTTACAGGTCTATACAGTACAATACGTCTTTAATGGTATTCTTGCAGTGTGAGTACGTCTGCAGGGCAGAGAGCAAGGCCACGTTCCTTAAGACAAATATCATCTTGAAACTATCATCTTACATTTCTGGAGTGTTTTTGTAAACCATTTTAACCAAGGATGATCATACTTCAACAAGTACTGGCAAACCACTTGAAGAGGACTAAGAGCCCTTTTTAAACAGCGCTCTCACTCATTGCAAGGGCAACGTGGATGTGTCTTCAGTAAATACTATTGTTCCTTTGTACAGCGGTGAACACAATATCTGAAATATACCCCCCCTTCGTACACTATCCAGTCACTAAAAGTTAATCCACACCTTCCAGCCAATCAGAATTTCTACTGACCATTGTAATATCTTACACTGCTAGAGGCTAAATTGGACAAATACTGAGGCAGCCATGCTGTGGCTGCATTGGAAGTAAGAAGATGTGATATATACATATATATATATATAGCAACAGCAGCAGCAATAGCAGCAGCAGCATTGTTTAGGTCAGAACACGATTGTAATAATCTTTACAAAAGCTACATAGAATCAAGAATAAGAAGCTCACAGATTAATTACCTTTGTAGTTTTTATGTGTCAATGTCAATGCATTTTAACCATGGCTATAACTTGTTGACCCTTACAGTGCACCTGCCCTTAATTAAGCACTAATTAAGAGTTCAGACCAGACTGAGCAACATGTTAAATGTTTGTCCTGCGATTGGTGTTAATATAATTTGACTGTCAGTACTTTGAGCAGACAGTCAATTTTTCACAGCAGACATTTTGACACGTGACAGGAAAAGCTCAGGTGTAATTAATAACATTAATTGTGTCTTTATGCTATTTAGATGGCCTCGTTACAAGGTTTTAGACGGAGCCATTGTTCATGTTATCAATTACACCTGTGCGTTTCCTGCTAAAGTCAAAAGGTCTGCTGTGAAAAAGGCCTACCAACATCGATAGTCACTAGTCAATAGTTTTGTCTTTAGTAGAACTGAGTTACCATAAACAGCAATAAACTGTCCTACAAGGACACTGGGCAACACAAATATAAAGAATGCTGTCTGCTACAGGAGCCTGCAGACCCAGGCCACTTCCCTCAAACTAAAAGTAACAAGCAATTTTCAATTCACTTATATTTATTCTTAAATTATGTTTTCACATTATAGACCATTTGCAGTGAATTCACAGTCGCGCTGTCCAAGATTTTAACAACAATTTAAAAATGTATAGCTGCTCAGAAACTTTTGATTGGCAGTGTGTTTTTACCTCTTCGGCCAGTCAATATTTCTCCTTTCTGCCCCGCCAGTGTGTGTCCACGCCTGGACCAGTGTGTCTGCCCGTGACTGATGGTGGCCCCCCTCCGAAGCACATAGCACATCTTCTGGACAATGATTTCCCTCGATGGCTCCATCAGGTGAAGATGCTGGAGGAAATGGGGAGCAGAGAAAGAGAGGGGGTGGGGGGGTGGAGGGGTTTAAAGGAGGGCCGGGGGATGGATGGGGGTGGAGAATGGGGCGGTTGTGAGGGAAGGATGAAGGGGATGATGGACCTCCTGGGATCAGGCTAAAATGCTCCCCTCTTCCTAATCTCCTGCTCTATTTTGAGAAGCAGCAGGAGGGATGTCGGAGACGTAAGGACGCTGGTGACAGATGAGCAGACATGAGGGCACTCACAGACCTGATGAATGGGATCTCTGCATTGGCTAAATGGCTGCACCACCGTGGAAGAGACGGGGTGCACAGAAAAGACAAAGGACACTCCATTACTGGGGAGGACGATTGAATTAACAGGATGGGCTTTTTGCCATGAATTAAGATTTGAATTGCTACTGGCGCAAAAGTGCAGTAGATCTTCAGGAGTAATGCTGGTGTTAATTATGAGCATCAACACAGAAACAGATTTATTTTATCAAGATATGAGTAAAATGAGAGCTTCACAGATATTTCTTTTTTGTTTGATTGAAAGACTTGACTTCTGGACCCTGATTTACAGTAATTCAATACATGTCTGTTTTTACACCTCTTCTGGGACATACTGTATATAAAGTTATAATAGCTGGTCAGTCAGTTTCCTGTAACCTGAAAGCAGATTGTTTCCTCCACACTGAGCTGAAATTCCTGTTGAGAATGGATCATTGTCTGGCTGTGTGAGAGCCAAAAGGTAAGAGCTCCTATAAGAGAGATAAGGCTGTAGAGCCTCAGCAGTGATAAGTATCTTATCAGCCTGTCGTCTGCCTCCTGAACTCTCAGAGGATACCTGTTGTATTACAGAATGTTAGACAACCAGTGCTGCCTGCAGATAAAGGACTCTTGTTTTTCTACCTTTGCACAGCACACATTTAAGAGAAAAGGTCCCTTTGACAGCATATCAATGAACTCATGCATCATTTCTCTCAGACAGGAAGTGCGTCATAGTAAAAGTTAATGCAGTGTCGTTCGTTATTGTTCTGTTACATCACCATTTTTAGTCTTTTTCTGTTTTTCTACAGCCTATGATATCATGTTGTCTGCGACTGATATTGCACATCACAGCGACAGAGACATAGATTATGTTGTGTTTTCTGTGCCCAAGTACACGGAGGCTCTTGTGGCTGTTTGCTCGAGCGTGACATATAGTATGCTGGCATTACATTGCTTCTCCGACAAACCCCGTAGAGCCATTTCATTTTCACATACATATGAATTATACCACCCTAAGTAGACATCCTCTGGAGCCTTCGGGCTAGATAGGAGATGGAGCTGGACTGATTTCACACAGCCAAGCCTCATCAATCTACCGCTTCATTCAGTTCACAAAGGGGGTCCTCTTTCACTGGGGAGAGCTGTCGATAGACCCACTGCTACCCGGATGGGAGCAATTCCATTAAGAGGGCCCCACCACCTTGGGCCTCAAAAAAGGGGGCTTATCAGAGGCTGGCAGTGAGGGGAGTGTTGCAGCCATCCATCGTCAACTGCGAGACGAGGGAATGAATGCTGCCGACAGTCTCTCCACCTTCTCTCCTTTCTCCTATGTTGTCCTCAATCAGCATATTCTAAACATCACTGCCATCCTCTCCAGCTGGAACCTCTGCTCCTCCTCCCAAACACAGCTGTCAGGCTGAAGCATGGCGGTTGTGGACATAAATTGATGGCTTTCTGACACCTAAAATAGATTAAACCTCAGAAGATGTGGCCACTTGGGGGCAGCGTAATGAATTTGACATATGAATCTGACACATCACCTTTTATTATCATTTGGAGTCATGAGTCAACTGATGAATGTAAGTCCAGTATTCAATCTCTTTTAGCTCTTGTTTTTGGTCTCTACCAATTCCTGAGAGAAACATCAGTCTCTTTTAGCTGCTAAATGCTGCACTATTTTCACCAAAATACCCAATAACCAAGTTAACTGTATCTGGCTGTGTCCAAAATCACCCCCTTGCTTTTTTTTTTTTTTCATTCCATTGTGAAATATTTGAGGGAATTTTATAAATAGGTAAATTTACATACAAAACGGTAGACAGTAAATGTAGCTCATTGTAAAGTAAATAGGGAAGGATTTTAGACACAGACTCAATCTGCTGTTTGGTGCTAAGTGTTCCGTTTTCATACTGTCAAATTGTTTTCACATTGCCATCATTATGAAAGTATTGATTATAACACTAGAATATGTTTTTTTCAGAAATCACAGATGACCCAGAACAACGTGGTCACACATTTGCTTTCACATGGAGGAAAATAACACATCACATCACATAATGTCATGTCAGATTTGATATTTATTAACAGCAACATGCATTTCCATCAACCTGAAATCAAATTTGCATGCCGGACATTATAAATATGCATTCACCCACACACTCACGTATATAGTTGTGATGAATGAACAATTACCTCGCACTGTCATGTCGTATCTCAGGGTAAGACTGCATGTAAGGTATAGATATACACCATTTTTGTCTTAATGTGTTATTTTCACAGCTTGACATCTCACTCTCACCCTGGCATGCATGACTGGAAACCTCGAGCAGACCTTCAGAGAGCAGCAGAGCAGCAGTCATGCACATGAGTAATGGCACGTGTGCTTTGTCACGTCCTTGAATCAATTTTCAGGTCCCCAACATGACACTTTTCAAATCACTGGGCTGCACCACTGCCATACCATTCATGCTATGGCAGCAAAGCCAAATGAATAAACTGCAGAAGGATTTTCTTCTGTTATAGTGGTATAAAGTGCCCTGTAAAAATTTATGGGAAAAATATATTTACTCATTAATTCTAGTCTTGGCTCAGATATACCAATGATATTATTTGTTGAGTTGCACCTTTGACAGAGTTTAATTCGTTCTTTGTGTCTGAATAATGTGATAGTAGCCTAAATGCCAGTGAGAAACAGTGCACAGCATTTTTCTCCTTAGCTAATGTCCCAAAGAACACCTACAAGTTTTCCTGGTTAAGTGAATCATGGGAAAATGTGTTATTTGCAACTGCCACCCAAAGTTATGAAAAATGTTGAGATATAATAGCAGCGATATCTCCAGCTGTATCATTTGGCACTGCAGGTGGTGCCCTTAAGAAAGTTTCATGCATCATAATCATAATGCCTCAGCAGATTTTTGGCATATACTGCTTTCCTTAATGTGCAACATCATCCACAACTTCAAGCTGCATTAGCTATTAGTCGTAGTCTTTTTTCTTTCCAATGCATTACAGGAAATGGCAGGAATAAATGAGAGTCATATGTTTGCAGAAGCAAGTGTTAAAACATCAGGTTTTAGAGCACTAACATCCCTAACCAGCAAGAGTTTCCATAACAACTGAGGTCACCAATGCCAATGAGAAGCTCCTGACAGCAGGAAACAGCAGACTGGAAAGGTTATGGGCGAAACAATTGCATGCATATTTAGATATTGCTACCAGGCAGCCAAGATTAATTACACAATATGGTATGGGCATTGCTTTCAGTCTATACTATTACTGTGAAACTCAGTTCAGTTCACAAACATATTCCCCTCAACCCCCCCCCCCACCTGCCGTATATAAATAGCACAGTCCTGCTGTGATTGATGTGCATGAGATCCATCCTGCTGAACGGAGTAAAGTCAGGATGTTTGACAAATGTGGTATAAATCCTGGTGATATTTAATATATCCTGTATTTGATCTGATCCGTTCCCAGAGATTTGTATAATTAGGTGAGTGCTGGCAGGGATATAGCAGGGATAAGCACTTCATCTATCAGGTAAAGACTTGCAGGGTCACCGGTGGTTGGCAGTCTTGACTACAGGAGCTCATGGGTGGACATGAAACTGTCCCAGCTACCATCAAAGCACTGTCATACAGTACCTTGCGGGATTAGGATTAGGGTGAATGTTTGGCCTAAAATCAAACCAGAGGGGCACTGGCTTAAACACCCCTTGAGTTAGAGTCACTAGATAGCAAAGCAGACCCTCTGAATATAAAGAAAACCAGTGGACCAGTGTAGGTACCCCCAGCCAAACCACTGTAACCAATAGTAAAACAAGTTGTTTGAACCTGGAGGAAATGTAAAATCTTTGGGGTGAAATGATTCTCAGTCTCAACACATCAAACATTCCAGACTTCTGTTGAGATGCTAATGAGCAGCAGCAATCCTATCACATATCTTTTCATCATGTAGTCTACAGTCCATAGCGGAAACCACCAGAGAGCTACTATAACCACCTAATATAAAGTTAAGATCCATTAAGAGCTAAATGTCTACCTAAGAAGCCATTAAAAGAGTTTCTTCTCTGCGAAACAATTCTCTGGCTTTGAAGACTGATTAATGTAATGTGCAGGTCTGCAGTCTTTCAGAGGTCTCCCCCACTTTCTACAGACTTTGGTGACTGTTAGATGAACCAGAGACTTGTGTGAACCGTGTCCTCCTTCTGTCACCGTGGCCTCTCTATTAGTCACAGAGAGGGAAGGAAAGGAGGAGAGCCACTCTAATTATCCGCCACTCCCCGCAAGTTATGTTAATGGTTGCTTCCGGCTTAAGTAGGCTATCTATATGCAAAGTCTCTTCTGATGAATTTCTTCATTATTTATTGTTAATGTATTACTGTATCGCTGTGATGAGGAGAGAAGGCTGTTGGTTCGACACCGCATTGACTTGTGTGAGTGTGATATAGAGAGCTGGAAGAATGAACTACGAGGCAGAGCTTTGGTTTGTGATACACAGCCAGCATTGTGGAGTCCGTGTTTATGTCACTTTATCAGCTTACAGTTGCAGTTTTTAGAATCAATATTTGTCAGGGATCTATTTGGAATATACACTTAGCTTGACAGTTTTGTGCTTGACTGATATTTTTTGTTTTACTACTTGACTACCTTCACACAGTTTTTGTGGACTGGCCATTTCCGACACTCAAGTAACTATGATTTGTCACTCAGGTGACAAACTATGCTTACTTTTACTATAACAGTGATTTAAAATGTACCTGGATATGTGGAACTTCAAATCACTGAAACCACTGGTAACTACTGTTTGTTTGTATTTACTCTTAAGATAATTGTAATTTTGTGTAATTATAGCATACCCAGTGCGATTTAAAAAAGTTATTTTATCAATAATGCAGTGCAATATTCTATTGCAGATACATCTGGGAATGTATGTAGAAATACATTCTATAAAGCAAAATATCAAATTCACAATACATAATGTAAAATATATCAAAACATTACATTAGGGATGATAAAGAGATTGGTGTCTAATTTGAAAACAGGTTAACCGCGGAAATCTCTGTGCAGTTGTATTTGATCGGGATGATTTAACTCCTCGTGGCTCGCTGTGCTCTGCATGTTGATTTCGACTCATTTGCCAGTTTCCATCCAAGCTGAGGGATCACAAATTGGCTGCATTGATTCTCACAAAGAATTGAGTAAGTGTCTTGCCTTGAAAGGTATTTCTTTAACCACAGTATTCACTTAAATGTACTTTTTAGACATAACTAGGCCTACTACATGACCTAATACAGAACTACTTGTACGGATCAGTTACAAACTCTTTGACCTACTTTGAAACAACAACATTAGTACTTTTAGTAACTTTATATTCGAAGTCAACACCTCAGTCCTCTGATTCATAAGAACCCATCCACATCTTTAATGTGGATGAAGCATCAGTCCTCCAGTACTCCTCAACACTCATCATGTCTTTCACCTTGAGGTTGCCCTCTCAGCTCCATCCATTTCCCCTGAAACAGGAGCTGGATTGTGGTGAGCTGAGCACCACTAAGCCTCTGCTCTCAGGAACACTGACCTCAATCAAAGGGAGAACTTGATCCACTGGCTGTGCACTCTGTAGTCCACCAGGAGCTGCTTAGGTCATCTGTGGACGGACACGTGTGGCTCAATGTGTGTGTGTGTGTGTGTGTGTGTGTGTTTCTGAGTGACCAAGTGAGAGCAACACAAACACATCAAATCCCAGAATAAAAAGGCTGTGTTTCCATATATTCACATTATTCTACAACCTTGTAATTTCATAAAAGTATTTTTTATGAATTTCAGGATCGCCTGCTGTGCATTGGTGACTTTCCATTATGGATTTTGAATTGGTTTCATGTGCCTCGAGGTCATTGAATCCATTCACCGAATGGAACAGCATGTCATCCTACCAGTCAAGTGAAATGATGAAGACTGCTGACACTGGAGTTACAGTAAAAGGTTTTTCCACCAGAGCGACGATATGCAGGAAGGTGGTGATTGGTGACACACTTATCTCGTTCCAGGTTCGATTACACTCGTAATGTTTCCTCTCTCCATTAAGTGTATTTGATTTCCCACTGAGCTGGTAGCTGGCAGGGGAGAGATATGACAGCAGCGCCAGGGCCAAGAGGGCAGCTCTTGCAAGCATCACTTCCACTGATGTGCCTGGGAGCAGACAAAAAGTGGCAATGCTTATACAATTAGAGTGGAGACTTTGTCGGACCTCATTTTTGAAAGAGGTTTGAGCCACAGCCTTCAGAGGGTATTATTAATTCACTGCCCTGGCCCACTCTGTGGAGATAGAAGGATTATACAGCGGTGGATGACAAAATGATGCGCCTTCGCCCTGATTACAAGAATGAATTTTCCCATCAGTGACAAGGGAATTATATTGAAAGTTGAGGTCAAAGGGGTTAACATTCATGTGGTAAAGGGATACTTGAGATATTTTTTTTTCACATAAGGAAGCCAGAGTTACTTATTTGTAGTGATAGCAATGCATGGACATCAGCTGCGGATTCAGGTGCTGTGGACAGAGAGACAGCACCAAAGCCAGTATTGAAGAGGGTGTTCGGAGTCAAGGTTATAATGCCACAATTTCAAAATACTAAAATAGGCTTACGAGTAAAAGTTCAAAGTTCTGTCAAAGTAAAAGTAGAAATATATTATCAGCTAAATGTTCCTAAGTTATCAAAATATAAGTAATCATGAAGTGCAAAAATCTCCATCTTATTAATCTTATCATCTATCTTTTTTGTCCAGCCCTAAAAGTCAAATCTTCTCAAAACAAGTGAAAACATCTGCCAGTGTGGTGAGATCATTTGAATGCTAATGCTATTCCTCACCCATTTCAAATCAATTGATTTAAAACATTTTGTAGAATCAAATATGGAGTTGGTTGAGATGGGGCTAATTGTTACATCTTTATGTACTGTTGTATTAATCAATGCATATTTTTTATGTTTATACGTAAAATCATAATCTGCAAGTAACTACAGTCAAATAAATGTATGGATGAAAGTATAATATTTGTCTCTGAGATGCAGTAGAGTCAAAGTATAAAGTGGGATAAAATGACAATACTCAAGTAAAATACAAGCACCTGATATATTTTCTAAAGAACATTGCTTGAGTAAATGTACTTTCCATCACTGGAGAGAGTCTACACCTAGTCAGAAAAAATAAAGCAGCAGAATATGGGGCCAGTTATCACATTTTAACAACAACAAAACACTTAAACCCATTTTAAATTGAGGTTTTCAATCATACATTTTCTTGCTGATAATTCTGGTCAGAGTTGTGTTGGAAAAGGGGACAATCAGAGCAATCACTTCTTCTCTGCTCTCACTGATTGTTGTGCTTCAGTCTCTATCTTGGCAAGTCAGACCGGTCATCTTGCAGAGATTTGTCTTTCTGGATACTTACTTGCAATTTAATTTTTGTTCTCCCTATCCAAAGCTCATTGTTAATAGTAAATATCAGAACACTGACAGACAGGGGAATAAATTGAGTTTTGCTTTGTGGGCATCATTTTGACTTTTCTCTCTTTGTCTAAAATAAAATATGTTGTTGTGATAACTGTTCCCTCTAGAAAAACAACAGCATCAACTGTTTCAGCATATGTCCAAAAATGATTCTAGCAGCCTTTGAGTATGACTCTTTTCGTTCAGGAGCAAAGAAGGAAGGTAACGTTGTTATTATAGAGTAACAAAGTCCACAAAGAGAGGATGTCGAGGTGGATGGGAGAGTCAACAAAGTGACCGACTTTAACACAGGAGGCCACAGTTTGTTACCCAGTTCAACTGACAGTCGATGTTGGTGCTTTTTACAATGACCATGCTCATTCCCCAATCTTAATAAAGTGGGTTTATTGTTGAAACCATGACAATGAAGGTCCCATGAATTTCAGAAAGTAGTAATTACCCTAACTCTAACCATGTCGTGTTAGGATTGATTATATTTTGATTTTTTGTTCAGCAGTCAAACGATATCTTCCTGCAAATAGGGGTGTCAAATCAGAAAACGCTTCTTTGTCATTCTGTTACAAGCAATGCGTTTTGACATTTAATTTGGAGGACCTGTTCCTGTTGTTTTGCTCATTTGAAATTGGAAAGCCCCAGGGTGGTTACAGCTATTGCCTGTTTCTACTTCCAATCCTAAACAAGTCGTAACATTACCAGCCTGAGATGTCTACGGCACTGCTCCAGCATCACAAGACCTTTTCCTGTTATATCGTGTTAAATCAAAAATGTCTACACTTCTTTACATAAAGGTACCCTGTGGAATTTTTGACCACTAGTAGTGCTATGAAGCAATGTTTTTCTAATGGGTCCCAGTTTTGTTTATTCTCGTGCACCCGTGGCAGCATCTCGGGGGAGACAATGCACATTTTTGCAGATGGTTTCAAAGTATTCTGCTGATCTAAGAAATGCAGCAATGTGTCAGCAAAGGAAAGTGGTAAGTAAGAATACACCATTATTTTTGTAGAAGGGCTGTCTCAAATTCAAAGAGTCCACTGAGTCTGCAACATGACAAAATGTGGAAAGAGTGTAGGGAGTCAATACTTTCTATACAGTTACCAATGAAATTATTTATTTTTCCCCCACATCAGTAAAATCCTACCCTTGACTATTAGCCACCGATGTCAAGACCAATGTGAAGTCTCAAAAACAGTGTTGGAAACATCCCGTCATTCCTCTTTTGAAACAGGAAACACATGACTCATTTACAATTGATCCTTACATACCTCAAGCAACAAGTTTGTTTCTGAGTTGATGAATGTTGCACAGAAAGAGGGAAGGGAGAAAATAGATTTTTTTGTCAGATGGGATTAAGTATCGCCAGACCTTCCAATTAGCTATATTTCACATGTCAGTTTGCATCAGTGAGGCTGTAGCACTGTGTGATAACACTGATGGAGAGAAATACTGAGATAGAGAGAGGGAAAGGGAAAAAGGCAGGGAGATCAAGTGAAAAAGAGGGTGGGGGGGGTGCGAGGAGCGAGCTGAAGGAGTCATGAGATAAATATACAGGCGGACAGAGGGATAAGCAGGAAGAGAAAGGGCAAGCAATAGATGGCGACATAAAAATAGAAGCAGAGATTCAAAGAGAGGAGAGAGTGACAGGATGAACTAATAGGAAGAAGTATAAATGAAGAATAGATTAATTACAACCTTTTTTCATTAATTTGGTGTCTTTGGTTTGTCATTAAGGAACTGATTCCCAGTAAAAACTCAGTATCTGCTTGTAGCAATACCTGCTCAGCAAGATGCACCACTTGAGTTGTGGGTGCGCAGAAGTAGAAATTAGTAACTGTAAGTGTAGTTAGAAGTTTCGTGCCTCTCACCAGCTGATTCAGAGTAAATGAGGGATCAATACGTCATTCACAGATTTAGGATCTGATCATTATGATGTTTCATTCTCACAGTTCTCACGTAACCAATCATTATTTACTATAGAGACCTTGATTCTGAGTTCAGGATACGTATTAGTGATTCATCAAAGGGTTGGTTTGTTTTCTACAGTACTGATGCCATATGAGTTTTTGATCACTGTTATCATTCCACTTCTACATACTGACTGTGAAGAGATTTCCTCCTTATTGTCTCTTATTCCTCACAGTGTAGGGGTCACTTCACAGTCAGTATGGAGGAGCAATGATTATAACCACAAAAACTCTTTCAATATACATATGACAAATGTACGTGTGAAAAATCTGTACCTACCTTTTAATTACCATTGAGTTTCTGAATTGTTCTTTGTACAGTGTTTCGTAACCACCACAGATTTTGTGTAGGCTACCACATCCTGAACTGTAACCGAGGATTTGGAATGAAGGAGGCAGTTGGGAAGGAAGAATATGACAGAGTGAGACACAGACAGACAGAAGGATGATTAAATAAGGGTGATGGGAATGACAAACACTTTGGGCTGGAGCTGCTGATGGAGAATTTGGTTTTCTGTGAAAACACAGTGGTCCATTGGCGGTAAGAGACACTGTTCCATCAGCACTGAGGAGATGGTAAAGATGACTGTGGTGCCTCATTGATATCTGTTTATAATGCAAGGGACAGTCAAAGTCTATGTCTCTCTCTCTCTCTCTCTCTCTCTCTCTCTCTCTCTCTCTCACACACACACACACACACGGATAGCTGTCAGGCTGTGGAACACATCCAGATAATATCCAGAATCAAATAGCAAGCCAGTACTTTGTACATTAGCCATGCATCCATTTGATATGAATCGCAAATGAGATGACAGGAAGAGCAGACCGGCACTTTGAACAGGTGTGCGTGGGCCTGAGTGAAGCACTGAAGAGGCGGATTTTGGCCAGACCAATGGATTTCAACAGGTGTGCTTCGGCTTACTGGCATGGATTTGCATGTTTTACAACAACTGTGAAAAGGGTGAGTAGCCGTGGTCTAAGAAATAAGAGGAGCACATGAAATACATGAATATTCTAATGCAGTGGGTAAATCAAACTGAATAGATTTAAGTAAAAGCTACTGTATGAGTCCTAATTATTCACCTAGATAACTCTACTGCAGTCGTTAATGCAGTCGCGAAGAGTAAACAGATTACAGCAAGGAACACAACAGTGATTCAGCTTTTAGCTCAGTTGGGTTTGATCTGACACCAAATTCTCAGCTTCATCTTAACAGGGAAGAATGCTGCTCATGTTTCCATGGTCACACACTGCCCAGAAAGCCAAGTGTCCATATGGGTCCCATATGGGTCAGTGATGGGCTGGTATTTGGGTCCAATTTTAGAAGCCAAAAATGAAAAATTGTTCATGAGCCCCCATTTGTGTCTAACCATGTGGATTGCCATTGGTGGCCACACATAGGTTCCTTGCTGTGAGAATAAAGGCAATGATTGGGCCAAGGAGGGGTACAAATTGGGCCCTGGAGCAATCGTTTTTATTTGTCTTTATTGTGTCCACCCTCTTGAGTCCAAGACTGAAACCACCTTGGCCCCTTGAGTGGTCAACATGGGCAGACAGACATGGAGCTATTAGACCACTGGGGTGATAGACAGTTTTGTTTTCTCAGTTGGGGCTCAACTTGAAGCCCATGTGGGCCTCACACCTGTAAAACCTCTACTCAAATAATAAGTTAACCAACAGATAAAAAACAACTCTCACAAGATCTTTTTTTTTTTATTTGTCTTCATCTTTAGGGATGAGATATAGCTCGCCAATGATTCCCAGAAAATTGTGTTCTCATTAATCTGTATAAAACATGGGAGAAGTAATTACACAGTTCTTAAAGGGGGAAAGGCGACAGTGTCCTCCACAGTTTCTTATCGTGCCAACTGATTCATGGGTTTTAATGGGCTTTTAAGCCAGATTAAAACCTGATGCCCCCAACTGTTAAAGGAGTCTACGATTTCAGAGAACCACATTTATAAGATTGCCAATAAAACTAAAGGACCTCAAAGGAATACAAATGACTCTGATGAATCTACATCAAATTGGCATATCCTGTTAAAGTGCATAACTGTATTGGAAAGGACAGATATTGCTCAGGAATGCAGCACTGCATAAGAAGTAAATCATCTTTTCTTGCTTCTTTTATTTGTCACTTTTCTTGCCTGGGTGTATTTGTAATCTCCTAACATTCTCTTGGCAAATTCATCTGTCAGCAAATGCAGAACACAAGGGAACACATTAAAAAAGGATTTTTCAGGCAACTGAGAAGTTGGTTTTCAGAGGTAGCTTTGTGTTTGGGAACTGCTACTAATATTTGGTACTGTAAGTGAATATTCAACTTCTCAACAGAAGAGCATCATCATGGAGTAAATGTAAATATGGATCATCTGGCGTTCTCAGCACTGAGGCAGAAATAAGGTGAAAAGTCTAAATGGAGACATGCATGGGGACATGTAAGTGTACCCCACTCTGAGGGAGCCCTGAGGAGACTTTTGCTCTCTGATTCAGCTCATATCTTTCACAACACCCGGCTCTCCAGTGGTCAGACTGGTGAAATTGATTGCCCTGCTTGCACTATATGAGCAACGGTCACTTTGGGATTTACTTTGCTGTAAGGAACATCAACCCACTCCACCCCCAAGTCCAAATTGATTATAAAACTGCTTTCTGCTGACACTGACACATCTGTGAGTTTGAATATGAGCGTGTGTAAGAGGGACAGGGTGCAAAACAGAGTGCGAAAACAGAGTCTGAAGCGGAGGGAAGCTAGTGTGGAATCAAGCTTCTTTACTGGGACTCAGTTGTATTTTCTTGATGTTAATGTTATTACGTGTCCAAGAACATAGAATTTTGAGAACTGAATGAATGAATTACAGTACTGTTATCATAAGTAGAGTAAGATTTCAATCCCAGGTGATTTGATGACACCAGTGGTTACTGTTGGTAACAGTAGCAAGTGCTGCTTTATTAGAAATACATCAGAAGAACAACTAGTGTGCAGTGCAGCGTAACAAAGTAAGTCAATGGTAATTGCATCTGATCCCACATTCTGAGCCAGAGCATGAATTGGACCCGCAGTAAATTAAAGACTGTAAATATATTGAAAAAAAAATTGATAGGGGGATTTAGCTATCTTGCCTTCAGCTGCAGGCATCTAGAATTAATAATTAAGTAGGAGAGATTGCAGTGAGTGAACCAGATGCATGGAGATGATTTATTTGATCTCATTTTTTTTAATTATTAGTGGCATTAACCACTTTAATATTCTCATCTATAGCTTTCCTATTTCTCTATTACTGAGGCAAATGTCCTCTGCAGAATGGAGATACACTGTATTGTGTATCATAAGACAGGCGTTTTCTTTCTGATTGCATTGATATAATAAGCAAGCAAAAAATACACAGTGACTTCAAAATTGGAAAAGTAACTAATGGCGGCTGGTTACTGGCAGGCATGTACTCAGCATCTGGCTGTAGCTGGGCTGGAGTACAGCCAGCATAGCACCATGTGACCACTGGGGTTGAATAAACCTGGTCTGGCTGTAATATTGACCCACTTGCCAATAATCAGATGCTAAATGGAGGTCAATACGAGCAAAATCACATCATATATCTTATCCACATCAGTTGGGAAGAGCAGTGAAATATTTTATTCAAGAGAATGCACTGATACAGAATTCAATTTTTTCATCAAGATAACATGATAACATAAAAAATATGCTGAACATAACAGATGCACAGAGTAAAAATACACAGCCTTTTTTTGTTAACTCATAAATATCTTAGTGTTGATGTGACCCTTGCCAACAACGGTTTCTCGTTAACTTGCATCAGTTAAGCTATTACAAGGCAGCAAACCTAACACGCACCACTGATACTTTCCTCAGTTTGATTTTGGTTGATGTTCAGCTTTGCTAAACAGTAATCCAACAGTCACTTTCTGCTGCAAGAGGACAGGTTTTACATTCTCTACCAGCCTTGCAGCTTGTAAATACATGGAGATAATTTTCGGAGTTAGCATAGTTATCTGTATTCAATAGTGTATCCAATAGTTTCTCCACCAAACCTCTGATAAATATTCATGGGAAAGTCTTACCCATGTGTAGGTGAAAATATGATTGTAAGTGTTTGGTGCACATACTGTAACTACCTCTGTTTTTAGTTTGAAGAGTAAAATTACTGCTTTTGCGAGTGAGAGTGTGCAGCCATTTTCAGCAGGTCTGACCATAGTCAACCCAGTTTTCAGACTAGAGCCACTGTGAGGAGCTTATTTGATGAGAAAGTTATCAAATATGTGAAAACATTGTAACAGCAAGGAAGTTTAAAAAGTATAAAATAAAATATGTGATATTCATATGTGTTCCATATGTGCATGCTGTCTATATCTGCATAATGGATCCATAATTGGTTCTGGTGTTTCCATGTTACACTGAGAAAACAAGGAACAAAGAGAAGAGGGTTTTTGAGAGTGAAAGCCAGTTTCAAGCTTGTACACGTGCAAAATACTTACACCTGCAAAAAAGACGAGAGAAAAAGTATCTTGTCCTGGCCTCACATGAGTTTAATCTTTACATTCACTGTACAGAGTAGGGAGTATTGTCAGTAGCTATTTAACCAGTGCACTTTTTTAGAGAATGTAATTCTTCCTATTTTACCAGCCTTTACTGTGTCCACCACCTGCCAGCTCCATCACCTTGCCCCGGGGTGAACAGTGGTCTGTGACTCCCCTGATAATGATTTTGTTTGACTTTATTCTAGCTTCCCTTGCTCCGTGGTTTAATTTTCAAATAACAAAAAAGAAAGAAAATTGCATTCACAGTTTGCGTCCAGTGGTTAATAATCACAAAATAAATAGATAGGACATGATGATAGATGATGAGAGAAAATTTGTACTTGTTATTTTCTGTCTGGGAACCCTAAATTGTTTTTGTTTTTTTTCCTTCATCCATTAGTAGTTTGTCTTCTCGTGGTTTGTGACTCCGTATACCTCAGTGGACACTGTTGTCGGCTGTTGGTGAAAGCAGGGGATGCTCAGATAAACAAAACCACCCACAGAGCCAGGTGGGGAAATGTTACAAACAAGGACAGAGTGGGAATGCAGATGGAGGGAGCGAGACCGGGGGAGGAGAGAGGGGGGGTGTCTGCTGAGAAGGTCACGCTATGAAAGATGTCTCCTTGCATTTCGACCTCGCTCTGGCAATCTGCACACAAATGCCAAAGACCTGAATATTATGGGCTTAACAATTTAACAATTTGACAGGGAGTCATCCATCCACACAGCCTTGGGTGAACTGTACGGAGGGAGAAAGAGCAGAAGGTCCTCACCTCTTCGTGATGATGTCTCAACAAGATAGGCCTAAAACCTGCAAATGCCACAGACAAGCACCCTCAACAGATTTCAGTGTTTTCAGAGCGCCCCGTGTTTGAGCACAAGAGTGGTACATTACACCATTATTTGGAAGCATTGTATATTCTCACATGCAAAGAGACAAAGAATCAGGAAGAGGTAGGACACCAGTCATTTTCAATTGAAGTTTTAATACACATGCAAATGCTGGTAACAGAATCAGTGAGGCAAAAACCTACCCAAAGGCTTTGTTTATGTGTCCTTTGAAGATTATTCCTGCAGGAATTGAATGCACAGTGGTGTTGTCTGCATAACAGCATGGAGACACGACTGATCACAGCAATTTTTGCTTCCCAGTTCATGTTTGACATCACTTTGACCAGCAACAGGGACTTAAATGAGGAAATTTATGCATGGATAAAAAAGCAGTGGTAATGGCAACTTGGAGCAACTAACCTCATTTATGACTGTTTTTCAGAGGGTGTTATTTCCGTAAGTTGATTTACAGCAACCTACATCAGTCTCATCCACACTTATCACCATGTTTGTGGTAATTTACTGACATTTTCATGGATGTAGCTAGATGGCTACATCTGTCTATTGTTTCTCAGACTGAGCTGTCAAAGGGGTGGTGCTGCAGAGGTCTGGAACCAGGCAGGTAAGCAGCAACATACACAGCCACAAGATGAAGTTGGCCCGTTTTGCACTATCACGGGCACCAACATGCACAACCGAAAGACATCTACAAATGCCAAAAACTGCACACGCTAAAGAACGTATAGGGTACATATCATCCTTAACCTGGAAATGTTTCAGCAGCCAAATGCAGATGAGAGTGGGAGAACTGGGCATCTTCCAGTCGCCGCACTTTCTTGGCAACTTGTCACCCACACAATATATTTGTAACATTGCATCACAAATTTACCGCCCAACAGCAAAAAAAAAAAAAAAAAACTTTACTGGATCAGAAGCCAAGGCTTTTACAGCTGGCTACGTGAGAGCAGTCAACTTTTGATGAAGGTAAAAGCAATGAAAAAAATGTCACTACACTATTTCAAAGGCTCTATATTAGCTTCAAGAAAAGGTTGCATTTCACTTTTGGAGGTACTGTGTGAGGTTACCGCTGAACAGCTCAAGCTTATGCTGACATTAGACTTTGCTGTTGTCTGCAAAGGCTGCATATAAGATACAGTGTAAAGACATGCTATATATCTGTATTCTCACAGGGAAAAGCTAAACCATCAGTGTGGTTAGGCCAGTTTGTGGGAGAGGATAAACTGTGTATTCCCCCTGGAGCTCTTAACCCTATAGACGTCTGTGAATATAGCAAAGCTAAGACCTGTTTTAAGAAAAGCATAACAGGCCCTGGATGTGTAGAATTAATAGCAAAAAACTGAACTATATCTGTAAGCCTCACATTTTTACAAACTGTCAGCAAAAAGGTAAATTTGATCACATTATGACACTGATGAAAGAAAAATGTTCAGGTTTATTCACTGATTCATCACTTATAGAATCTGGTTCTATATGTGACATGTGGGATAGAGGGTGTATAAATAGAAGCAGAGGTAAAGGAGAGGAAAAAACTGCCAAGTTGAACGAAAACTTCCTCATTAGGTCTCATTCAAATCCATTCTTTTTTGTGCGTGTTTTTGCTGCGGGTAACTCTACTCTTTTTAAATTCATTTTTTCCATGATAGGTAGGCTCATGAATACCACTGTTACCATAAGGTGGGACTGGGTTAAAATATTTCAGTCTTTACCTGTCTAAAAAATATCCTGTTGATGCGAGCAACTTTTCTTTACCCTGCAGGCCAAGGTGGCATATACTGTTCCTTTCAAAGCTGTAAATGTTGTCCTCCTGGTATTGTACAGAGGAGGAGGGAGGAGGCTGTATCTAAGAAAAGGGGACTCAAGGGGGCTATGTCTAGTCCACTTACCTCTCATTTTCTGTCTGGGTAATTACACCTGAAATTGGGGGAGCCAAGAACACCTCCAGTCACACACTCTCCCATTTCTCAGTGTACACACGCACATGCACTGATACGCTCTGTCAGACATGCGTGTGCGCACTAACACACTCACGCATGCACGCACACACACACACACACACACACACAAACACACATTGAGAAACTTAAATAGATGTTTTTTTTTCTTTGCATTTCGGCTCCTCTCCCCTTTCCTGTCCCTTCCTCCTCCCGCTCCCTTTTCCTATTTTCTCTGACCGGCTCTGTATCTATTAAGTGTGACATTCCATTCTGCTTTTTAATCACCTCTCTCTGCTTTGTCCTTCTGCAGCCAAATAACTTCATAGATGATGGTCATAAAACCCATACATTCCCTGTCAAGAACTGCTTGCAGACACAAAACCAAATTTGTGATGTTGGAGTATACCGCTCACCTGCTTCCCCTCCTCCCTTCACACACAAAATCCTGATTAATTGATTAAATTCATTAGATTATAGCTAGATTGCTCTTTAATCCCCAAATTGTTTTGGCAAGGCAGGCATTAAATAAAAATATAAATTACAAAATACCCTTAACAGCATGTGCAAGAAACTTAAATTTATTGGTTTTCAATGTGAATAAAATGAAATCACAGCAGCGAGATCTTCTGTGCACAACAAGCATCAAGTAAGTGGTCAAGCATGTGAACAATTGATACATACAGTATCAATGGGATAAAAAGCAAAAGGGAGAAGCGACTCATACACAACATGTTTCATGTGGTATCTTTGCAGACAATTGAGAATAGGTCCCATTCATTCATCATCCATGCTGCAGGCCTTGGCTTCTTAACCTGGGTCACCTAGTGTATCTGTAAAATGACAAGCACCCCGTGCTTTGAGGTGCAGTATTCAGATGTTGCTGCCTTCGCCTCTGTCACTGATGAAGAAAGACAAATATGGACAGCTTTTCAGCGCAACACATCACTGGCGGTGAGACAGCAAGTCAAACATATGCATTCAAAGTCTCAATCTCAGTGTGGCTCCACCAGTAACCCCCTGCAGGCGGCTGCCGCAGACAGCCGTGTGAGCGCTGCCATGTTGTGTCGGGTGAAATCACTCTTATCTCACTCTGGAGAATGTCTTTGGCTGTCCTTGGAGGAGAGCAGTCAGGGATGGAGGGAGGCAAGCAGGGGGTGGTGCTGTAGATGTGGGAGAATGGGTACAGCAATGGGAGGAGGAGGAGGAGAACTGGGGGCCGGGGGTGGGGGGGGGGCTTCAAGGGACCGCAGACATTTGTATTCCTTTCTCATCTGTGACGGGGCGGGAAAGGTGGGGAGACATGGGAGCAAAGCACAGCGGGGGCTTTGGCAGGACTGTGGCAGAGGTTCAGGAATCAAAAGATGCAATGTTACAAGATCTTAGCATCACTCCTCGTTGCTCAGCCTCAGCGGGCAGGCATGGAGATACTGAAATAAACAATGTGATGTCAGATTCAAACAGAAGGACTATTGAAAAGGAAGGAGCAGTAAACAAACACTGGATTTTTATATCTCTGTAGGTTTGACAAAATGTTAATCACTTCCTTCTGCTGTCTCATTGGTAACTCTGCCTGCTGAAGCTACAAAATTATGAGGAATCAATAAGACAAAACTGCATTATCATTCACTCATGTGACCTGCATTCACTTCACATCAAGGATTATCACTTTTCCAACTTTTCTCTTTGTCAACCTACTGCAAATTCCTGTGTCTTTAACAATACATGCACCTGTGTGTGTGTTTGTTTGGATTCTTTCAAGGAAATGTGATCAATGTAAATAATCCATTTGAGCTCAGCTAGATCTAACAGAACTGCTGTAAATGTGAGGTTGCATGCATTTCTTTTCCATGATGAATGAATTCCCTCCAGATTCAGGTCCATGTTCAGTTCTATGTGTCACCCCACTTAGCTGATGATCTCAACCAGAGTGACTCAAAAATCAATACTCTAATAGACAGCCACTATACCTAATCAGGTTCATGAAAATGGTTGTTTGACCCAAACAACTGCTCTGTTCGGCTGCCTGCTACAGAAACATACATTTAACTGTGAGTGATGAGCAGGACGTAACCCCAAAATGAGATGTGAACAGTGAAAATAATCCCAAAGCTAGACTATTGATCTGGTTGCAGAGTTAAGTGGCTCAAAAAGCTTCTCTGACATCATTTTACCATTAGTAAACATAATGGCTTTTCCTGAGTGTGCACTTTTCGTCATACAAACACGTGTTTATGCACAAAAACACATATACACACATTCATCTGATCATGTGTCAGTGTAGATGTTATTGGCTGAGGAGGAACTGGTGCCATGATGAAAGATGATGTGTGTAACTTTATAGGACTGAAGGATCTAACGATTAGGAGATTAATCAATTAGTAGATCAACAGAAAATCAATTTATACATTTAATAGTTTAATAGTTGATTATATATATTGTTTAGTTCATTTTTTGTATGAGAACACTAATCATTTGTTACACATTCTCAAATGTTGCTTTGTAACATAATTTACTTCAGGCATTTTACAGAGTAAATGCTTAACTGATGAATTAACAGGAAAGTGTATCCAGCCATGCTAGTAGCTGTGCAAGGCTGTAGACTGCTTAGACACAACTGTGCCTTATTTAGCTAACGCCAGTATGCTAATTTGTATACAGTGACAATACTAACATGTTGATGTTTAACAGGTGTTATGTTTATCATGTTCACCATCTTGCATAATTTAGCATTAGCATGCTAACATTAGCTAATTTGCAAACCACACAAAGTAGGCAACAGCTGCAGCTGATGGGAAACATCTTTAGCATGTGTTTGGTCATAAATCCAAGTATTAGAAAATTGATAATAGATCAAAAGTAAGGAGATCACCATCCTGTGGGAAACACAAATGCTGGTAGTTACTAACTACATTGTCCTTTCCAAAGAACAGAGACTGAGATTTTAGCTTCAGGAAATATCAGTCTATATCTATACAGTCCACTCCCACCAACTCTCTCAGGTACAAAGAAGCCATAGGCATAGCATAAATTACAAGGATGCAATTGTGTGGTTAGTTGGGACAGGAGGGAGAGGTGCGTTCCCCTTGAAGCACAGCTTGGCTCCTTATATTTGATGAGTCATTCAACAGGAGCCAATCAGCTGTTGGATCTGATATAGTCGACCAGCCACCTCCCTGTCCTGGCACACATCTATTTATACACACACACACACACACACACACACACACACACACACACACACAATCACATGTCATGCCACCTTTCAAACCAAACAAAAAAACATACATAACCAAAAAAACAACACGACCACTGTCATAACATAGGTACAGCATGGTTGTACTTAAAGTAACTTGCTGTTATTCCCTGAAATAAGAATTGAATTCAATTGCAGCTGTAATGGAGTAAGGGGGTGAGGCATGACATGCAACAAAGGCCCCAAGGAGTCAATGAAACTGTGGACATTGCAGTTATGCGTATGTGCCTAAACCATCAGGCCATCAGATGCCAGAGGAGTAGGTTGAAGACTCGCTGTGCAAACTACTGTGCTGTAGCCCTTTACTAGGCGGGAAGGAAGCTCCAAGCTTAGACAGGTTTTACTGCTGTCAAAAGGTCACAGGTGAAAAATTGGTGCCACATGTCAAAGTGACCTTTAACATACCACTGGGCCTTCACAAGCTCACGCTTTGTATGTCATTCTGGATAATGGTGCCAACTGTATTGCAGAACATCAGGAAATTCCGCTGTGAAATTAAACACGTCAGATAATATTCTCTTAATGTAGCTTTAGTGAGTGATTTTTGTCTTCCACATTTCCTCTTTTGTTCTACTAATGAATCTCTACCTGCTGTCACTCTCATTCACAAATGTTCCAGTGTCTCAGTCGCTCTGCTCCTCTCATTCACAAATTTCATTCATTAGTATATCAGCCAATACATTTTCTGTGCATGGTCTGTTCTATGAACCAGTCAGTTGGTGGCTGCTTATCTTAACATATAATTGCAAATGTTTCATTCTCTTTCAGACCAAATAATGTACTGCACAGTAACTTCCTCATCTCCTCTGTGATCTTCAGATTATCCTGGGAAATTGAACCGAGGAGGTCCGACCATCCGCCATAACCACTGTGTACTCTAGAAGACCCTGTCCCAGACTAATTCCTACAGTGTCTTCACAGGCCTGCATTCTATACAGAAGAGCACCTTTATATAGAAATAGTCCAGCTGCCCATATGTTTCTCTGTATCAGTACACACTCACACAACATTTAAAGTTCATCCCTCCTTATGTAAGTGATGTTAAACTTTTCATGACCTGCCTCTTCTATATGGACTCTCTGCTTCCTGTTCTGTATTGTAATCACTGCCTGCTGTGAATTTGGTTTTACTTCCTGTCTTTATTTGGGTTTTTTTCCCCACCTTTGTGACTGCCTCCCATGCCCCAATTACTTTCACCTGTTCACTATTACCCTTGCCTCCCTTGTATATTTAAATGCCAGTGTTCCCCTCAGTCTTTGTCAGTTCGTCAAGGTCTTTTTGTTCCATTGTATCTTTCTGATTCCTTCTCTAGTGTTTCATCTGCTGTTTCCTTGGATCCCTGTATTTCTGCAAAGTTGTTGACTTCAAGTTATTTTGGTTTTTCAAATTTGCTTTGTTCTTTGTATTTTGAGTTCCTGTGTCTTCTAGTGTTAGTCTCCTGACTTTTTGGTTTTGTTTGGATCCCTGCCCTTTTGGACATTTCCTGCCTGTAAATTTTGGACATTCTTAGTTGTTAATAAAATAACTACTCCTCCATTTACCAGCCTGCCCGCCTATCTGTCTGCATTTGGGTCTTCTGTCCTGGTGTTGTCGTTTTATTGAGATATTGGAACACATTGTACAACAGAAGTCAAAGGGATCTAAAGCCAAGAAAAGCAGTTGAAAAATGTGTTCTCACACTGCTTTGTTTTGTTGCTGTGATTGCTAACAAAAACCCTAATTTATCTGGTATTAAATGCAATATGTGTCTGGATATCTTACCTGGAGAAGGAAAAGGCATGTAAGAAGAAAATGATGTAAATGTGATACATCGGCAAACCTCTTTCTTGCATTTTGATTGGGTCTCTCTGGTTTAAATAAGGTCTAAGTGTGGAGGAAGCACTCAAGACACGTGAAGTGTTTGAGTGTGGGGGCATGTGCGCACATGCATTTGTTTGGTAAATGTGGGATTGTATACGTCAATCTTCTGCTTTCGTTATGTGTGGCTCTGCATATGTGAGTGGGCGCTAGTAGAAATTGTTCACTTGAATGTGTGCGCATATGTGCATGCTGATGAAGTCAGTGGATCAGAAACCCAGCGGCCTGTCTGCAGAAGCCCTGACCTCTGTGATGCTTTGTCAGAGGTCTGATCAGACCAGGGCAGGAAAGGTGAGCACAGACTTTCAGAAGTGGCTTATTAGCATGTAGAGATGCACAAATGGGTGTGCACACACAAGCACATAAATGAACACACATCAACCTGCAGGAAAATTCTCACAACACGAACACACACATGCATGCACATCTACATGCGCATATGCACAACATTGTTAGGGAAGAGAGAGTAGGATGGGGAGAGTGAGCACCACTGTCCAGATCTCCGTCTGGTTTTCAATGCCTGGAACCATTTTATTTAATGAATGCTCCAAAGAAAATGACTGTGCCTTGTATAATAGTTTATGGTTGAACCCTTTGGTCAAGGCAGCTCACAATTTATCCTTTTATATCATTTACTTCAATTAAATATATTGTGAGTGGACAGCTCCCCTGGGGCTCGGTTTTATCACCGGGTGTTAATTATGCTCACTCAGATGGGACATGGCTTGCATCCATCCAAGGGAATGATAAAATTGAGCTCTGCGTGGGAAGAATAGGCTGTTTCATGTATCGCCTAATATATGCTTTGGTCGCTCTAGCTCTGTACTATATAGATTATTGTCAAATATCTGTCTGCAGCAATAACTGAAGCAGCAGCATTTCATCTCTTTTGGGAAAGTGTATCATTGACTTACAATTAACAATGAAAGAAAAAAAGCAATCCCTATAACACAAGTAATACAAATACAGTATGTCTGGAGCTTTTACATACTGTAGTGTTAGTCTAGATTTTCTTAATAATTTCTGCCATAGTTTTAACTTAAATCATGATACAAAGTTCATGATCTTATAGCAATGGATTACCTTGGTGTCTATGAATATTTTTAGGATAGTAAACCTAATTTTCTCTCTGTCTCTTTTGTAGTCTATGTGTCTGTTGTTCATACTGTGAAGATACACACTGTTCTCTCAGGGGAGGAGCTGTCGCAGGGATTGTACCCTGAGGGAAACAGAAGAGGTGTGCACTGCTCCATTTGGAACTCAGTTTCTATCATGCTAAAGCCAAGCCAAGACACATGCAAAATAACCCCCAGTTTTTTGTGCATTTCACACAGCTGAGTTAAATGATTCCCTAATGCATTCTGGAGAGTTCTACAGTGCTGGGATACCGTAGTCTCTTAGATATCACTGCATGAATGCTGAGGAATGAGGATGCACTTTTATCCCACCATCAGCTTTAATGTATTCAAGACACTTAGATGTCTTTTCATCAAACAAGTCTGACACTGGGAAATTGATGTTTTGACCTTGACATTTTTTTTTATTCCCTTAGTCTCGGTTACAAACTCAATTGTCTAACCATCAGCCTATTACCATTCAATGGAATCTGATTAAAGCCCCAGTCTGAGGTTGGTGTGCAGCTATGTACCCATGCTGGATGAGGACAGTTGGTCCCAACTGTGCAACTGGGAATTTAAGTTATTGCTGCACTGAGAGCAGACAATGTGGTTCAAACCCAAAACTCCAAGTCTGTTACATGCTGAATTGCATTTTGGTTTTAAGTTGGATAAATTTTAACTATGGAGTCTTAAACTCATTCTGACCATTTTATGACAGTGTAAAGGTTAACCTTTCCAGTCCATCACTCACAGCCATGTTGCAAGGCCAGTCTTTGTTCAAGTCTGCAGAAACTCATTTTTAATTCAAGTCACGGTTCCAAGGTTTCCAAACATAGCACATAACGTCACGGTGAATTCCACAGAAATGTGTGTGAAAGGAATCCACGTAATGGATCTAAAAATGGCATCAAAGTTTTGAAGATGCGTTGTATCGTCAATGAAGCACTGAAGCAAAGTAGATATACATGAGATAATGTTGTTAAGTGTGGGAAAGAAGCAATATGGGGAATTTAAGGGCAACATCGGGGTTCAAGGGGTTGAAATAATTTGACAATATACTGCACACAATGATTATCAAGCTACAATACCTGTGTATAATATGCAAGCACATAATGACTGGTAACTTCACTACACCTGTCCAAGACACACTGGGGAAACTGCACTCTCCATTGACATTGCTCAAAGCTCTTAAAAATGGCTGCCATCAGCCTAACAGGACCAGAGTTACAGCTGCTTTAGACAATAGTTAGAGAGAAACTGAAGGGTAAGACAACTGCCTGGAGCTCTCCCAGCTTCCACTGAACATAAAGATACATCCAATAAACTACTGCTGGTTATTACCAAGGTCGCTGCTTCAAAGACAAAAAAAAGCATGGGTCTCTCAGTTGGAAATATATGCTTGGCAGACTCCCCTTGAGGCAAATTTGTGGCATTTGGCTATATCAATAAAATTTTACTTGACTGATTTAATCAATGGAACTGTGGTCACTGGGAAGGTGAGTGCCATACATTTTCAGATAGCAATTTCTGAGAGTGTACCTTTTAGAATAAGACCATCAAGAGAGAAACAAGCCAGAACGCCACTAGTTTCAATTCTCTTCCAGTCGACTACAACTGATGACGGAGTTAAGTAGGATGACTTTAACTCTAGTTGTACGCCAAGCCTTTTTCACATTTTAGATTTCGGTTTAATGTTTTGCCATGCTAGTGGAGTGGATTTATGAACATTAACATCAGTGTTGGTCAACCATTTGGCATTCACTTCAGATCAGACTGAAATATCTCAACAACTGTTTGATGAATTGCCATGAAATGTATGTCCTCTTCAGAATTTACTCTTTGTTGATTCCCTGACTATTTATCTCTTGTCGGGGCATCAAAAATTGTATTTTGTCCAGTAGGCCTCTTTGGTTAATCACCAAATATCTGCAAAAGCAATGACATTCCCTCCAACCTCAGCTCCAGTTTTTGTACTAATTAGCAAACATTAGCATGCTAACAAGCTTACCCAGGGTGGTGAACATGGGAACCATTAAGCCTGCTCAACATCAGCATGCTTGTATTGTTGCTGTGAGCACGTTAGCATGCTTTTGTTAGCATTTAGCTCAAAGCACTACTGTACCTTGCCAAAGTATAGTGTTACAAAGTCGCTAGAAGGTGTTAAGTTTGAATTAGGGTTTTGGGCCAAGCAGTAGTTTTCAGACGCTATGACAGGTTTGTACATGAATAGAGGTTGTTTATTGTAAATACGTAAGGTATTTGGTTTGGAGTTTGGGATGAACAGGTAACCGAGCAACGGGTAATTCGGCTACGATCAATGGTTGAGCGCGAGGCAGGAGGCAGAACAGGTAACTGGAAGAATAATGGTTAACACTGGGCAGGCTGTGTACATGATCTTGCTGCAGCTAGTGTTTGTAGACAGAACTAGTGAGCTGGGCAAGACAGAAAAGAGTGGACCTGAGGCACAGGTAAACAGGAATTAGTAAGGTTCAAACAACAAGAGAATACTTTAGACTCTAGGCAATGGTTGGTGGAAACACTGCATGGGTTAACAGACAAACTGATGAAGAGTAAAGGAACAGTAAAGAGTAAGAGTAAAGCCGTTCTTTATATACAGCAGTCTTAGCAAGTCGATGAGCCGATCAGGAATAGGTGGGCAGATGGAATGGCGGGAAGGAGCCAGACTGTCACTGTCAGCAGACACACACAGAGACATAGAGACAAACAAACCAGGGACAAACAAGAAACACAAGGGAGGGGAGCACACAGCAGAAACACAGGGGAAATAAGGGAGAGGAAAAGCAGGTCCCCTAACAGCAGGGCTGTAGACTAGAGAGCCTTAATTGGTCAAACAGTCTGTTATTTTTTATTTGGGCTTTATATACTTAAAAATGCCCATCACAGTTTCCAGAAACCCTACGATATAGAGATAGAGATAGATATTCTTCAATGATATGAAGCAGAGAAAATCATCAAATTTGAGAATCTATTGTTGTTTTTGTTACTGTAGTTGCTATATTAATTTCCTCTCTGTTGAACAGTAACTTTTTTATGGTTGGACACCACTTTTGTTTTCGTAGGATCTGACTAAGTACTCAAACTGTCCTCTCTATCCTGTTACTGAACCGTAGTAACTGAGGAAATGTGCTCTGGATTGTTTGGGTCAGCAGCTTGAAACAGGTCAGTTCATCTAGATAACAGGGTCTGCCTGCTCTGTTCCAAAATAATATGCAAGTAAGAAATTTGTAAGCTCACACCAACAATGAGCTGCAGTAAAATACCTTCCAAAGTAAGATGAGTCACTTTTGGATGTGAATATCATTACATCATTTTGACATTTCGCAAGTGGGGGATTCATCTTTTTTTGCCTGTGCACCTCAAAGCGAGGGGACAGAAACAGCCTGCGCAATAGATTCTCAGCACTTCTTTTTACAAAATCCTCATTTATAGTTTGGAGGGCTTTAACAGACGTCCGCCTAGAAGAAAGGGATGTGAATCCTGCTGCTTAATTGAGCAGGACTATTGAGATAACCTGTCTGCTGTTCATGCAACAGGATAAAGAGTTTAGCTTGTGCTATGTGTGTAATGAGGCTGTCGTCAGCCATTGAGCAGCCTGGACATCCTCCTGTCTCCAACATTACCCGGCACACATCCATCATCTTCAGGATGTAATCATCCCTCTGAAAACGCCACTTCTATGAAGTCTCAGGGATCCGCTCCTGTGCACTGACAAACCCGCCAGGAAATTACTTATCATTCACAGCCCCGTGATTGTCGAATACTGCCAGTCTCTCCTGTTTCTTAAAGGGAAGTCTCAAAACTCCTTTTTTTTCCTCACTCCATTCTATCCATTTTCCCCTTCCGAACATAAAATGAAGATGAGAAGCCCATTGTCTTGTGATAATTTCCCAGGGGTGAAGCCCATTGAGTGCTACTGAGCTGTGTCTAATTTGTCTGCGAAGGTGTTAGAGAGGTACTCAAGAATGCTGGATGTTCATGTTTAGTGGCATGTGAAATCTCACAGCAGATCCTTTCAGCAGCTGCAGGTCTCCACAACTCGAGCATTGTTTTCGCATGTAAACAGTAAACTCTCCATGTCTCCTAGTGCTTGACAAATTCCAAAGGTATGCTAATGATAGTTATTATGCACATGGTTAGCGAATGAATGTTTTTGTACGCCTCTGAAAAGAAAATAAAGATTGTATCAGGCTGCAGGGATTTGGTCTGTCTTAAAAAGGGAATTTAGTAAGAAAAAAAAGTTACACTAACACACACAATGAATTGAATTTGCTGAATCAATATGCAATTACAAGACAAACAATTATTGATATACTAAAGATTTGGGAGAGCATGCCAACCACAACATTAAAACACAAGCCAGAGATCAATTTGTAATTAATACAATCACAGTGGCCACACATTTGTTTTTATATTTCAGGCAATTACACATGAAGTTAACTTATAACAAAACATATATTATTGTATAGGAAGTATCATTGTCATCATATCACCCAAATTTTCCAAACTTTATAAAGCAGGAGAAATACAGCACAGCAATCTGAGTATCACTTTGGCAATTAATTATCAAGCAGGCCCATCAATGTTCTTTGCATTCACTTGCTTCCTGCCAGCCTGCATCCACGTACAGGGAGAGAAGGGGAGGAGCACATATTACTTCTGCAATTGAACACTCTTTAGAGCTGTGCACTTTACCACATAGGGAAAAAATGAAATAGGCAGCCATTAGGGTGAAAGGATGTCAGTCGAGACAGAATTGAGGGCACACTCATCACCAATTTTTGGCTCTGACGTGGCTTTGAAACCCCAACCTGCCTGTTATTGGTTATGACACATGCACATTAGCATGACAATAGCAATAATGCAAGAAGCCGCTGGGTAATATTTTTCATCTTTTACAGGCCCCCAAAATTGCAGCGCAGAGTATTTCAGTGAGAAACACCCCAGAGACTCTGTATGGCTCTTTACAGCTCTCTGCAGCTCCACCATTAAGCCAAATTCCCCCTCCATATACACACAGAGCCTGGGAGGCTGTTTCACCATCCACCACAAGCCTGGCACTGATAGGTTGCTATGAGACCAGCTTTTAAGATAGGCAGATTCACCTTATCGTTCACCAGCCACAGTTTACTTGCACAGTTGGAGATTTTCTATGTCAGAGAAATACATTAGAAATTAAAATTGAAATGAAAAAGAAAATGAGGATGGGTGCGATGGTGGGGTGGGGGGTGGGGGTATCCAATCACTGTACCCTCCAGCAAAGCAATCAATATGAGTTTAACTGTTGGCTATTCTCACTTTGGTAATTGCGCTTTGGAATAATGAAATCGTATTCAAGGTGAAGTACGAGCGACAAAATAATCATTTTGTTGATGTGAGAACCGGAGGGAGAGGGAGGAGAAAAAAATGATGTGTATATAATTATTATTAGAAAATCATGCATTTTTAGAACTATTAAACTTAAAATAATAATAATGTAAGGTGTGCAACTATGGGGGTTTGAAATTACTGGGTGGATTGTGAGAGGGTTTAATGACAATTTAGAAATAAAAATGACAAAATTGGACTGGCAAGGATGTCACCTCACAATCCATTGACAAAAGCAGTCATCTGAGGACCCCCCCCCCCCATGTGTTGTCCAAATATGCCGTTGCATGTTGCAGCAGCTCATTATAGAGGGACAGTGAGGAGACAAGAAGAAGAAGAAGAAGAAGGAGCAGTAAATTTTCATTCGTCAGAGGCCACTGACTGTGTCACACTGAGTGAAGAGGCAGGCTTGTGAACCATGCTGCTCTGATCCATCACAGTCACCCACAATACACTCACATCACTTACTGTGATACTAAACAACTGTGAGTCATGCACCCATGAAAGTAAAACTTCAATTAACACAGAAGGCAAAGGTTGGAAAAAAAACAACTTTTTATTCTCTACTTTGACTGTTTCTGATATGTTGTATATTTATTTAGCGCAAACAACATTTAAAAATGTAGTCCATCTTTAGAAGTTGCACATCAGAATTTCCTTTGTTCCCCCGTCCTTTCATGTTCTGTGTCAAGGCCATAAATCACTCAGGATATATGCCAAATATTCTGCCTCATTTTCTGCAAGAGTTAGCAGCATCTTAAGGATTTCAGCTAAACATTTGGATCCCAGATAATAGGCAGTAAATTCTTATTTTGCACAGTTTGACAGTATGGATTCTATCAAACCAGTGGGCGACGTACTTAGCCAGGTTCAAAAGGTAACATGTCGACTGGAGGGCTACTCTTGCCAACAAATTTTAGGCCTCCACAGGAGAGTGACAGAAGATTCATTCAAACTAAAGCTGGCTGAAAATATTTAGGGGGATAAATAATTGACAAGGCTCCAAGTTTCACTGTTACATGCTGTTAGATCTGCAAAAAAAATAGTATACAGGAAGGAGAGTCCAGTGAGACAAGATTGAATCAGAGGACTGCCCGGAGCTGGAACTGCCAAAAGGGAGAGAAGCTGCCGCTGAGGAAGGGTCACACTTGGCCAAGATCAAACACCTAAGATTAGATCTGTTCCCTCACAGCCAGTCTGAAGATACTCTGTTTACCCTGCAATAACAGCGTTTCATGATTTGTGCAAGAGTGTGAGGAATGAGCTTTTAGGAGAACCAGAGAAATGCTTGAATAATTCCATAGAAAAGTAGGCCATCTCAGCCTGGATCTATGCTATAGGTCTGACATGCACATCAAACATTAAATATTCCAATCATTTGAGGCTGCAGTCACACTGAGTACGCAAACCAGCAGGAGAAAAATCTCACACAGTTGTTGATTTTATACATGGAAGACATTATCAGGCTCTACATATCAAGGCTCAAACACCATGACCACAGCAGAATTTGAACATAAACTTTATCAACCAAGTTAGAAACACAGATGTTTTTTAGATGGGCTGAGTAAGTAAGGTCTGGATGCATTGAACAGGAACAGTATGGTCTTAGGAATACTTTCTGGAATTACTGTTTGCATATTAAATTAGTGTGAAGGCCTGCTCTCTGCTGCAGGGGTAGGAGGATCAATACCTGAAGTATCAATACTACCAATATTAAGTCTTGTTCCGAGTATCAGCGCTAATGTCAATAGGATCAATACCGAAACCAGAATAGATCAGTCTCATGTTAGATCCCATTGTGGGCATGTGAACACTCCTCTTAGTGCATGTACTCTTTGTTTGTCTGCTGCTGCTGTGTGCATCCGTGGAGTCATTACCTCATTATTTCAGAGAATTTACACAGTAAACATTTTAATATGATGAGAAGTAATTAACACAGAATAGCAAAAAGAAATTTGGCAAATCAATGCAGCAGAGGAAATAAACCTCCTGTGCTCATTCTTGCTCCACTGTGAACCATAATTTCTGAGAATTAATAAGGAGTCATAGTAAATATCAACTGTGTGCAGTGATGAAATGAACTATTTACTTTAGAATTGTGCTTCAGTTTGGTTTGGAGAAACTTTACATTTCATTTACATTTCATGCAACTTCATGCTTCTGCTCCCCTACACTTTGGAAGAAAATATACTTTTTACTCCACTGGATGCTTCTGACAGCTATAACTTACAAGTCAGTTTATATAAAAATGCGTATTTTATAATGCAATTTAAATGAGCTCCACCTTGTCCAGCTAAAATATTAAAATGTGGCTTACAAGTTAATGCACCAGTAATAATGATCCAGTAATGGAATAATAACACTCTGAAATGGATATTTTCCACAATGACAGCTTTTACTTTTCTATTTTACTGCTAATATCTGTAACTTTTAATGCAGAACTTTCACTTTGAGTATCTAGCAGTAAGTGTATTTTACAGGTACTTTTACTTAGATAAAGGATCCAAATGCTTCTTCCAGCACTGACTGGCAGTGTAGCACAGATTGTGTTTTTTTAATGAATTCTTTGGCTGAGCACAAACTACCAAATCAGACACATATAGCACCCCACTAGACAGAGGTCAGGCTTCACTACACTGCAATATACTGCACCTGTTTCCACTGTCGCCATCAAAGTCTGTAATAAAACAACAGTGAATGTATGTTTAGCTCATATCTATGCACACCTGCATCCGGGCAGACGGAGGAGACCACACACATAAATCAGATTAGTAATCTGTCCTTGTCCTCCTTCACAGCAGAGGCACCCATTAATACTTCATTTCATCTCTGCAGAGGTGAACCAATTCAGGAACAACCAAAGGTGACAGCTACACAGTTGCTGCATGAGAAGCTAAAGGAGCTAGGTTTTAAGATCACAGCCTGCACTCTGATTGACAGGCAGGGGAGAGCAAACAAAGGCTGTGCAGTCAGACTGAAGAAATTGGGAGGATTGATCCACATACACAGGCTCAAACACAAGGGATACAACCCCACAGGGTAACATGGCTTTATTAGGAAACATGCAGGCAGGCAAAATATTACATCATGCTTCAACTTCTACTGTGTGTTGTTTGTGTTGATCCCATGGGTGTAGTGTATATCAGCTTCATCCTGCTTGGACAGTGCACTTGTACACTTTGTGTCCTAAATGTCATACACATACTTTAAATGAAATAGAGTGACAAGGTAAATGCTTAAAAATCCTTTCTTCAAATACCAGTCATGCAGTGGAGGTGTAGACTGAGGGGAGAAGACAGCTCAATAACATCTTTTTTAAGTCTTTATACATCTTAGACTGGAAGTGTGTGTGCTGGGTGATAAAAGCTCATAATGGATTGGATTTTTTTTTTTATTTGGTGTGAACTAACTTTATACCAATAGACTGTATTGATATGAAACAAGGCCCCTGAGAGGTATTTAAATGTATTCCTTTTTTTCTAACTTTGACCCTGGGTGACTCAATACTGATTTGAATTTTGCAGCTATATGGGGCATGGAGATGTTAGATTACTCTCCATTTAGCCTTCATTAATGCAGGAAGTTTTGTTAAGCATACTTCCTGTTTATCAGCAGCTCGCTGCCTCACCTCCCCTTCAAACTGTTTCCTACAGTACATTCACAGTGGGAGCCTCTCAGTGCAACCACAGTCTTCTGCTGTGTCCTTGAGCAATTAGATATTGATTTCCTTGCTTTAAGGACCTTGGTGATACAGTCATTGACAAATAGGAGAAATTTACTCTTTCATGGATGTTCCAACCCCCTCAGCCTGGAGAACCAAATAAAAAACAACAGTCTTCTCGTAGCTTTGACAAATGTCCAGCAACTGCTTAAATCACTTAATCATGTTTCCATGGAGACCACTGGAGTGAGGATGTTCTGTATGTTTACCAGACAAGGTATAAATGTTTGGATAAATAATTGATGCGTAAGTAAGAGCACAGGTTGAAACCCATGGTGGAGAGAGAGAGAGAGAGAGAAGGAAAGAAACAGAGGGAGAGCAGTGATGATGAATGGATATTTACCTGGCTGTGTTTGTTTTTGTCGAGACTTGGGGTTCTTTGCATTATTTGCTCAATTTATTTCAAGTTAGACTTACATATTAAAGCAAAAATGTAGCAACACCATTGATATGGTTCTGTTGCCTCTTTGGCAATAAAATTGTTAGATATTTTGATATCAATTTTGGTTTCAATAAGCCTCAGTGTTTACATAGAAATGTATCTTTGCAGCTAGATCTATTTCTAATTATCATTTTTCTTGACAGTAAATTATTGTGTTATCATCTAGGGCTTTGCTGGGTACCTCTGAAAAATGCATCAAACAAATTGAACATAAACATACCCATTTGTACAAAGTGCTTCAGTTGTTTGCGCAGCATTTCTTCGCATCCAGTAATTTCTTTTCATCTGCATCATTTGACACAGTTATAGCTTCCACCAGTCTGTTTCAAAACGCAAGAGGGGCTTTAGTGGTACAAAAAAATCTGTATACTGTTCAGTTGGCCTGGAACAGTAGTCATTCATTCTCTGCTTACCTTTTCCATATTACTAACTCTCCTGTCAATTCAAACTCTGCCACACCCTCCTGTCCTGCAGTAACCCAGGCTTTCCCGCCTTTCAGCCACCTGACTCGTCCCCGCCCTCCTACTCACCTGTTCTGTCTTCCCTAATCAGCTCTTAGTATTTATTCCTGCCCATTTCCACTCATTCCCTGTCATATTGCCCATTGTGCTTTCTACACTGTGGCGTCCCAGCCTTTCTTGCCTCTTTTTTTTTGATTTTGACTTTGCCTGCTTCTTTTGCATTACCAGTTACGACCACTGCACACGCCCTCACTTCGTCTACCGTTTGCTTTTGCCTGCTTCGGCCTGCCCAGCCTTATTGAAGGTAAACTGTTTTGAACTTGTCTCTGAGTCATATTGAGTCCTCCTAAATCTGAGTTGTGACATTCTGTCCAATTCACTTGACTGCTGAGGCAAGAAAACAAGGCATTAATAAAGACCTGTATTACTATAACATCAAGCATAAAAGAAACAAGTTAAATACTTAGATCTGAAGTGCACTGCAGAGAAGAATGCAGGTCATATACTGTACATATATACATACATATATATAACACTAAATTGCACTAAAATATAGGGTTGGTGTATTCTGGTTTCGCTGACTTCCTTATCCCCCATCATGGCACTACCTGTTCCTGCTGTGGAATCATTTCAAGCAGTGCCTGAGAAACCCTGAAGCCAACAGACTTAAAGAGGAAAATAAACTTGACACATGTCTCACACAGCATGTCAAATGCTTGAGCTGTGCAGCAACTGTTAAAGGCATCAGAATTCACCTATAGCAATCTGAATCTGTCATCTTGTGTATAATTAGATGCTTTATAAATTAAATCCCTACTATATACATGCCAACATCACCATCACTGACACTAATCCATGCTTAGTAAATATATTTTTGTATGTATGTATATATGTATAGCACTAAAGGACTATTGCCAGGAAAAGTGGATACCATGTCAAGTAGATGAACTTTGGGTTTTTGTGAATCACTGCTGATGTATCTGACAATCCTGATTCAAGGCCATTTCTAGAGGATAGTGTTGCAATACCTGTCACTGTGTAATGTTTTTTAGTTTCTTTTAGCAGGTGAGAAGTATTGACAATTTGTGCAAATGCACAACCTGCATCTCTCATATCATTTTAAGTATGATAACTTAAGCAGAGTCCCATACATTTCTCTATAAATTCCCCCTGGCAACCTCTGTGCCTGCGTAGGACACTTAAGAGGACTATTTGTAGGTAGTGGATTACAGGATTTGCATTTTAAAGGGTGTCAGTGATGGCAGCTGGAGTAAATTGGTGAATGCAATTGTAGCAATGCAATCAAAGATCTGTGATGTGAGTCAAGCTCAGTAACCCTAAATGACACACCTGCTCCTGCCCACCACATATCCTCTAATACCTACAGCATGAGTCAGGCTATTACCCTGCAGCACCAGCAATATTTATATCACATCCTGTGTATGGACAAATGCATCACTGAATGTATAGTGCCTCACTGAAATATACCATGTAATGTGCATGCTGGATCAGACCTTTCTCTTTGCGCTCTTCTATGTGGGTGTTTTTCCCAGAACTGGCAACAAAAAAGACCAGTGCTGCAATAAACTAAGGACTATCTGGGCCCATTTCCCTCATCTTTTTCTTTAAAGCTTTTATGTAGAATACACTAGTTAAACAGATTAACATCCTGGCTGTGGGGTGAAATTGTTCCTTTAAAGTGCAAGGAAATTGCACTGGTCAAATTTCTCTGTACATGCCCAAAGTGCAATGATGGCAGGATTTCAGGAGAGAAATAATAGATTTTGTTTTGGTCTCCAGAGCAAGGAGTTGTCTCTCCCTGGGGCCTGCCAGGGTTAAACTCTGATCTGTACATGGTGACTTGCTCAAGGCTGTGTGTGGTGTTATTAAAAAGAAATATTGCTTCATAAAACCCCACTGCTCTGCAGCCATGACTCCTGTTAATGCAGACTGTTGCTGGAGTATGTTTCTAGGAGGGGAAATCTGATTTTTTTTTTCATCTGTCCTCTGATTGCAAAAGGCAATCTGTGTTTAGCAAATTAACCAATGACCCTTTGCTTCAAAGCTTGAAAGACACCTTTGAAAGACAAATGTTTACTTGTATTGTTGCTTTGAACAATTCACCTATGGGTATGTATAATAATGAACTTAGCAAGGGCAGTGACCAGTATTAATATAGACTCCAGTATCCCTCTCCACTGGTCATTTGCAATGCAATTTGCAATTAAAACAGTCTGCAGTGGCCATCTGGGCATGAGAGCACTGAGAATGAGCAAAGGACGTTTTACCCTTGAGTCCCATTGGTGGGGAAGATGTTTAAGCACTGAGCTCTGTTAGTTTTTTAAAGTGTAAATTTCTGGAAATATAATGTAGAGTTTACTCTAGAGAGAGATGGGAAATGTCTTGACCCATTTTAATTAACCTTTTTAATGAATCCCTATTCTTTAAATGATACATAAACCATGGGCTACATGGGTAGCTATAGGCTACATGAAGATTAAGTATTCAAATTAAATTACCGTATTGCACCGGTTCATTAAGTGGGACCAACAATGGATCTCAACCATCATCTCAAACCATCATCATTACCTAATATTGGATTCCTGTAATCAGACAGTCATCTGATGGGGGGTGGGTCGCCTACATGCAGCGGTGACTTGTATTTACAGCAGTGAACAGTCCGCGGAGTTTCAGGAGTCCGGTAGGTGGCAGTGAATGTTTTCAGGTAGGGAGGGCAGGTTGTATTTGGAGCGGGGTGGGGGGCGTGTGTTACTCTTGCACAAGCGCTCCCATGTTGCGTAGTCTGGAAACCTGACGTGGAGAGCAGCCGAGCAGTCATAGCGACAAAAGCGTGTGTGAGTGTGTGTGTGTGTGTCTGTGTGTGTATGCGAGAGAGTGACAGAGTTGCGGCAGGGCAGATCAGAAAGTGCCTGTGGCTGCTCTCTCGCCGGCTTGCGCGCTTCTCTCCGGACCAACAGAGTCGCACGAGACTGGCGACACGCTCCGAACCCGGGTCTGCCGGCCACGGGTGACCCGAGGATCCCACTTTGACGAACAGTCTCGGGCTCCGCTGGCAGAAAAGGTGGAACTAAACTACATTCATTGACTTGTGAGCGATGCACTGGCAGCATGGCCAAGTGGTTCAAGGAGCACCTAGGATTCAAAACTACCAAAGCACCCCCTCCGGCGCCTCCGAAACCGGACTACAGACACTGTCCCACCGGTGTGCCCGGTACGCCTGGCTACCAACAAACAAGCTCCGGCGCCACCTTCCCGAGCCCAGCTCAGCCGGACATCCTCGCTGCTTACAAACTTCAAAAGGAGCTGGACTTCGAGGACCCGTACACTCCAGGTGGAAATATTTCATTTGGCCCGAGCTTGAACACTGTTGGGTCGCCGGATATCAAGTACGTGTCACCAAAGCACCGACTTATCAAGGTGGAAACAATCGAAAAGAGCAGTCCAGCTCCGGGCGGTGGTGTCACAGTCACCCAGGCTGTTGCTGTAGGGAGTGTTAAATCTCCTACTTCACCTCCCTCGGACCACGACAACAAGGAGAAGGTGGGTGAAGTTAGTCCAAACATTAGTCTGTAGTTAAGCATAGAGCAACAACTTGCTAGCTTCTTAACTTGCCCATAGGCAGAATTTCTTAATTACAACCCAGCAGAAACAAAAAGCGTTTGTTCTCGTTAGCCCAATTAATCCTACTAATCATTTCCCTTTGAGTCTTATTTCTCTCAAAGGTAATAAATCACAGAAATACAGTTCTTTCTCATAAACCCGATGCTCATTTTTCCCATCGAATAAGCGTGGTTTGTTTATGAAGCACTTGACCTACTCATGAAAGGAATGAATCGTTACAACCGGCAGAACTTGTTATCACTGCCGCACAACGGCTGTCCGCGCGAGTTGCGACATCCACCTCTGTCAGACAACTAACATGCACTACAAGGAGTGCTGTGGAGGGAACAGTCTATGTCCTGTGTTGACACACAGACCACTATCTAAGCAGATATGCCTTTTAATACTAAAAACTGTGCGTCTTTTTGTCGACTTTGTGACACTTAAAGTACAGGCAAACTCTGCTCCACTGGGTGAAATGTGAGTGCTGTGTGTGTGTGTGTTTCTCAATCTGCAGTTTACTCCCAACCAACAATGTGATCTAGACTTATTCACTGTGTCTCTAATTTAACTTTAATCTAATCTTATTTAACTAGACAGATCAATTTAGTGAATGTTCTTTTTGCAGTGATGCCTGTTGCCTGCGGGGGATCACTTGTGATGAGTTTATGGATATATGGCTCTAATTTGAGCCTCTCTTGGCACTGCTCTCTGAATATAACAGCACAAACCTTGTGCCTTTTTGTTTTGTTTTTTTAACATCTTAAATTGTGGTTCCTGCATGGAGCTGGTTGCACACTCATCAGCACAAAGTGGCTGTGGAGACATCCAAGCAGAATGCATGCAGGCTGTGCATGGAGCATGCTGCCATGTCAGGCTTCCCAGGAATTCACACACAGCGGGTTCATTTGGAGAAACTTGAGACGCTCAGTGTCAGTGAGGTTAAGGACATACTGTATGATGAGTGCGATCCCGCTGAGGAATGTTTCAGTGTCTGTATAGCTGATGTACAGAGGGGAAAGCACGGCTATGTGAAAATACACACTGTGCACCACTGTTTCCTCCTCAGATCATGCCTTCAATCACAACTGTGCTCCAAAAATTTTTGTGGTCATCTTGATTTTCACCTTCATGTTACTTCCTCCTCCTCCTCCTCTTCTTGTGTTTGCTTTCGCACCTGTCTTGTGACATGTGGCGAGCTCACAGTTGGTTTTAGCTCAACACTTTCATTTGTATTCCACAGCATCTGCAACCTTTCACAAGAGTGCTGTGTGAAGGAAGACTGCTTTTTTTTCTTTTCTTTTTTTTTTCTTTTTCTGTTCGCCCCAGTTTTGATCACACAAAACACAACTGTTGCTGTCATCTATATTTCCCATATGACAACCAAGTGAAGCTCATAAAACTATCTTCTGTGCTGATTTTTGTTTTCCCAAACTGTCAGCCATGGTTTTCAGCAGCCTTTGTCAACTTGGTTTTGCAGGTTTAATATTCATACATAACATTATCGTTTATCAGCAAAACAAGCATGAAACCAGAATTTACAATTTTCACCCAGCCACTGCAGCTGTTCAAGCTGATTAAACAGATTATAGTTGTCTCTTGTTAATTAATGCTTATTTGGATCTCCTTCAGTCAGTAGTACAGTTGCCTTTGCCCCCCCCCCCCTCTCCATATGGCTTTAACATACACAAAGATGATTGTATAGTATGGTTTAAATACCTCACACCTAGCTGTGTGAATGATGTTATAGATGAGCTAAATCAGTACTGACAGCTGGTGGGCTTAAGCAATATGCTGAGGGAAGGGTTTAAGGGTTTTTTGTCAAGTGCTGAAGGTTAAATAAAAAGGGTGTAGTAGTGGAGGGGGAAGTGTGGTGAAGATTGTGTTTTTTTTTTTTGTAACTGTTGTCCAGGTTGTCCTTCTCATTCACACCACCCCTGATGGTGTCTGTAAGCAGGCGATATCTGGCACTGTTTTGCCACCTTTAGAATTAGTTTCTATCTGTCTTGTAGTGCATTAGTGAAGCTCCCACTGACTTGAAAATTATCAGTGCCGCATAATCAATCATGATAATCACCAAGCCTTAATTTGGCTGCGTACAAAAAAAAAAAAAGTCTCCATTTTGGCTTTTTACTTTGTGCTGAGTTGAGTGCTTTAACTGCATGGCTTACTGTCAGTCACCTGACACCCTCAGGAGGAAAGGAAAGTTTGCAGCAGTAATACAGCTCAAAAAACACGACGTGTTTCAGTCTTTGTTGTCACATTTATTTAGTTTCAAGGTTAAGTATCTCTCAAATGTTAAAAAAACGAGAGCATGTACACAAGTGTACCTCATTATCATTTCTAAAATAGTGGATGAATCATTTGCACTTAAAAACCTTTCCAAAAAGTCACCGTACTGGTTAGTAACGACACTGCTGTTGCTTCAAAGTGTTGCAAGGGTTTTTGTTCAAACTTTTGTAAGGATTACAGTTTGACCTGAAGCTGAGGATTTTCTAATTCAGCTGTGGCTGGCCATGATAATTGTTTGTAAATCCTTGTTAGACCGACACTCTCCAGGTGAGGATTGAAAGTTCTACTAATGCAGGATTGTCCACATATAGAGAAACTTTCAACACTCTCTGTGCATGGGAGGATGAACCGTTTTCAGTTTGTTTGATACACTCTGTCTTCAGGCTGGTGTTGAATGGTCAAAAATTTGTGGACAGCAGGTGTTCTCGTTTGATGAACTGTTATATCGTTACTTTTCTCAGGCAGTTTTTTTTTTTTGCAAACCAAGAAAGACGTCTGGATAGTGATTTCTAACCTATAGCACATACATGCATATTAGTGTGTTTGTAAATGGAGACAGTAGCTTTTCCAGAAACTGTGTTGTATTCTACTTGTTGTTCTACCCGTACAGACTAAAACGCTGACTGCTAGAGCCTGAGTAAAGAGCTATGTGTCTTAACAGCATTGCTCGGTTACATTGATGTTTTAATTACTTGACTCATGAATGCTAATTATATAACTGCTTAGCCCAGGCCTGAAATGCCAATAGCAGCATCAAGTGAATTTCCCCAAGTCCATTTCTATTCACCAGGCTTCCATGGGGGAAGAAGCAAGATAAAGAAAGTTTTGATATGCAATGATATACTGTATATCTGTTCCACAAATTATAATACATCTGCTGCATTTTCATAGGTGTCCTATTTCATCTCATCTTCATATGGAGCTTTATTTTATGCACATAACTTGTAGTTTTGAGTTTTGGAGGCATTTTGATGTGTTTTGTTTTCAATGATGCCAAGCCCTTCATGGTAGAATGAGTTGAGCGAGATGATCAATTATCATCCTGCCTTGGAGCTAATTAAAGGCCTCATCTCCCAGCTCATCGCTCTACTCAGCACTAACCTAACTTCCCTCAAGGACAACCGAAAGTGATGACGGGCTCCACTTGGAAATGTGTAAACAAAAGCAGTGGCGCGGAGCTGACAGACTGCGGTATCCTTGTGAAGTGCAGCCCGTCATCATCAGTATCTGTCCGTGCACCTGGGAGACTGCTCTTCCAATCTAACTTCAGCTCCCTCCAGGGCTCGGGGTCCCTTTGACTCCTTGATCCTACGAGCCAGCTCACATACCTATCTATAGAGGCATGCAGTTGCATCAGAGGCCCAGACAGTTGCTGTGCAGCCAACAGAGGCATCTGGATCGACAGATTGCCTCTGTGCTTATTTTCTTACATCCCTTCCATGCATTTTATTTTACTTTATTTTTTTACAAAATGTAGTTCAGTAATTCAATTTATTATGCTGGTGGTGGAAACCATATTTGTCTCCGCCAAGAAGGTCACATTTTTGATCCTTTATGTGTATGTGTTTGTTTGTCAGTATCTTAAAAATCACTCAACACATCTCAGTGATATTTGGTGGAAAGTTAGTCCATAGGTCAAGGAAAAATGTATCAAATCTTGGTGAGGATAGTGCCCCCATAGGGCCGTTATAAAGCACTTTCTATTTTCGCTCATGAGGCATGAAGCAACATCTCCTTCTCATGCATTCCTTAGTTCAAGAAAAATCTATCAAAATATGTCCTTCCCTTTTCCGCTTGAAGATATTTTCTGCCATTTTGAATTTTTTCACCATCCTACATGTAAGAACAGAAAGAAAGTTGTCTTGAGGAAGCTGTAATCTGTCATTTTTCCACACATGCAGGCTAGAGCAAAGATGTCCAATGTCAGATTTGTGAAATATTTTCATCTCTTCTTGATATGCTGTGAAAATCAAAGCAATTGTGAACTTAATATGAATGCAACTACAATATTACTGACATAAAGACATTAGACAGCACAGGTGTGACCCATTTAATCTGATCAACATTTCTCAGTAACAGGATGCAGAGAGCATCTCCAACCATGGTGGATGTGCCGTCTTTACTGTTTTACCGAACTCCAACATGCACATCATTTCAGCTCAAACAAACTATGCAGAATATTAGTCAGAAGTCACCTGTTCTGGGGGTAAAGATTAGACACTGTATTTCATAGTTTAAAAATATGTCAAATTCAGTGAATACTAGTTAATACAAAGGCAGTGATCTTACATAACAGGCTGCCGTAGAATAGATGTTGGTTTCTCTTTTGTCTTTTGCATACCTTTGAATCCATTTGGATCAGATTGAATGTAATGTGTAATGATCAGAATGAATTTGAGATGGTGTGCTGCAGTATGTGACCATCCATGCTACAGTTCTCCAGCATGAGGCTTGTTTGACTGGCCGGCAGATTATAGTGCCTGTATTGCATGGCTGAAGTTGCCTCGGCTTCATTTCCCCACAATGTGAATATCTTCTCGTGGCCTTTCACCCTGGCACTCCAGACATCAGTGCATTTTTATAAAATGCATCCCACTGGCCTTTCATGCTCTCATATCTGCCAGTGATAGGAGAAATGTCAAGCACCGACGTCAATATCACCTGGGTCTGTGAAAGTGGTTTCCTTCAGGGAGCCAGAAAATGAATGAAAACATCAGAGCCCATCATATTTTGTCACAGCACCCCTATTTAAGTGCAATTCTTTACCTTTCTGTATCAGACGGAGGCTGGTGAGATTGATAGCAGGCCCGACTGTATGCCAGATTTGTACAGGATGTGTCCTTGTTGCTCTAAAACTTCCACAAACTTCTTTATTTGTGCTCTGATGCTGAGAATGTTTAAATAATTTCAGCAAAAAAAATGCATAATGGGAAAATATATAGCTGTACAAATAAGGATGTGATGTATTAAAGTAATTTCTCACCTCTGTGACAATGTGATACCCAGATTGAAATAATTAACAGATTGGTGTGAAAGCTGTGTTGTGCATGGATTTTGCAGCTGTTGTTTTTCTTAATCATGCTCAGTTGTGACAGATTTCTTACCATCAGCGTTGGGCAGATTGTGACTCACATCTGAAGTAAGCAGATAATTATTTTGATAATTATGATAAATTGTGTAAGTAACTTACAGTGAGCTGCTATGGCTACTCTGACTCATAACAGTGGACTGTCTGTAGTCTGTGATATTGTTGGTATAAAAAGCTTGTGAGATGTCTGTTTCCATGTTTAACACTTAGGTGTCAAAGAATGCCATGCACTTCCTGAACTATTTTAAGCATCTAAAGCATTTTCTCAAAGTCACCCTGGCTAAAGCAAGACTACAAGATATTCAGTTTCAATTACCTGCTTCTCAGAGCACAACAAATTATTCTTTTCATGCCTCACACATTTAATACCCACTGTTTTGTTTTTCTTATGCTCTACTGCCATTGAGAAAAGAGCGTCACAATGCATTCCTGTGACCTGAACAAGAATCCTGGAAGGGCACTTTGAAAGGAAGGAAGGAGCACAGTGCTCTTTGGTCCACAGTCTAACAGTGTGCATGTTGAAGCCCCGCCTCCTCCTGAAACAGGATGAAGTCATCCTGTAGCGGAGGATACGCTGGAAGCCATAATGTAATGGTTATTCAATTGAGCTCCGAACTGTTCGGCTTTTCATCAAGATATCATTTGGGTAAATCCACAAATCCTGTTACATTTACATCATGGCACTGTAATCCAGCATCATTGAGTGTAATAACTAGTCATGGTTAAGTTTTATATACACCCATCCCACCACACCCACTTCAATTCCTTGACACCGACTCAAATCTTCCCCCTGGCCTGAAAGTTATAGGTCTTCGAAATGATGGCCTTTAGCCATTGTTTGCTTATTTTCTTCTTCCACTCCATCTGGGAGCCTTCTTTCCAGTTTAAAGAGTCCCGGTGGAGTCTGTTGTGTTTGTTGCTCGATTTGCTTTTCCTAGCTTTGCACCGGAACATCAGTCACATGATTCCACCAGGTTACAATTAGCCTGCAGACTAGTGCTGCAGCTCCGGCCACTGGGGAGTTGTAGACACATGGCTCTGTTTTGTTTAATGACAGTGTGTGTAGCTGAATCTAGACGGAGGGAGTCCTGGTGGGCAGGCAGATCGTCACACACCGATTAAAAGGAAACAAATTGAGCCTTAAGCTTGCATGCCATCTGAGGCACAAAAGGAGAATTTACATGAATCATTGGATTTTTTGCACTATGCAAACTCCAGATTAAACCAAATTGTTATTTTTGCATCAAAATACAGTATACGGTAGAGGTCATAGAGAGCAGATTTGCCTCTGTATCACCTGTGTGTGAATGCAGGCTGTTGTTTTTGTGTCACACTGCAGGAGGCAGCCAGATTTCTGTCCTGCAAACAGAGCTGCCCTGTGTTCTGAGTGCCCACCAGGAAGCTCAACACTTCCATTTCTTTCTTTCTTCTTAGTGGGATTCCAGACTTTCATTTCATGCATTCTCTGAGTGAGAAATTAGTCTGCTCAATTGTGACTCTCTTGTAATGTTTCTCAGATCTGTGTGTCACATTTTACGGCTTTAGTTTTTTTTAATAGTTAAAATTAGCTGTTCCTGTGATAGGAACATGGGGAGAGAAAGAGAGCCACTATCTGCAGTTGTTTGGTGGAAAATAAGGAATGGCTTGGTTGCTCCAGGATTAAGGAAGTGCTCCCTTCCTGACAGGAAGTGTTTACAACTTGGTGACATTCCCTTTTTAACTTGACAAGTCTGCGCTTGCCCGTCTGTGTAGGCTGGATTTTCTGGCTGCTGCTGCTCACTTGCTAAAATATAACCAGGGTTAATGTTTTCGGCTGCTACAACTTGAGCAATCGAGATGTCGGAAATAGTGACAAATGGTGACGGCACATAGCTGTTTGCGTGCTCAACTGAGGGCTCTTTGTGGCGGCACGCTCGTGATTGTCACTCACTCCTCTGAATATAGCCTCCCTTGCCTTTTGCTCTCCTGCTCAGAGAGGTGGGAAGCCACGTAGCAAAGGCAGTGTGATGGGACTCCACCCTGCGAGCTCGCCCTATTGTCAGTGTAGGAGATGTGCAGGGGCCTCAGTGCATCCTCACCACACAGAGGCTATCTGAGGCCATGGAGCTTCCAGCCTCAATCACAGCACTTTCCCATCAAAATCTCTAGCTTTGTTTACGGCCAGACTGTGGCTTGTTTTTCTCTCTGCTCTATAAATCACTTTCCCAAAATCAAAGCCTTCATCCCAGCGGATCTACCCATGCTCTTTCATGAAGCCCTACTTTCCTAATTGTGTCAGTTTTCATCTTATAGAAGCCATGAAAAACCATAGTGTCTTTCCCTGTGCATTGTGGGAGAACTGCATATGTATTCGTCACTTGTCGGTTTGGTAGGCAGGCAACTTAAATTCAGCCAAGTACACCTCATTCTCAAATTAAAAATGAATCATTATAATTGTAACTGTAGTGATGATGGAAACTGCTGTGGCCATGTTGGGGACAAATTGCTCATTCACACGGGCACGGGATTATCCCATTTTATAAAATTCTAACATTCCATTGTAGCACCTGAATTATTCTCGAGTCTCGTGCCGCACCACTAGCTGTATGTAGCAGAAACACTGCCAATAACTCAGGGACACACAGGGATGGGGGCAGAGGTAGGAAATTGGATTTTGTCAAGCGTGTCGTCAAGTACTTAATCTCGAATATCTGTCGCATATTAAGAGCACCTTCATAGGGTGCAACCCGCAGCCTCCTCTCTCTTCTCCATTGGAGGTCTTAAGTGGCTGTGTGGAGTGTGTTTCAATGAAGGAGGTCCTTAGGGACAAGTTGGGGTGCTTTTTTTGCTCAAGAAAGATGCATTCATTCATCAGTAGACAGAGACAGTGAGAGAAAGAGTTTTGAAAAGTGGGGTTACAATTTTAGCTGCTTGGAATAGTGAAAGCCAGAGAATTACCCATTAGGTGATTTGTTTAAATAGAATTCAAATTGCAGTGTAGCCTGTTTGTACGAGGATTTTCAGTGACACACTATAGTTTATGCATATCTTACTTTATAGCATGACAGCATATTCATGGTACAGAGGTAGTATGTAGATCATTATCAGCTCATGGCCATTCTTGTGACCTTTGAACTTTGAAAAGACACAAAATGTTTGCCTTGTTTAGGGCCTGTTAGGTAAATTTTTATAATAACAAATTCTGTCACAAAGTGAAAATTAAGTGTTCAACACAATTATTTGTTTCAAACGCTGACTTAGCTATTGCTCAAAACTAACTTTTGCTTAATGTGTGTATGAGCAAAAAAAGTTATGTGATGGGATTCTGTTAAAAAGCATGTTGGTATGTTGGTGAGTCCAGCTGTCTCTGGACAGAGTGTTGCTCAGCTTTTAGTAGCTAAAGAGATAGTCATAGAAAATGTGATGTAAATTGTATATAAAGCTGCATATGGTCTCTTGTGTTAATATGACGCTGTCTAACTGATGATTTAATCAATTGTATCACCAGCTGTAGTTCAGTCAGAGCAGGTGTATATTTGCACTGATATGAAGACCCCCCTGGTTATTGTAAGAGGCAGAGAGTTGACGTTAGAGAGGAAGCTTTATAGTAAGAAAGTCGACTGCCATCGCAGAAAATGACAGACGATTATCCTATTTATAACTTTTTTAACTCAAAGTTTGTAGAAGCTCTCTGTGATTGCCTGGGAGCTCAGACTTTTACAAACTTAATGTCTAATTTGAATGAGCACTGATAATTAACACTAGACATATTACTTCAGCATTGATTGAGACTGAGTTTAAACCTTTTCCTCTGTGCGTGTGCGTGTGTGTGTGTGAACCCATACATGCAGAGTCTATCTAGGTGTACATAATGTGTTTTACACCCCTTTCCTTTTTGCATTGCTGATGCTTTTCCCACTGGAGTGTGGTGCATAGTATCAGTGTTGCTGCCGCTGCATCTGGAAGCATTCCCATGCAAACCACGATCAACAACAGGCTAAACCCCTTGTGCCAAAAGAACCGGCTTCAGCCCGGCTGCCGTGCGAAAGCTGCCCCACATGGCCAAGAGTGCAGAGATCTGAAGAACCAACATTTAATGTGGTCTGCATCTTAAAGGCGGTGTGCGTAATAAATAAGTCGGCAGCCAGAAGTGAAGCTGTTCTTTGAACAGCACAGATGTCTCCAAGGGAGACACATGTGATACTGATGGCTGAACACAGCGATGTGCAAAGGGGGATGCTGAATCTAATCCTTAAAACATGCACAGTCAAGTATACATCGCACATAAACCATAATAATCCTGAACTTGCTAATGGTAGCTCTTATGATTGGGAAAATGCACTTTGAGGCTGAGTAGTGAGAAACAATGTAGAACAGGTTTTTCATAAGCCTATGCCTGTTTTTCACAATTTGTTTTTGTTGATTCACAAGCATGAGTAGTGTGCCTACAAACACTGAATAGCTGCACTGGAATGATTGTCCAATTAGATTAAAAGCAAAGTAAATGAATATACCTGGAAATAAACAGAATTTTTTGTTTATCTCAAGTGAAGTGCTCTTCATCTGTGCATGGACTACAGCAGCCTTGGACTGATTATGGAAAAGACCTCTTTATAGCAAATATAATAATTTGATTGGCTACCTCTGCAGACTCCTAAGCAGGCCTTTAGAGGAGGCATATCCCTCTTCGAAGCCCCCTGAGAGGCAGAATGCTCCTGCAGCACCCGTGTTTCTGAGGGAACATTTCAATAAAGTTTCATTAATATCAGCTCTGTGGGGTGGGAAATGTACTCCTGCACTGTTTCTTTTTTTACAAGCAAAACCAGTTTTCCATCTGCCTAATCTGTTTCTGGAGATACAGAACCCAGTTCGGCTACGTCTTCACAAGGGGCCTTCAATGAATTGTAACCAGATTTGCACTCGCTTCTTAGAAACATGAAAGTATCTTATTGATAGTAACTGTATTATGTCAACAGAGAAGCTGTGATCATTTTTGCTCAAATAAATTGCCTCGAGGGCGTGTTTCCTGCCAGTATGTTCTTTCTGGAATATTGTGGCCAAGTTATCTTCAGATGACTGCACAGTGCACACAAAGCATTCATAATGTGTTTATAGACAAAGATTAGGTGGAGCAGGTATCAGCAGAGGCACTTCAAGCAGCTACAGCTTGTTGAATTTTGTTTATGAACATTTTTGGACATTTTTCCATCCATGAGGACTAAACATACTAAACATAATCTTTTGTCTTTTCTCCCCTCCCTTGCTCTTGTCTTTAAAATGGCTTTCTGTCCTGACAATAGTGGCGTGTTTACTTTTTTTGTTGCACTGAAGAACAAAAGAGAAATAGCAGCAAAGAAAGCCTTTTGTAAAGGCCTAGATGCAATTGAGCTGCTAAGCACTGAGTTGTATTAGGTTATCAGTGGTTGAAATCCCTTGTGCCGTGAGACATAAATCACACATGTCAGTCCCCTACTTTTTTTTTTCCTCGTCTCTCATTGTAGAGCCTGCTGACTTTTCTGGCAGTCTCCGATGGGCTTCAACCTTGACTAGCCCCTGATGCATTCAATCCTTCCCTCACCAGTCATGACAATAATATGGTATCCCTGTCTGCACTCATTCAGCAGGACTAAAACTAGTCTGTATTTTCACCTATGCATATGTCTGAAAGTGTTTATCTGGTTGTTGCGTGGTAAAATGGAACACTGGACATGTAGCTTGCTCAAAATGCAGTTAAAGAGAAATGAAGCAGCCTATTTTCTAATTGTTATAACCAAATTTCCGTCCAAGTTCTCAAGTTTCAACTAATGCATTTTCGGAAATTTTTATTATTTTGCACTTGATGATCTGATAGGCTGGCCAAACACATTCTCCCTCCATTAAGAGTGCAGAAGGAGAATTGTGGCCCGTATTTTCTCACTTCTAATGGAAGACCGAGGCCCAATCGAATTGTAATCCTAGAAGCTCTAGCGTTGTCGAACAATGAGCCAAAGTGGCAGGTGCCTGTTGTAGTCTCCCTCCTTCCCTAATGTTCTCCCTCCGTTCCCACTGATTTGAAGTCAGCCTCAACACCTGAGAGCCGCAGTGCATTTCAAGAAGTCTGTTGCTCTCTCTGTTGCAAGCTGCCAGAGCTCTGGCAGGTGTAAGACATTGCCAACCTGGGATCTGAGCTGTGGAATGAAAGTAATTGAGTGAGTTCTCTCTCTCTCTCTCCATGCTGCAGACCAGTAAAGGACCAAACTACTACAGGGACATGGCCTAAGCCTGTGAGGTGGCTTTGTGAGATTTATATAGGCTTACATCACAGCTTAGCAAAGACCTGATATATTGAGGGAACTGCAATCTTGTGCTGAGGGGGAAATTTTACTTTCATGACAAGTGTGGCTTGGATGCAGTCCTGACACACCCTGGCATGCCACAAGGCAGATGGTGTGTCCCTAGGCGACGCCACTGCTCTCAAGCTCACAAGCACCCCCTCCTCACAACCCCATGCTCCTCCTGCTGTCAAGTAGTCATTAGTGCAGAGGGACAGGAAGGACACATTGGAACAATTTGGAAATATTAACTACATCCTCCACCCAAACATGAACTAGGCTGCAGGGGCCGGGTGATGGCACCTCATAGAGGCGGTCTGTTGATCTAAATAGTTGATGGTTCAAATCCCCTGATGCCCTGGAAGGGTCTTTTGCTTGCTAATGGATGACAACACAGTGCTGTAGATGTACACGTTACTGGTTTGTAAAGGTATGAATGTTACAGCAGACGGAGCTGATAGGGGCTCAAAAAATCCCCCTGAATAAAAAGATTTTAAAATTTGCCAAATAGTTAGAAATGAAAGTGAAATAGCAAGAGGCAGCTTGATTCTAACATAACCGACTTCTTTTTGTTTCATTTTTATCCAGCAGTAGAGAGGCTGGAAACTGGTTTGTCATCAGCTTGAATTTGCTTTTTGATGGGAAAAGAAAAGTTGAGTGTCCCTGCTGACTGGAATGAGAACATGAGCCAGGTGCTGAAAGGAGTTTTTACTGCTGAACTCACAGCTAAATATACACATGCTTGTTTAATGTAAATCTTTTTTTTGCAGCTTAAGCTGTTTGATGACAAGCCCCTGTGATCCTTATTTGTGGACACAGGGTCCATAGTTTAGCTGTGCACAGTGTTACCAGCTGTGGATGTTTAAACCAGAACAACAGAATTTTAATTGAGAAGTATTGGATGTAGATACTTTCCATTGTTTTGCAAAACCATTTTATCTATGTTTTAATGCAGAATATTTTAGTCAAAATATGTAAACGATTTATTAAGACGCTTGCTCAGACTGCAGAAAGTATTTTAGGAGGGTAGAAAAACCAAGAACCATCTGGCTGATTGCAGATTCCTGTTTTGCTTTCAGTGTACCGACATGCCTATTAGATTTTTGTTGAGCCTGATTTTGATTGTTTGGGAGGGTAAAAACACATATTAGAGCGACAAGCTTCCAAGTGGAGGGTTTTTCCTTGTTTACCTTTGTGAGACAAGCGGTGTATTGTGTTTGAGTCTTAAATCCAAGCTTTAGTTTTAATGATTGCATTTAATTCCAAGACATCATTCTGTCTAATGCTATCAGACGTTTTCATCACACACCCTGCCCTTTATTTGTCCTGCATTATGTCAACAGGAAAGGCAAAAGATGATGTCATGTATTTGGAGTAGCTCCAGTCCTCACATAACTCAATAAGTGATTGCCATTATTTCCTGAAACATGCCCAAACATCCTTTGGCTAATGATGAAGGTGCATGAAGTGGTGAGGTGGGAGCAGTTTAAGGTGTGAGCTCTGCTAAAACCTCACTGTGGGCACTGCTGAAGAGAATGTAAGATGTAGCAGCTGAAGTGTTTTATCACATTTGTGGGCTTTGGTCTCAAACCTCGGGCCACTCTGCTACAGTATGCGGACCACAGTCAGATGGGCAGTGGCCTTCATCCCTCCCATTTAGGTGATTCATATGTTTTGTTAGTGAGGGTTACTTATTCTTAGGTCTGGGCTGTGTTTGCAGTTACTCTATCTGAGGTGGGTTTGGCACATAACACTATGATTACCGATGGCTGCGTTTCCATGCAACAAGGTGTGAGATGGTAATGATGCTGTGGCTGTGATGCATAATATTGCAGAGAGTTTTGGGGTCTCTGGGGCCGCAACAATGTTGCTTATCAGATTGGCTGAATTCTAATTAAACGTCTGAGTGAAATATGTATATTTTTTTGTGGCACAAAAACAAACCAGGACAATGTTTGTATTGGATTTCCCCCCCCGCTTGAATTCACAGAAGCAAAACATTTGAGGAACCCATAATTATGCTGTGGCAGAAAAAAAAGTCCTTGTTATTTTCCCCAAAACGGACGGAGAGGGAATATTGAAGAAGGTGGATTTAACACACAGTAGCTGCTATGAAACACATCCGTGGTACTTCCTTTGCTATTATTGCCTAATCCATGTATAGTGCAGATGATCTGTGCAGGAATATACCTGCCAGCTTTTCTCTGTCACTAAGCAGCTTACAAATTATCCCTGGTGAACTTTCTAGCATTTAACACTTGGAAACTTTTCAAAACATATTTTTTTTAAAACATTTATCACTGTGCAGATGACACGTGACCTTGATCGGTACTGTAAAAATGTCACTGGTTTCCCAGATGAAGAGAAATCCCACATTTGGAAAGGTATATACATTCTGCTTACTTCCCTGAGGTTTGGCAGGTGGGTGTGTATGTGTGTGTGTGGCACTCTCATGGGTGGCCTGCATATGGAGTTTGCCTCTGGGAAGTGTGCTCTCTGTGGCAAATCTGGTGAGTGGTTGTTCTCAGGAAAGGTGGCTAGGTGGAGGCACAGCACGGCGGGCATGATTCTCAGTCCACCTCCAGTCTGCCCCGCCTGGCCCCATCCACCAGATGAGTGATGAGCTTGTTTATAATGAGACCAAATCCCTTCCTGTTACACATGACTCATAGGGTGTAGTGCCAGTCATATATTTACATACTCACTTAGGTGTTTGCATAAGCGTTTCCTTGTTTGTGCACTGGTTTTAACCTTAGAAAACTCTTCGCTAAGATGTTTCCAAGTTAGAGAACATGCGGTGCCATTCTCCTCTGCCAACCAATTGGCAGGACCAGACTGTCAGGAGCCTCAACAGAGGAAAAAGTCAATTTTCTAACAGCTGGCCCAAACCTCTGCACTCACACCCCCTCATTAGATCCAATGTCCAAGTGGACAGATGGCTCAGATGGGAGTTTATTTCCTTTCAAAGGGAAGATCTTTACTTCTGAAGCAGCGTCTTGGTAGATGAAGCAAATATTTCAAGGAAACAAACATCCCCCAAAGGCACGATAGATGCTGACTGCTGCTCCTCTCCCTGAAGGTTTTAGCTGTATTTCTGGGTCTCAGGACATCCACCTAATTGCCATCCACTGCACCAAATGCTCAGCAAAAGAGCAAGACTGCAATTAGCCGTGGCTCACTGCCAGCTTGGCATAAATCTGCCAAATTGTTTCTCTTAAGAAAGTTGAGCAGTTTTTGGTCCTCTTTCCTCTACTTTTGAAATGTAGGCCTGTCACTGGGCTATCATATAATTAGGCAGACCAGCAGTAGCAGAGAGCGTGCTGTAAGGCTAAAAGCTGAGGCTTTGTGGTGGTGTGCTGAGGCATACTGAGGAGGGGTGTTATTTATGTATTTCTCCCTTTATCTCCTGGCCTGTCCTCATGGATATCAATTTGCCCTGTCCTAGGCCACAGCAGTATCTGTCACACAACTCGCCTGACACCTACCCATGTTGTAGTGTTCAATAGAGCAGCAAAATGAGTTTCACTTTTTTTTTTCCCCACTCCCAACATCTCACCTTCCCTCTGTTTTTTTTTCCTCCTGCAGCTCATTATCCTCGAAGACTATGCGGACCCTTTCGACGCTGAGCAGGCTGGCGGCACACAGACCACCACGGAAAAAGTGACAACTGAGAATGATGGTTACATGGAGCCATATGAAGCCCAGAAGATGATGGCAGGTAGATCAACGCTTTCAATCTCCCTCCTTGGTTCCTTAGTTTTCTCTTTTTATCCACCTTCACACCCTCAGTAATTTGGGGTTAAGTGATAAGCAAGAGATTTGTGCTTTTCCTATGACTTCACTTTGTATGTCTTAGTGGAGTGTTAATTAATATGCTGCGTGATTTGACCCTATGTTTCCAAGCTGGGAATTAATGAACAGCCCCAGAAGGCCAAGTGTCAATTTACATGACAGGTGCAGCAGAGCAGAAATGACCTGTGTGTCATGAAAGATGTCAAAACATTTTCAAAAGCAGCGACTTAGCCCCCAGAAATCATACCAGCCCATAAGTGATTTAAAAAAAAAAAAAAAAAAAAAAAAAAAAAAAACACGCCTCAGAGGTGTAGGACCAATAAAGTGAGAGGTGCTTTTTAAATGTTTATTCCGCTGAACTGTGTGCACGTGGAGGCTGCCACTTGCAGGGATTTCCAGGAAGGCTTTTTTTTTTTTTTTTTTTTTCCTTCTTCTGGAGACAACAATAGCTGTGTGCTACCATAAGAATTCAGCCGAACCACATTCTCCACACAGCTTTGTCAGAGTACACATTCATTCTGTGGCTAAATGAGCACAGCAATGACAAAGAACAAAGAATGTGCAGAGAGGGAAAAGAAAATGATGAAAAACGTGGAGAAAACAAAACATGTGGCGGTTGTTTTTCTCTCCTACACAGACCTATGAAAAGAATGCTTCAGAAAAATGTTTACAAATGTCAGACCTCAAATGGATGTTTCTGGAATTCGGATGACTACAAGATCAGTATCACTATTTAGACTTTTGATATACTGACATAGTCATAACGTCTACCATATAACAGTACCTTTCACCCTCCAGCATGTATTGTAATATTATGAACACATATACACCCACTTGCTCCCATTGCTCCCACAAAGACAGGACATGAATGTCTCTGTCCCTCCTCAGCAATTTCCTTTTAATGGGCCTCCAGACAATCTCTTGTTTTCATCTGTCTTACTGGTTTGACCTCTGGCCCAGTCATTGCCTAAGCTGAGTACAAAATCCTATGATTTATTGGCTCTCTCAGGTGGAGGAAAAAAAATCTGAACAGGCCCTCTGCAGTATCACTTGAATCTTGAGCTTTTTCCAAGTTTTTCTGTGCTTACAAAATTAAACTTGACACAGCTCTGCATTTGGTTGTATTACATTTGGCAGCAATTGTTCATTTGATCTGATGAAGTCTTCTTTTCTTTTTTTTTTTGTTTCTGGTTACTCTTATCTTTGAAACCTTTGGTAGTGTTGTTTTCAGGCTCCTTACTTTTATCCATCATATCTATTGATCACCAGTTCTTGTTATTTTCTGCTGTTTTGACTGAGCTGGCAGGGTGTTGTTTTTAAAGTAGAGCTCTTAGTGGATGTCTTTAGCTCTGCTGTCATCCTTTTAGTATTCTTAATCATCCATGGATTTATTCCCTAATGATGGATGGATAGTCTCACAAGCATTTAATAATAAGTTTAATTTAAAATGTATGGATGCACAAACTTCTATTTTTGAGCGGGGGGGATATTGATATGTGATAGTGGCACCTGCAAACAGGGTGATTATGTGACTGTCAAAGCCATATTGATGATGACTAATTGAATGATGAATAATTAAGACTTGGTTAAATGCATTTGAGTAACACTGGGTTTTTGTTTTTCTATAATTGATTCTCTTTATGTATCTGTAGTAGAAGCTGTTTTTCAGCAATACCTTCCTACAAATTCACACACTTGCACACATTCACACTTGGGTGCTGCTGAGGTCAGCCCCACTTGTGTAGTTGTGGGTTAAATGCTTTGCTCAAGGGTACCTCAATGATTTAACGAGGGTCAGGTGCTGCTCTTCCTCTCTCTCTCTCTCTCTCTCCCCCCCCCTCACTGTGCATGGCCGGATTCTTCCAGAGCAATCGCTGCATATCTCATTCTGACAGTGTACTGGTCAGGCAGAAGTGCATGCTCAGAATTTAGTAGGCAAAAGCAGGAGAGAGAGAGGAGCTGCTGCGGTGTAGCCAAGAGAGGACCTCAGCACTTGTGAAGCAAGAGGCTTGCATCTTCCTCTCTGTCTCATTCTGTCACTATTCCTCCCTCTCATCTCTTTTCTCGTTCACTCTCCGGACAACAGTTTTGTTTTGCTCACTGACGACCTGCTCTGTTAACAATACTTGAGTTTTCTTCAGCTCTCACAATGTCAGTTGTAGATAGAGCTGAAGCTCTAACAGTCTCTTCTCAGCTTTTGCTTTCACAGATGGGTGCCGATGAACACCAAACCCCAAACATGCCAACACATCAGAAACTTTACTATTTATGGCTGTCAAAGCAAGTTTTTAATTTACCGCCAGCCCAATTCATGCCTTCTATAAAACGGTTAGTCGACCTCCTCGTAAACGAACTTTAACTGTCTCAACTTGTAAAATTCAGCGTGTGTGTAAAAGATAGTTTCTTCTAAAAAGTGTTTGCAGTTAAAGCTAAGAAGTAGACTGAAAATAGATCAGTCTTTTTTAGTGCCTTCACAGACAACCTTTAGGTTTCAACTTTCAACCAAGATTTACTTTGAACTGCTGACACAACAAGTTTGTTTTTGCTCTCCCAAGTTTTTAAAAATGATTTCCTGATCCATCACAGTAATTTATTATTCATTGTATATATATATGAATCTTACATATCACCAAGATTTCCATGATTTTTGACACATGCAGAAGCACTTCCATGTCAAAAAACTCTTGGAACTGGGTACCTCAGATTAGTATCTTTAGTGTTGTGTAATCACTTGTGGTTTTGCACTGCACTTAGCAGAGATTTGGTGGTGATCAGACAAGATCTGCTCTGTAAAGCAATAGTGTGACTAAGCTGTTCCATAACAATCTCATTTACATACCACATGAAAGGTAATTCTATAGAGAAAATTGAGGCAACATGTTTTAGTTTTATTAAGAAAGTTGCAGTGAGGGTTTAGAGCCTCAATTAAATCTTTGCTTTATTAGTTCCAAAATCTGCAGCTGCTGAGTCAAATCACCTTACATGAGAGAAGATTATTCCTTGTAAAAACCATCAGACACTGGATGTGCAGGATAGCAAACTGACTGAAGGTCTTTTCTTTCTAAACCTTAGGGTCAGTTATTTCAATGTCTACAATAATTCTGCTTGTGACGTAAGTACTTTCTGTACAAGCATGTGACATCATTGTTAACAGCAAGTATGAGGTCAAGTCTCATATGCTAATGAGAAAAGCCTTTTCACACTACTCACCTTTCTCCCTTGCATTTTGCATTTTATGAGCCATTGCAACGTCATGTGTGAAACAACCTGGTTGATTATTAAGCTTTATCATCTTTTTACTGCAAGCAGTGTGATCAAATAGTGAGTGAAAGAGCATTTTCTGTAGAGGTGAGTGAGCGGATATGATTGTGGCCACTGGCCATAAACAGCCAATCGGATGTTTGCATGTGCTGTCTCTAGACACTGATGTGATTCTCTTCATTGAACTTTATTCTGCTTAGAACACAGTGACCGATTTGTATGTTGTGTAACCGCATGTTGTAAAAGATCACATGTTTTTAAAGGAGTGTAAAGTTAAATTGTGTAGAAACCGGATGTGCTATTTCGAAGATACAATTATAATTCCTTGATTACACAACATTCACACCTTAAACACAAACACACACATACGACCACATAGTGAGAGGTGTGGCGTGTAAGGCCCGAGGCAAAAAGTGCCACAGCTGTTTACATAACAGAGTGTGCACTCCTGCTGTGGGTTTGTGCGTGTGTTTGTCGGCATGCACGCCATTGTGCACGTTTACGCGACTGTGTGTGTGTGAGCTAAACAGGCTGGCGCTCGTGCCAGTATGTGTGTGCTGTGTGCTCCATGTCTCTCTCTCTCCCAAGAGCCATCCTTAGTGAGGTTGAGCTGCCTGATTTATGGGCCTGCTGGAGGGACATGTCACGACTTCCTTAACCTGAAAAGCCAGCCCCACCCCTCACCCCTCATAAGCTGCTCCGCACTAGCTGCCGGCCGGGGCTTACTGCACCTCCTGCAGTTATGTGAAGACATGTGCACAGCCACTCTGTCTTTATAACATTTCCTGCATGTGTGTGTGTGTTTCCAGAGTGCCTCGAATGTTTGTCATGTCTACACGCGTTAGCCATTACATGTGCTATCTTTGTTTCCATGTAAGTCTGTCGAACGTGTGTGTGTGAGCCTGAGAGAGGAGGTTTGTTTCTTCCCTTCCTTTTCAGCTGGTGTTCTGGCATGTTGAGTTATTGTATTGAAGGTGTGTATCTTGTGCTGTAGTTGGGTGTATGTATTTTAAGTGCAAGGTTGCGCCAGATTTCACACTTACTCATAACCTTCTTTCTGTATCTTGTCGTCTCTTTCACACATATAAATACACACAGATATGTTCACAGTGACCCACACACACACACACACACACCTCCTCAGCTGTCAGCTTGGCCATTCCCTGCATACCTCAACACAAGCAGCAGCACCTAATCACAGGAGGAGCTGTTGGAAACAAAGCTAGCATCAACTTTTGCGATGTTACTTTATCTGCTCCACTTGACTCTGTTCCCTCGTACATTGTTGTAGCTGTTGAGACTTGTTACACTGACAAGTACAAGGGGCTGGGCTAGTACTGCCATTTCTCAGTGAAGACACAGTCATCCTTATACTCCCCAGTCAGTCAGTCAGCAGTCAGTCAGACGACCATGTGAGAGTTTTCCCACAGTGCAGAAGAGGCCTGTTGTACAAACAACTTGCATGATTGAGCTCTCCCAAAACAAACACACTCCAGTCCAGTCCACTTGCCAGTCCTCAAGCTATAGCAACGCCACCCCACCTAAAGTGTGAGTGTGTGTGTGTGTGTGTGTGTGTGTGTGTGTGTGTGTGTGGGGTGGGTTATCGGACAAAAATAACCCCTCTGGTGTGAAATATTTAACGCCATTGGTGAATTTATTACACACTGTGTCAAAGTTGTAACCTCAATTTCTCCTCATCCCGTCTTTCAGGTCATGCTCAGTCATTTAGCGGCAGGAGAGTTGTGCAACAGGGCCAGAACGCCTGCGGGGAAAAAACCTTGATATTTTCCATAATGGTTGACTCACAGTAGATGGGTGATCGCTATTTCTCTTTCTCTCTGTCTGAGAAATGTGCTGGGAAATGTCTCCCGGCACTGGCACCTCCTGTACCACACTCCCAGTGATGTGGAGACAAGCATCCAGTGCCAAGGAGATGAGTCATTAGCAATGGAGTTGATTATTTCAATTACTCATGATAGTGCGGCACTAAGCCCCCTGTTGGCTCTACAGGATAAATGCCAGGAATATTACCAATTTGGCAATGGCCTGAGTGGATGAGGGAGCACATTTAGAGGTGGGGACTCTGAGAGAGAGAGAGAGAGAGAGAGAGAGAGAGAGAGAGAGAGAGAGAGAGATGCTGAGGGGAGATTAAGGCAGAGAAATGAAAGCAGAACTGAATATAAAGACTTGAGAGTGAAAAGACAGAGACCTATGAGAGAGACCTAGAGGCAGAGACGGGGGGAACAAATTCATATTACAGCACCCGTGGGTTAGTTTGTGGGGACAGTTTAAGAGGAAAGAATGGAGGCATGGTGTGCTGAATGGTTTCAATCTCCTCCTCATTCGCTCACAAGAGTGAAAACTCGCCCCAGGCAATGGCAGGTACATGTGGCGGCATATTTCCTGGCCTGCAACCCTGCTTTTATTGCCCCAAGCTGTAACTTGAGGAATATCCAGAGCATGTACCGACAGTGGCACCTCCACAAAGGTCAATTTTTCTTTTTTTCCAAACTTCAGGAAATATTTCATATTAGTATGGGTATTGTGATTTAGTATGTTGTTAGTATACAATACTTTTGCAGTTATCCTCTCATGTTTGGTTTTGTTTTGTTTTCAATCACATCTGCCTCAGCGCATTTGAAAGGTTGCTTAAGAATTACCTCAGAAACACATTTATGCATTACCGCAGCTGATTATAGGCAGCTATAAATAAGCATGGACTGCAAGGCCAGTGGCTGAAAACTGGACTGGGAAGTGAATAATTAACACCCTCCTCCCTCCTCTCACGCCTCACAACAACTATTTTTTAAGGGTATTTAGGCCATACAGTCAAGTCACAGCAGCTCAAATCTTTATTATGACACCACCGTTTATACTCTTTCTTTTTTTTTGTTATTCAGACTAAAGAATTAATAACATTTATATGGTTCTCATACAGTAACAAATATAATGTTGAGAACAATTTAGTGAAAGGAAAAAAAGCAAAAAAAAAAAAAAAAGGAGCTGAATCCATGGAGCCAACAAGTTGTGACAGACATGAGATGAACCCACGATGTGGGAGTTTCCATGCACAAGTCACTGCTTAGTGTTTAGCAGGAAATGTTTTTAAGGTCACTGACATACAGATCATTTGAACGGCTGAGTTCACAGCGTCCTCCACATAAGCCAACTTGACCAGACATCCAAAACTTGAAATCGCATCAAAAATAATTAAAACCGGAAAACTGAGATTATTATGTATTAGCTAGACAAATAATGGAGAGCTGAGAGCTGCTAAATGACCATGGAAGTCATGCTAGTCATAGTGTCACAGTAGGCTCTATATTTACCATGTGTGTTTGGGCTGTAATCAAGACTTGCTGATACATGCCTCGGGAGTGATGATGACTTTTGTTTCCTCAGTTGACTGATGACACAGCTCAAGAATAGTGCAAGTACATTTGGGTGTCTGCTGTAGGGCTAAGTAAGTTATGGCCACAACGGCAGAGCAATAACTCTCCACATGATAACGTAAGACACCCTGCAACACAGCAGATTATTAAACATCATTGTAGTTTAAAAAAGTAAGTTTGTTTTCCAACACTTAACCTAAGCCTCCCTTTAGGTACAAATAGATGGCCTTAAGTTCCCAAGTAAGTTACATAGCTGCCAAAATCTTATTTAAAAGATTTTCTCTTCAACACAGGGTCTTTGACGCATTTAACAGAAAACAGTGAAGCCGTGTACTCTCCCACCCTGCTCCCTGACTAGTCAGTGCATCTATGGCCCATTCAGTGGTTGCCTTATTTTTTCAGATGCGAGCTACCCACTTATGTCACATCTACATGATCGCATGAGGAATGACTGACAGTTGTTACACACTGATCTGACAGGGTGGCACTGACTGAGGCAAAAACCAGTGCTCCACAATGCCAGAGCTGGTGTCAGGTGATCTTGTTTTTTTCTTTTTTTTTTTTTCTTTTTCTTTTTTTGGCTTGGTGCTATTGTTGGAGCCATATTATTTTAACTTTTAAAAATGGTCTTGTCAAAAAAATGCATTATGTAATGCGAGTAGAGTTGGTTTTTATTTCTAAAGAAACAGGATGGGAACATGATCCCCCTGGAGTGAACCGCAGCTTTCAGAGTGGAGCTGCAGCTTAATCTTAGCTAGTTTGTTAGAAAACTTAATGTTGGCAAATGATAATAAAGATATTAGGTGTTACGATGTTTCACTACATTCTGTTTCATGGCAAGCTGGGGTAAGCTTATTACATAAAAAAAAATAAGTTAATCAGTTTCATGATACAATAAAAATACTCTACTCCTAAAGTTACCTGTAGTTGTAGATTTGTAATTCTTTTGTTGAACCTTGTCCTGGAACAAGCATGACGGAATAATAGAAAAGCTCAAGCAATTTTTGTAACGAAGACATTTAACTTTAAATTTGTGAGGGAATCCTATAATAATTAGGACAAACAAAAGACACTCACTTTGTAAACAAGCATGGTTTGGTTCTTTCCTTGTTTTCCTTGGTTGTTATCAGTAGCCCAGCAGCAAATCTCACCTCATTAACTGTTGTTGTAGGGGAAACTGAACCAATCAAAAAGTTTCAAAGAGCTGAAGAACAGATCTGTAACTTTTATGTGATGCTCACTGGCCAGAACAAGAAAAATGAGGTTGTAGCTGTGTAACTTGTGTTGAAAACCAGTAAAACATTTCCTGGCTAAACTGATGTTTTTAAAATAGTTTTGTGTGTTTCCCTCGCATTGACAGTGACATACAGACCTGCGAGTTATTGCTGTGTGTGTGTGTATGTGTGAATGTGTCTGGCCCACTAGATAATGGCCAGCAGCCTCTGTGGCGTGAAGGGTCATTTGGCGAAGCTGAAGAGCGGAAGGTGTAGGAGACGGGAGGAAAGGGGAAGAGCAGGAAGACTGACGACTTATTGATGAAATGAGAAATCTCAAGCTCCAGCCTGATAACCTCCCTCCCCCTCACTTAGCGATGAATGTCGCCCAGCACTGGGGCTCAAACAACCCACACCCAGCTTTGTGCATGGCTTTGGTGCTGGACAGATGTCAATATATTTGACATTTCTTCTGGATATTGACACATGCAATACTGGTTAGAGTGATTATTTTACCTGCCATCATTATAAACAGTTTGTTCTTTCAAAAGTGCACAGTCATAGCATAGGATAAGCTTTGTGATTTTTTTTTTTTTATTTATTTTTTTTTTTACTATGGCTACACACATCAGCACCATAACCACAATTAATGTAAAATCCCACTGTGCCAGGATTTTATATCATTGTGAAGGATAATTAAAAGAATGGCCAATTTTTTGACAGTCAATTAATTGTTTCAGTGAATTTCTCATTCTCAGCTTCCTGCTTCTCCAATGTGAATGTTTGCTGCTTTTCTCTGTTTTATGTAATTGTCAATTTAATAACTTTGGGTTTTGGACTATTGGTTGGACAAGATAAAACATTTGAAGACATTACTTTGGGCTGTGGGAAACTGTTTTGAGATTAATTGATGATTAATTGTGAAAATAATCTGCATATTAATAAATATTCTGCTGCTTTTAATTAAAACATGATCAAGCAGCTCTAAATCACCCATCACATGAGTCCAAAGCTTGCAACAGCTGGTTGATAGAGCCAAGCAGGTTGGTGTAATGGAAATAAGGAGGCAGTGTGACTACCACAGTGCAGTTCTACTGTGGAAAAAACACTCCTATCACAACTACTGCATATCCTTTCTCTGAGGCTGGCAGTGGAACTGTGTTTGGTGCTTCCCCATGTAAAATGCACAGGTTACAACTTGTAGAAAGCTATCATACATTTTTGTTTTCCTCCCTGTTTTAGCTTCATTTGAAAGATTGATTTATCTCTCGTTCTTTCCATCTACCACACCTCCTTCCACCATAACTCACCGCCTTCCCCCATGTGGGATGAACATCATTAAACGGAGAGACCTTTAGTCGCAGAGAGCATCCTTGCATTTGAACATATTCAGCAGCAGTTGGGCAGTCTTTGCAAGAATCATGACCATCTCTTTCCCATTCCTTCTATGGTGAGAATACTTTGTGTTTTGCCTTTTAACAGACTAGCTGAGTGCACATACACACACACACACACACACACACACACACACACACACACACACACAAACAGACACAGACAGAAAACTAGCAGCAGAAGTGAGAGGAAATGGTATGTACTGGCAAGAGCATTCCTGTTGGCCTCTGATATCCCGCTGTGCCCAGCTGTGCCAAGCCGTGCCAAGCCAAGGATGGATACGATGCAGACCCACTATCCATCCGTTACAGCTGAGTATTTAGGGAGGGGTTGGGGTGCAGCGGGGAGGGGGAGGGACTGGGCAGCCACTCTGGCGCAGGTTGGAGGTGCTGAAGTCATTCATTTTAAAGGTATGATTAATGACACCATTAATCCATGTCTGGGCCACTGCAGAGTAGGACAGGGAAGAATTCATACTCACTGCTGGTTACCTGGGGCCTGCATCACACACACATGATCTCTGTTAATACACACATGCACAGATAGAGGCATACACAGTCAGTTGTGCACACAGACACACTTTCCTCTGGGTCATTTGATGTGTCAAGTATCCATTTTCCCGAAACTGATGATGGAACTTCAGACTGTAGTTTGTGTCTTTGTTGCAGGCAGTTACTTAATGGGGGTTACTGGTCTGATTTTACTGGCTGGTGAGAGAGAGACAGACTGAAAGAGAGAGGATCACGGACTTGGTGAATTAGTAATAGACAGGGAGATGGCTGGCACCAGTCTGATTGCAGACCTGTGTGTTTTGGGATGGCTGCAGTCAAATTGGAAAGGAAATCGGGCCTGTTGACATTCTGACTGCGACAGAGAGCATTTTAGGTGTGAGTGTGTGCAAGTGGGCAGCTAGCACTCTGTAGCTGTTGAAGGACATGACAGGAACAGATGGGCAAAAAAAAAAAAAAAAGAAGCCAGACATACATAGGGACACCAAATAGACACTCACAGGGACACAAATGCACAATGTACTGAAAGCAGTACCCAGCATATCAGTATACTGAGTTGTGTCGGGAGTGTGTGAGAATAAGTCATGCATGCACACAAACATGCTTTATTGAATTAATTGAAGAAAAATCTAAGCCATCTTTCCCCATACAGTAAAGGCTGTACAGATTGTCTAACAGGGCTGAAAGTAGAGTTCAGAGCAAGTGCTGGAGTAGACCTCTGTAACCTTATGTTTTGTGACATGCCCACCTGCAGTTTAAGCACTTTGGGATCAATACCTTCAAATTCACCTTGTCCTTGTGTTGTTTGATGAGGCTTTTCCATCATAACCCATGACTAATATTCTCTTTCACACAGAGTCCACTTGTGTCGGACTGTTTGAACTGTTTGTGTTAGGACTATGTAAGGGCTTTGATGAATATTATTGTCATTGACTTTGCATTCAAGCTTTTCTATGAGATAGCCTGGAATGGAATTGGAAATTAAAACCAAAACGACCTCAATATTTTAGGCTTATTTCGTTTAAGACTTTTAACAGTAATGTGTTGGGACCGTGTTTGCCAAGATAAAAAAATGAAATGATGCCATTTGCAGGCAATAGCTATCCCCACAATATGATACGAAATGTTAGTAGGTGAAACAGTGTAATGTCATTGCCTCTGTTTGTTTGTGTTTGTCTGTGTGAACTATAGAGAAGAGCAGTCCGAGGAGACTAGCCTGTTAACTGCTGTTGCAGCATGAGGAATGTAGCTGGGGAAGCCTGTTGACAACAGGGTTGGATGAGGAGGGTTTGAAGAGCCTGCACACAGTGATGAAGCCGTCATCTTAAACCAGCACTGCATCTCTCCACAGAGCATGTCTGTATTGTTCTCTCTCTATCTCTTGTACATAGGCTCTTAACATTTTCTCTTGTCTCCCGCTGTCTGTTTTGTTCTTTCTCCCCCCTTTTTTTTTTTTTTTTTTTTTTTGTCTTAATCATATTGTCTCCCACTATCTATCCACTTCCTCCTGTCTCCATCTATCTTCCATACAATGTTTTTTTTCTGCATTTTCTGCATCTGTCTTTTCCTCCGTGTGTGTGTGTGTGTGTGTGTGTGTGTGTTTGTGATCTTTTCTACAGTCTAGCCAGGAGGCAGTTGTCCTGGACATCCCTGTTTTCACTGTGATAGACTATGGACTAAGCTTTTTTTTATAGGAGTCTTGTTGTCTTGTAAAATAACCCTAAGGTCTTTTTTCTCTCTGGAAGCCAATTTATTGGCGACATTTATTCAGGAATGACCTTCTTGGTTTGTCTTCCAGAGACACTGTTATCTTTCCTTGCAAGGTAATCCCACTGTTATTGTAGCTTGATTTAAGCATTTACCCTTTCCTTTTTTTAACATTGTATACATCTCTGTGCTGAACAAAGAACACACATGTACTGTATGACTGTAATTTGGACAGCGCATCTGCCTGCACCTGCCCTCTGAGTTCCCTCCTCTTTCACAGCTATAAAGGAATGTCATGCTTAAACTTGAGGCAACTAATTAATTAAAATAGTGAACCAGCACCATAAAGGCGCAAGGGAGATTATAACCTTATCAGAGTATGTCAAGTGTGCGTTCCAAGATTCGAGATCCAATTAGGCAGATGGATGGTTATAGCATAACACACTCTCCTGTGCATACATTCCCACCCAAGTGGTGTATTCTAGGCCTGATTTTTTTTCTTTTCCTTTTTGGAGGTTTCCACTGCCAAAAGACAAGAATGCATTAAAATGGATAACTTTGAAAGAGGCATTTAAAGACAACACAAACAAATTTTCAGATGAACTGTGTGTATTGTTTGTCCAATGCTTAAGAAAGGCCTTGAGAGTCTTTGGCAATAATCACTGTTGCTTCAATGAATATAAAATGGATATTCTTCACACAGGCAATCTGTGACCTTTTCCCCTCATTACTTATTCCATCAAGAGGGTAATTACTCATTGGAAAGGCTGATATTTTTCCTTGCAGGAAAAATACAGATGTGTATATCTTTAATTTGACTCCCTCTGTCTCTCTCTCTCCTAAACCCCTATCTCTCCCATTGTCTCCCGCCCTACTGTCTTTGTTTGCATCACATCTTATCAATCACGGAGTGCGATCACCGATGCAGCGCGGTGAGGTGCTGGGTCTGCCTGGGGCCCGGCTTGTGGGTTTGGGTTGTAATAGGTTGGTGCAGCCTGTTAATTTGATACGGTGTGTGGCCGAGGAGCCTCATTAGGGACAACAGCTCACAGAGAGAGACTGGGCTCTCCATCACCACCAGGATATCACTGGCAAGAGCAAAATGGGATGGAGGCAATGAGAGAGGAAGGAGATGGAGGAAGAGAAGAGAACGACAGATAATTTGGAGAGAGGATGAAAGTGAAGGATAAGAGACTACTGTCCTGTTAGCATCAGAGCGGCATGGGTCAGTGGTGAAGGGAATGAGGACAGACAGAGGAAGAGTATCAACAGACCAGAAATAAGCAAATAGCCTCTTTTCAGAGTAGACTTTCAGCAATGTTTTTTTTTCCCCCAGAATAGTTTACCTACCTATTTAGACTAGCATAAATCTTTGTGATATGAAAGTCAGAAACTATACTCAATGCTGTCATTCATCCACTGTTTTTGTTTTCAGCTGCATCACTGGTAAGGACAGTGAGTATGGGAGACTGAGAATTTGTGACAGCAAAAAAGCGAAAGCAAAAGTCCAGGAATGCTATCGCCATTCGACCAGAATGGATAGAAAGACGGAGGTGGAGAATAAAAAAAAAAAAAAAAGAATGGGGAAACAAATAAGATGACAGAGGGAGCCGAGAGGCAGAGAATGAGATAGTTCAGCGAGAGAGGTTCATTTCCATCCGAGCATTGCATTTTCCTCACCTGCTGTGTGCATCGGTGTGGTCTCACTCTCCGTGGCACTGAATGAGATGAGATGCAGGCGTGGACAGAGTGAATTATTAATGTAAAGATCTCCTTCTCCAACAAATCCAATAAGTTGCCTATGATGTGGCTGTCAGAAAGATTGGTAGCTTGGATTAGGGAAACTCCTGGATCAGGTGGCGCCATGAGTTCTCCTCCCTGGGTAATTGACTCGTGCACAGTATTGACTTTCTGGTCATGGTGATTAACGGAGCCCAAGCCAGAATGGAGCCCAGAGTCTGGCTCCTCCAGTTGGCCCACTGGACCTCACAGCAAGCCTTCCCTGGATGACCTTTGTGCACTGCACAGAGCCGTGGTTAACCCCCAGCTCAGTGATCTGGAAATACTGATCGCTGTATTGATGTGGAACAGTGGATATTGAGAGCTACTGGTTTTCTCTTTCACTTTCTTTTGCCTCTTCTGCTTTGCTGTTCTGTTGCTCTCTTCCACTTTCTGTCTATGTCTGGCTTTTACAGGAAATTCAGGCTTCAAAAAGAATTGGATGATTTTAAACTTTTTTGTAACTTAACTGATTTCCTTCTGGCAAGTCATAAGACACCCTTTGTTATAAGTATTCACTCAGCTGCGGCGGTGTGTTTCTCCATCAATGTAGAGCACCCAGTGAAACTGTTGGCTCAGATGGCTCAGATGTAAATGTCGGAGTAAAGAGAAGCTGTGATAGAGGCCGCTTAAAACTGCTTTGAATAAATGACGATATGGTAAATAATGATGTGGTAACAAACCACCAGCAACCAAGGGTTCCTACACCTGCTTCAATGATGTAGTCTTGTCCTACCCTCTTCACATGTTATTCACATAGCATAACTTTGATAGAAATGCACTGCTTTTGTTTTCTCAACCATCTAGAGATTTGATTAAAACTTGTGCAACATATGGATAGAGACATACTACTTTCTGTCTACTGTGTATGGAATGAATCATGTCTTGAGTGACTGGTCTGTGTTGGCTGGTCTGAACTTGAGGCACAGGGGAAGATGATGAGAGAATGCTAAATAGACAAAAAAAATATATGGGGGAAAAATCACGATAAGAAAGTGAGTCAGTGAAAGAAAGTAGGGAAGGGCAGACTTGTGGTTTTCAGTGGAGTGTAAATGTACCTAAGAGAAATTCAGCAGGTGACCTCTGTTCATGTGGGACTTCAGGGGTTCACCACAGGGAATGAAGCAGGGTGGCTGACCTGGACCTGGAGTCTCTGTTGTGGACATTTAGAGTTTTTGATTGCATTGGTTCATGCCTTCAGAATACAGAACTGCTATTGATTTTTGCAGGGGATACACAACCGAGAAGGACATTGGCCTTTTTTGAGATTACTGTGTTTTCTTCTAGACACCTGATGTGACAAAATAAATCATCAATCATTTTTGAAAAAAGAAGTGGAGAGAGTTTTGCTGGACAACCTGTTTCCCAATGTCAAATAAACATGTTTTTGTACTTCTTGTGGTACTTTAAAGCTGGAGAAAGACATACAGGACTAATTATGGTAATGCTGGCTGAAATCACTATGTTATTTGATTAGCTGACTGCAATGTGTATAGTATATTAGCATCAAAATTCATGGTTGACCTTGGAAAAAGTAGTTCATTAACATACAAGTTTTCTCAGTTGGAGATGGATCTGTTGTCATGTTCAAGTGTAAAAATCTAGTGGGTGGACTGTGAATGATGAATGATATACATACTGTATTCTCTATGCTTCAGCACATTATTTTGAAAAGCTCTGCTGCTGCATGAAAACATTGAACCTTGCGAAAGAGAAATACTGAGAATATACTTGGCAACTTTGGTGAATCCAAATGGCAGAGAAACTACTGGAACTTTTATCATCCTTTGTCATCCAGAAGCTGTGATCCAAGGCATCAGTAAACTTCCACAGTGTGCTTATGTTTTCCGGTCTGAGCGAGCTGTAATGCTTAGTACTGAAGCCTTACTTGACATTCATACAGTTAAATCTTCCTCTCAAACTTTGGGAATTCACTACAATCGCACACTCCTCAGCACCAAGCTCCACTGGGAATGTCAGAGTTACAAACCCCGGCAGCTTGAGTCAAAGCATTGCTCAGTTTATTTTCCTCACCCAGATTATTCATGGCAGTTCAGGTATTTGAATTAGTGCCCCACTGATCACATGCTTGTGTCTAAAACAAACATAAGAGTCAACCTCCAAACTGCCTCCCACTGTGTGCTCATGTAATTGGTGGTTTGGACGTAAAAAACATCAGTCTGACATTCAGAAAGTATGTGTCCTTGTCTTCAGCCAGACATGTCATCTGTGGTCTGACTCATCCTCTGAAGAAACATGGCACCCTGTCACATTACTGTAGGCTAACCACTGAGCAAAGCAAGGCTACACGCATACACACACTCAAATATTTCCCAACATTTCCTTTAACCTTCTTGGCGTCATTTGGTGCAAGTTAGTGACAGTCGCTGCTGAGTAATCAGATCCACAAACATGTGCACAGAACATCTGAGTCACATAAATCTGTACACTTGTTTACATGCTTAAACACAATAGCCTGTTATAATTTGTCATACTGTATTATTCTCTTCAGAAATGTGAAGCTTGGCTCTCAGTGTGCAAATTTTGACTTTGGGTAAAACAATGTGAGAGGTTGAGAAATGTTACGTCAATGCTTGATCGGCAATCAGTTTCGTGTTTTAAACCTTATCTTATCCTGTAGCATCTTGTCTGAAAATAGCTGTCGATGATGTTATAAGGTGGTGACAGCTCTTTGGACATGAATGTGCTGTCCACCTACGCAGATGTTGTTGTTGGCTTCCTGCTTTGTAATCAGAGCCACACATTAGAAAGCTTGGACAATAGCTGGAAAGATTTTAAACTAAATTTAACATCTGCATACCCTCCAATCTTCTGTTACTCTAAATGGGCTCATCTGGAACACTGGGGCAAATCCAATATTAGACAGATGCAGTAAGCCCACAGATATACACACCCGCCAATACCCACCTGTCATTCTGCACCATTTACCTTCAAATATTTATATTCAACATGAATCTCTTTAGTTTGCCAAAAGAAAAAAAAAAACAATGTAAGATATGTTTTTTTCTTCGCTAGAGACACATCAGGCCTTGCTGCAACACACCCATACAAACAACCAAAACACCAAACATAGAATGCCACATCATGTCCTCCATTAATGTCAAAGTATATTTGTCTTGAGTGCTGTCAGCCCGCATTATGGTTGGACTCATGCGTCGCTCAGACACCGGTTGCCGTGAAAAGCATATAAAGCTTTTGGGGGTGAGGGAGGATAACTTGCAATAAATATTGTAGAATCTCAGCTGGTGATATTTCCGCTTTTCAGGCCTTCCTGAGAGCCACAGGAAATCCTCCGTCCTTTTAAGAGCGGCTTTACTGTGACTGTGCACCAGCCACCGGTCAATCAGTTAGGACCGAGTGGACGCATCATGCGCAGCAACGTGTGTGGGGAAAATGACATCCAGTTCACGAGCATCAATTTGCATTTTACACACATCAGTGTGTTTTGGGTAATGACTGCAGACAAGATGGCTGACGTGTCTGCATGTCCATATACATACTGTCTGTTTTTTTTCCACATATGCAGGCACATCATCATTGCACTCACGGTAATGACTACCGACAGCATATGAACGTCTGTTTTTGGTTTGTCCCCTATGCACACAGAGGAAGGAAACCTCTTCTCAGTGCTGTTCTCTGCAGGCAGTAATATCATTATCAGGCCTCAGATCTCATTAAGCCCAAGCAGATGTGGCAGACAAAGAGATGTGTTGCTTACACAAGGCAGCAGGTGAATTACAGAGGCGAGTGCTTTGTGTTGTGTGATAGTGACAATAGCACCGGACTTTATGTCGCATCTTTGCTTGTGTGCATTACTGTGGGTGATGTAGGTAGTTTTTATCTCCTGGACAAGTCTACTGCTGGCAGTTCTGGGTCTGCTGGTAGAGTGCTGTGTTTCGATGATGGTGTGTATGTCTTTCTTTATGTGTCCCAACACAGCTAACCTACACACAAGCCCATATTCTGCTGACTGACCTGGGACATTTCTTATCTCTTAAAACTTAATACATATATAATATAAGTACGTTTTCAAGTTAAAACTATGGTTGGAAAAGTGGAAAATGAGTTTTGAAAGTAAGATTTGAATGTCCATTTTAACGGCTTTTTATGAACACACCTTGTGGAAATGAAGCACATATCTTCCAGGGATTAAACACCTGTTTCCAAGATTCAAATCTTTTCTTTTTATATTTGCACTCCAGGATTTCTGACACTGAATCAACAGAGGAAGCTGCATTTGAGTAAAAACTAATGGACAGTCAACAAAATATGTACTGTGTCAGTCTTGTGCAGACACTACGTACAGTATATTTTTTTTGTACTCAGCTCTCTGAAGGGAATGGGAACATAACAAAATCACAATAAGGTGCTTGGGTGCATTGGGTATCAGAGTTAATATGTCAATATGTACAGTAACTGCCTCGTGTGTATGCTGGACAGTGCTGGGATGTTACTGTGCATATAAATGTTTAGTAAATCCTCTCAAATACATCTTATGAAAGGACATAAGCAGCATGTAATTTCTTTCTGATGAAAAACAGATTCTACCATAGAGTTAATTTGGAAGTGAGATTAAAGAGTAATTACATCATGACATCCAATGATTATGGCCTTGTGAATGTAATCAATCACTGTGTTTACTCAGGACAATTCCAGCGCCTATTTTGCTTCTTGCACTGATTGTGTGGGTGATTGGGACCATGTTATTATTCATGACGTGACGATACCAGAGTATCTTAGTGATCTGAGCCTATATGCTTTGTATCACACTATCATTTCAAACAGATAAGCAACCAAGGTTAATTTGAAAACTATTAAACTTTCCTTCAGAGCCTCGAAAGGTGATGCTTCAATTTGAACCTTCTGACTTTTTTTTTTTTTATTCTGCCAGAGTGGAGTCATTCCCAGCAGAGTGAAAACATTCAATGTCTGCCACTCTGAGAAATTGAAGAGTCAGTTGCAGTGGTGAATGATTAACTGACTCTTCTCAATTGCTCCATTGTGTCCTTATGCTCTGTCTGTATGCACCTGTCTTTACACTCGGTGACAAACAAAGTAGAGGCGTCCATTACTCTCCGCCCCTCCGTCTCAGAGTTGACCCTCTGCTGCCCCGCACAAGTCCACAGATGTCTGGCTACATTGCTTCACCATGCCTGCCTCAGCTCCCCTTCAGTGCTCTGTCAGCAGGCCCACATGTAACTGTCAGCAGGCCGCTAGCAGTGCATCCAGGCTGGGACACCAAGCCCATCAACACCTCCCTGGGGGCCCCTTGGCCACCCGCAGGCTAGCCGTGCCGGGTCAGGCCGGGCCAGTTGTGGGGTTGAATGGAGGTGGACTATGTCCTGAGGAGAAAGACTGATGAAGAAGCAGAAGCTCTGCCCTGGTTAGAGCATATGGTCTCCCCAGTCATCCTGAAGCCTGTTGGTCACCTCTGAATGGAAACCCCTCATAAAAGCAGGCTTTGTCATTGTGTGTGCTGTAGTGAGGCTCTGTCTGTCCTTCTTCTTGGCAGAGCCTGGCTGCTCAGCGGGCACTGGGACACGAGAATGAGCAGAGAACAGCTGGCCCATTCAGAGCAGACTGCTGCCCTGCAGGAAACCCTCTCCATATCTTCTCAGCCTAGCTCATCAGCACCCACAAACACACAGAGGAGACTTGGCTTGGTGTGTTCCCCTTCTCTCTCCCCTCTCTTTCACTGCCTTTGTGTCCCCTGGCTGCCTTCTCGGTTTGGATTTAGTAAACAGAAGAAATGGGACGGATAAAGCAGACTGAAGTGAATAACTTCAGTCAGAATGATTCTCCACAGTTTTCAACACCATAAACTACATGGTGGATAGTAATATCCATTCAAGTACGATTTTCATTTTTGGACATGGTCTCATCGCTAATCAGAGAGCTTCTGAAAATCACTGAATGAGAGGGTGAAGTTGTGGACAATGCCTCTTGTATGTGTTGTTGTTAATTAGTCAGGAAGTGTGTTAGCTCAGATTCTCTTCTCAAAGTGTGAAGGAATGAAGCAGGCTAATGTGATTACGCTGATCAAACAAGAAGAGAGACTGACAGCAAACTCTCTCTCATGTGGTTCTTGGAAACAAAATTAAAGCATTTGGCGAAGACAGTCTTACTTCTAGCCAATACTGCTTTCCCTCAGGTTGTGTGTGTGCGTACGCGTGTGTGCTCATGCTAGTGTTCAGGATACACATGCATATAATGTGTGTGGTGTATTCCCTACCGTTTACTACTCTCATTTTTAATTTTTTTCCATCCTCGGCCAGGGTTTCCACCATACCTGAGTACCCTCATATGCTCTCACAGCTGTGCCGGCGCATTGATGTATAATTCTTTGATGAATTCCCCAGAATGGAAACATACCAAGGCTCCTCAGGGGTTATCTGGAGAGACCCCTACCCTCTTCAGCCTCTGCTTAGTAGCCAGTGCTCCCTCTGTGTTAAGAGGCAGTATTCTGCACAACAAAACACTTGAGCAGTAAAGCCTCTATACTTGGATTGCAGCAGGTGGGTCATTTCCTCACCAGAGAAAGAAAGGCTGAGTGTGGATTCTACAGGACCATCAGAATAACAATGGGCTCTTCTCATCCTGTATCAGTCTTTCACTCAGAGCTGACTGCAAATGATTGCAGTGCCAAGGCCCTCATAAAGGGCATCAAATAAACATGATAGTGCTGGTCAGCAATGTTACACCAAGAGTAATTTGATTTATGAGGTCATGACTGCTGTTGAGAAAATGGCGAGGAAACAATTTAGAGGCCGGGTGGAAAGATTTCTAATTGAACATGGATGGTAGTAGCACAAAACTAAATTGACAGAGCTACATCCTAAATTTTCTAATTTTAACATTCCAAAAATGGCTAGGGCCATTTTCATCTGTGTCTGAAGTGGTCAGGAAGTGTATTGACACACTCCAAGTCATAGGGCGTGGTTTTCAGATAGTGGAGGGCATTTTGGGTAGGGGACGAGTCACCGTCCCATAGAAGGCATCTCGGGGTCCTGCTGACAGGTGAGGATCATTTTAAGTATGAGGATAGCGCAAGAATCATACCTGACTGTTGTGCGAGAAGAAGCTGAGCCTAAAAGTGAAGCTCTTGATCCACCGGTGGATCCAACCCTTACCTATGATCATGGGCTTTATGTAGTGACAGAAATAATAAGATATCAGATACCGTCTACCCTTTCTTTGCTGTGTGGATTGGCTCGTCCATAGAGATAAGGCAGGGAACTTGGACATCTTGAAGCAGCCAGGACATCTAAAAGGATCCAGTCGAGGTTGTTTCAAGGTATCCCCGGCACATTTCCAGACCCACAATACGATGGAGAGATTATATATCCCATTTAGCCATTCAATACTTTAGGATCCCCCAGGAGGAGCTGGAGGACATGGATAGGGAGAGGAGCATCTGTGGTTTCTTTGCTTAGCCTGCTGCCACCTAAGACTTAACCTGTTAGTAAATGGATTGACAGAAGTATACCAAACATTTTCAATTCAGTGTCTCTTTTTTTTTAAATTTAAGTTATTCCGGTATTCCAAGGTAATCAATGCCACAGTTGTGTATGCTAGAAACGCCTTTGGTTCCTCGTTTCCTTGCAACAGAGCTGCTCCGCCCCATACTCGTACATCTCAAGGCAAAATGTTGCAGCCTTTATCCTCATTACTTGAAAGATGCATTGAATTTTTACAGGCCTTTTTATTCTTGGAGCCTCATCGTTAAGTGGAAGTCCACTGGGATTGTTTGCTGTGAATATTACATTTATGCATGCAGGTGGTGATTATGCAGAATACTGCAGGCAACCAGTGAGGTGAGTCTGTGTATGCACTACACTAAGTCTGTAAAAGACTCATTCAAAAAAGGTTAGTCATGTCCCCTTACATTAGATACAAGTTATATATTGTTTGTTTTTTCATAAGCCAGAGCAGGAATGCTAGAACTTTTTGGACCCATATAAATCTTAATCTGTGTTGTCACTTCAGAGTGGACATCTTTCCAGTATCGCTGATTGGTGTACTGCAGTGTAATTGCAGTGTCATCTGGAGTAATTGGACTCTTTGGGCTTTCTTGGAGCAGTGAAGTGCCATGCAGAAAATCCCAGCCTGAGCCGCCTGCAGCCTCTCTCAGACAAGTCTGACCTAGTATTTCCAGCAGCGGCTGTGCACTCCGAGGATACAGACACAGACAGTGGCTGGTGGTGGGGGGGGTTTAGAAGGAGAGGAGGGGGTTTATGCACAGCCACCGCAGCAGTTTTACTTTTCGGAAACCTTGCGGCTTGCCTTTGTTCTTCATTTCTCATTCTAGCTTCTCTCCTGCTCTCCTGCTCCCTGGGGAGTTTTGTTATCACCACCCATTTATCAAAGTTTCTCTGCAGCTCCATCCAGCCCCCCCCTTTTTTTTTCCCATCTCTTCTAGCTCTGTAGCCCCCCTCGATGGAAACTGCAGCGTCTTTACAGGATCTGCTGGGGACCTGGTGAGAGGCAGTGGCCCTGTGACGTCAGGTGGGCTGACTGTGTGTTTACCTGCTGCCTGGCACGATAACTAGAGCTTTGTGGAGGCGTGTGGCGACAGAATGGCCATGTCTGTGAAGTAAGCGTGTGAATGGAGACGGAAGCACCCTGCTTCCCTCCCACCCACACTCTCCATATCCTGACAAAGGAAAACCACTCGCTGGGTCAGATGGTGCCAGACACTTTTGAGGATTGCCCCTCCTGCGCTCTTTTCATTCCTCCCTGTCTTTTTTACCTCTTTTCACTCTCTGTCTCTCTCTTCTCTCTGCCACTTAGCCTCAATGTTTGGAGGAGGATTGCATAAGAGCTGAACTGCTTTTCCTCCACGCAAGCGAGGGAGTTTAATTGAAAAGGAGATCCGGAATGAAAACTCCCATTCCTTTTCAGGCCTCTGTTCTGTAAAAGCACGGAAATGTACAAGGGGAAAGAAGACTAAATGTACAGGGGGAGTCAGTGAAAGAAATAGGTCATGCTCTTAAAACAAAATGAAAGAGAGGGATTCTGACGTCCCACCTGTCTGCACTGCCTACATTGATCTGGGATTCTTTTGTTTTTTTTCTTAGTTGAGACTAACAAACTGACCACGTACAGCACATTTTCCTTTCCAGAGAAAAGGTAGGTAGTTTTTGCAATAAAGTGCAGCAAAACAGTTGGTCTCCAGTGTGTAGAATAATATAAAATAGGTACTGAACCATGATTTTTTTTTTTTTTGTAATAAAATAATATTACAGGAAACCTTCTGGGATGTTGGCTGAGAATTAGGTTTGTGTATTGAGTTTATGTACACTTAGTAAGTCTTATAGTGATAGATAGGTATCTGTTGGTGAATGTGAGGTATATTCAGTATGTGTGCCTGTTTTCTTCCTGTGAAAGGTAGAATTGGAGATGACAGGTTTTGCTGATGTATAATGTTTTAAACTCCATTAAAACCACAACCCTTATCAGCGTTAGATTCCCCTTTTAGTAGTTTTGGTTGATAATTTTGTTTAAGATTGACATTTCAGTTGTGTGGCCTGTAGTGTTACAACTTGAAGTTGCCTCACTGGAGCTGCTCTTTATCCCATGCCTAAGTACTGGCTGTACTGGGCAGGTCAGATGTGTAGCAGTATGAATGTGAAACAAGGTCGTGCTGACAAAGGGCACGTGTGCTTTCTTGTGCAAATAAACAAAGCATCTGTTTCTCCAGCTGTCTCTCCTCCGAGAGTACCAGCCTGTTTGTCCGGGCCTCTCGTGCCTAAATCACACTCCCTATTGTTGAGCCCCAATGCCCTGATCCTCGTACCTCTGTCAGCATACTGATGATGTTTACTAAGGGGATTGGTTGTCCACTGACGGAGGCCGGGCTGGATCAGCTGATGGTTATCAGTTTTTTTCAGCAGAGTGAGGTAGTGCCAAGGCTGCAGATGTACTAAATCTTGCAGATTTACCCACGGGACCTGAGTAAGTCTTAAACGATAAGTGTGCACTGGTGCCCGCACAGCAGACCTTTCAGTCTACTAACGACACTATGCAAACACAAGATCCCTTTGGCTGATAATTTATTCAACAGAACCGAAGGCCTTACAAGGTTAAGAGCCACAGAGTCAAAAGGCTTCTCTGCCTATTAATTGCCTTTGATCAGTAGTTGATGCATAATTAAGATAGCCTAAGAGAGCTAAGGCGGGCCCTGGAAAGTGTTGAATCAGAGAGAGTGCTTGCCTTGCGGAAAATGTTGGCAGTAGACTCGGATACAAGGAGTGTGAGTTCAGATGTGAAACAGACAGGTATCTGGAAGCTTTTATCCCCTATTGATAAAATCATCTTTGTTTTTACATAAGAAGACTGCTCACTCACTCAAGACTCACATACAAGATACCTCAGAGCCTTGTGCTTCTGGTGTAACCGTTATCCATTCACTTCACAGGATATATGAGTCTTAAGATAGATTTTTGCTGTCTTCAGAACAGGCCTCAGGCTTGTTCGAAAGTTCAAAGTGGTCCTTAAGATGTGGAGGCAGAGTTTGGCAAAGTCACTCTCTGAACAAGAGCTGTGCAGACAGGCCACCCACCTCTAGGCTGGAAAAGATGTGTTGTTATGGACCTGGGAATTAAAAAGTTTCTTACATTGTGACCTTGATGCTTTTTTGTGGACTAAAAATGAATAACATTGACAGAGGTGGTGATGTGAAAAAAGCTCTTTGAAAGTAGATTAATGATAAAATAGAGTTCTGAGGCATGGATTGCACCACTTGAATGGTATGAATGCTATGAATGTTTTTTTTTTTTTCTTCGAGTCTTGCTGTGACCTTAAAGACTGATGTTTGTTTTTAAGCAAGACTCATTTGTAATAGTATAAGTAATGTCTCTATGTAGGTTACACATTAAGCTTGTTTACACTGCTGTACTGCATGTAACATGGATGTTAAGCCGTGGAAACATTTTTCTTTCCTGTTGATCTTTGCTGTGTAGAAACTCATTAACTTGAGTGGATTCAGTTGTGCCTGAGTCAGCATCTATACACATTTACATCGAAGATTGGTGGATGGCTGAAAATGACCTGTCAAATGACTTCATATAGAAAAGCTATGTCACCTTGCTGATGAGTATGACTCTCTCTGCTTATGCCTTGATGCTTCCTCTTACAACAGGCAAGCGACAGCGTAGCCAGGACAGAGCTATTGAGGGCCGAGCAGCGAAGCTACGTAGGCTCCCATTGTGTTTCTTCTGCCATTGGAGTCTATGGCAGCGCCTAGAACTGTATGGTAAAAAGTTTGAAATTTGACACACTGATTGGGGACACTCCTGTGAGGCTTTTCACCAAGATTCATATCTGTGCCTCATGCCACCAACAGGTTAAAATTGGAGGTGCATGCTTTGTTGTTTGTCTGATTTTCAAAAGTGAGGTAATGTTGGATTCCTTGGATCAAGCTGAGTTCAATACAACCTATGATGTCAATTTCTGCCATATTGGATTTTATTTAAATAGGTTATTCCGCTACTCATCAGACAAACTTTGTCTAAAATTGGCCCAGATAATCTTTAGACCAAGGAATTTAGATTTTTCAAAGTGCTCATTTTTCACAGCCAGTCACAAAATAGCGGCAACCACCAACAGGAAGTGAGGTCATATCTCAGAAACATGTTGTATGTTTTCAGACCAAACTTGCCCAAATTTATTGGTGTCAATCGTAGTTGGTGCCAAAGGTGCCAAGCAATAAATCTAGTCGTAAGCCAGTCTTTAATCAACTGCTTACGCCCATGCCCTTGACATAATGACATCATGTTTCCATGGCAACTCTGGTCTGCTGGGCTGCTTGCAGCTATATTTGTTACTGCTCTTATATGTGAACTGCCAGACTTTCAAACTGTAACCCTAACTGAATGGCAATTAAAAACAGTTTATCTCCCAAACAACAAACCTGAGTTGAGACAGCAAAGAAAATAGCTCATGGTTTTATAAATAAACCAATATTTGCATTGTGATGCAGGTACACAAGCTTTATATTATAGTACTACAAATAGCTGGATGTTTGTTTACAGTTGTTTTATTCTTGGGCCTCAGTCTGTTTTTTTCCTACTTGAAGAAGAACACAAAACAAATGATAACAGCCAGAAATCTATAACCCATGTAGAACAACGTCAGGTACTTTGACACTGTTTGTTATTCCCTGTGTATTCTTAAATGCAGTTCCTGTAAAAAGGTTTATAATCAACTAAAATGACAAGAATAGATGAAAAACAATATCCTACAGGCTACTTGATTCTTGCTTTCATATTATTCTTTGAGTAAATACTGGTAGTCATTGTTTACTCCAGTACTTATTCTGTGGTCAATTTATTATTCCTCAAATCATAGTCTGAGATTATTTTTTTCTGTTTGCCCTTGGTTTCAGTTTCTCAAATCATTCACTATCGATAAGATAAAAAAAATAAACTCACTTTTCTATTAATGTCCTTTCACTCAGGGTAACAGATTTTTTTTGTGAATATTAGTAGATTTGCTGCAAAATATCAGACAACAAAGAGAACTACACATTTTTCCAATACATATACATACAAAACTGCGAAAAGCCAATAAGTTATCCATTGTTAGAGGCTAGTTCATCTGCAAATATCCATATTTTAATTTTCAAAAATGTTAATTTAACTCCCTCTGTTTAAACCATAAACACATGGGTCTGCATTTATAGGGATGACTCACTGTTCTCTTGAAGCATCATGCTGTGATTGTATAAAAAAAAAAAAAGAATAATTAACAATTTTAATAAGCACGAGCAAATGGTGAAAATGTATTGTTGATACCAATGTCCCGACACTGTAGAGGATCCAGCCCCATAGGGATGAATTATTTTCCAGTAAATGTGGCCCCATCTTACCTTCAAAATGTGGAAAAAGTTAGAATTATTGTGCAAACAGTTCCTCTGTGTTCATTTCTGGCCTCTTCTGATGACCTTAAAGCAGGGGTCAGTAGTGCAGGGACCAGGGTTGTTATGCTGTTAGACTCTTCTGACTCATCAAGTTGGTGTATCCCTCTTCTATTTGGCTCAGTGCGTATAGCAGCCAGATCTCCGCTTCTGGATTGGCAGCTCTGCTTCGTAGCTGATTTGTATTCATGGAGTTTGTCCTGCACAGCCCTGACCTGACCTTACATTTTCATATTTGAAACATCTGATTGTCCCTGTTGTAGGGAGACAGCCTGCTGATCCCTGTGATTGATAAACCTGGTTAGTACAGTGCTCCCAAATGAACGTTGACATGTCACAATAACATTAATAACTAATGAGCACTGCAGATGTTCTGAATAAAGCACAAAGGTGGTGTGTGTTTTCTTATGGTAATTATTTCCTGCACTGCACTATGACAAAACTCATTCATACCTGGGACTCATGTATAATAATTTCATAGAAACAAGAGCAGCCAATACACAACAGGCACCAACCTGATCTAAGTTTCTACCAGGTTGAAAGTAAACCTGCCAGAATATAATTTTCTCACTTATTTCATCAACAAAGATGGAACGATTGCAGGATTGTAGGACAGGACACATACAAGACACATTAGTTGTAAGGACAAAGCCTGTGACCTTATAGGTGTAGGGCTCAAACAACCAGAATTCATATCAGTAATGATGAAGTGAAACTTTACATTTCCATAATAAAAAAAAAAAATCCTTGTATGCCATAAATAGGATTTAAAAGTTAGGAGATAGGTGAAAGCATTTTGAATCTGACATCTGACTGCACTTTGGCTGTTACACTGTCTCAACTGGCAGTACAGGAGAAATCTTTATCGAACTTCTGTGTAAATGCAGGAATGAGAACGCCTCTCTTCCTAACATGGAATTTCCTGCGCAGTGGAGCTTAGCATTGGAGAGTACGGCAGTGCTCCATCTTGCAAAGTTTGTCTATACCGGCTCTGCATTGCTCAAGCGCTTGCAAAATAAACCGATAGACCACAGGAACAGTATCAGTTCTGCCTGGCTGCTTAATATGATAAGAAAACAGTCTTGAAGTCAAGTCGGGTGAAAATCAGCCTGCAGGCCTGCTCTGACTTTTTTACTTGTTTACCCCGACTTAAACCTAAACACGATAAACCAGAGTTGACACATTCAAACTGGTAGAAGTTAATGTCAGTTGTGTCAGTGTCAGTAGTCTAGTGTGAACATGTGGATAACTTTATTGCAACTATATAAAAAAGTTGTTGACTCTTCACGAAGTCCTGTCGTCCTTCGAAGTTACTGTTAGGCCTGCCAAGCTTGCTGTTCTTGCACAGTACATAATGCATCTACAGTGATAACTGCTGTAGATTTACCAGTTAAAACGTATTGATTTTTCAATTTCACACAGAGGTTGGCTTAAGCAGGCTTCTGATTTCTAGCCAGCCACTGTCGATTTTTTTGTCTGAAACGACAATGTAATTAGCAGAATTCATCAGCTCTGCGTCTATTGCTGACCAGTTTTGAAACAAGAACTATGTAAAAAGACAAACCCCACAAAATAATTTAGCATTAACTCACATTGTACTGTTTCTTCTCTCTCTTTTTTACATTGTTGCTATTGTGTTTTTTAGTCCTGTAAAGGTGAAAAAAAAAAAAAAAAAACACTCCTGAACTCCTGTTCCTGAACACTCGTTCAGCATGTGGAGATACCCGAAACCTGCTGTGCCTGGTTATGGTTGCTAAGCTATGATTGGGTGATTGGTGTTAAAGGGAGGGTTTTAGCGAAAGGTCAGTTGGTCCTCCCCATACGGTATCTCTCCTCGCTGCACTCATTACATCTCCAATGTGTATTTCTTCAGATCAACCTACAACACTGCATCCCAGGTGCAGTGTGTGGTTTAGTAGCACACTCCACTTACCAGCTCACAGCAGGGACACACCCTCCTGTTGCTGTAAAGAATCCAACCAGCCACCTTTCAATTACCAGCCATTCTCTCCACCTCTTTTGTCCACCTCCTGCCGGCGCCATGTCCGGTACAGTTATACTGCAATTATACCAACTGACAGACCCTGAAAAGCCCTGACAGTCACTATAGATTGTAGTAACACACAGCTATTGAGTCAAGACACATTTACTTCAAATATCCTCAATTTTACAACTGTTCGAAGACATTTTATTGTGCTGATACTACAGACAATAGAATGGTAAATGCTAAATGGAAAAAGCCGAGATGAGGTTTCTCTGCTCTCTTGAACCTGAATACATATGGGATTGGATGATTGGCTGTGACATCTAATGGCATCACAAAGAATTAAGGGCATTAACATCATCTCGGTGAGCAAGTGTAATTCAGACATGGCACACGGTCAGCAATGTGATGGTAAGCTGTGTTTAAATGGCAGGAAAATGAGAGATCAGGCGAGCTCAGTTACTGCTGATTATGTTAATCTGATAACTGTTCAGACCTGAGATGGATGCGTTGTGGATTAAAACCCATCTGGTTCACTCCATTAAGAGGGCTATTAAGAAGAATGTTTAATGTTTGTTTAATTTTGCCTGACGTGGCATGAGAAACAGCACGTCGCAGGTGCAAAGCAGACTAACAAACTCATAAAAGCAGCATAACCTGCAGGTGTGCTGCTTTCCTCTCAGCCCCTTAGGATATTTGCAACCATTAGTTCAGATGCAGTCTATACATTTTTTTTTTTTTAAATGCTAATGAAGTGACTACAGTTGCGTCATGAGTCTCAGTTTGTTTAGTTCTCAGTTTGAGGGGAATGAAATTAGATGAATGTTTACTTATTGCTGGATTTTTGTGTAGCTTCACAGAAGGTTTTAAAGATTTTAATCTAATTTACTTTTCCTGAGCCATTCAGGATTTCCAGTGCACCCCTATGACATATATCTCATTTAGCGATGATGTTTATCAGCAGTGCAACGGGAGGATAAGATGCAGGGGTGGGTGGCGAGCAACACGCTGCGGTTTGGCTGACGATCCTGCCTCCCTCACTCTGACAAGGATGAGAGGAAAACTGAGACCAGCTGCCCCAGCCCATTACTACACTCAACAGTGCTGCGATTGTGCCGGGGCGTGCACAACTCCACGCGCACACACAAATGCTCACATACACACATTTCATTCTCTGACACATTTAGCCGTCTGGCTTTTGTTCTAATGGAAGAACTGGCTTGGCTTTTAAAAGCAGTCAATTAAGCTCAATTGATGGAAGGAGGGAAATCAGCATGTTACTTAATGAATGTCAGGAGACAAGTAATTATGACATGTCTGGAGAATGTAACTCTGGCATGAAAATTAGCTGATCCGGACTGACACATTAGTAAGAATAGCGATTTATGTGAAGGGGGATGTATTCATCTTCAGCATGTACCCATCTGTTGAGCGTGACTTGTGAATGAAAATTAGCTGATTTATACAGTCTTTGTTACAGCAGAGCAGGATGGTAATTGCAGGCCACCTTTCAAGAAGAAGGTCATAGATTTGACCCCTGCAAACTTTAACTCTTGGTGTACACAAGCATACAACAAGCTACAGAAACAGCCTCCTCATAAATGCATACATGTTTTAAAATGCATGGAAACAGTGATCACACAATAAAATTTAAATGACTGCAGAATTTAAAATTCATGGGTAAAATGTTAATCAAGTGTTTCATGCAGTGCACTCAAAGCATCAAGTGCTGCACAGTCAAAATTCTGTTGTTCAGTTTTTTATTTCATAAAAATATATTGACTCTGGGCTTGGAGTTTTTCCAATAAAAGTTTGCCCCTGTCTCCTCCTTTCCCAATACAAACGTTGTGAATATCAGGACTCATGAAAAGGGAAGAACTGACCTGTATTATGAATATTTTTGTATTTGGCCATGGGTTCTTTTCCTTTCAAGTGCTCAGTCTGAATTGCAGCGGGCAGCTTTTCTTCAGATGTTAAAAAACATTCTTTCACCATGCCGCAGCAGTTAATACAAATACTCTTCGATGCTTGCTGGTTACATCAGTGTGAACTTAATGTTTGACTTGGATCCACAGCTAGTAGATTAGAGCTGTTGCAATACTTTCTTTCTTTTACCCCTCTCTCTTCCTCTGTCTGATTTTCTTATTCAGCCTCTCTCCTGGCTGTCTTTGGAACATGCTGAAATTGCTCCTGGCCTATTTTCAGCTTCCTCTATACTCCCTGAAGTCAGCAGAAATGGGCCTTTTCACTGTGTTCTTCAGCTTTACCTTGTATCTTGTCATTCCAAACTCCTCAGCTTGAGGGGAGCAAAGATGGTATCTATTTTGTTATTGTTGTATTATCAAAGGGCATCAGCTGGAAAGTAGTTTTCCGTTCTGTTCTATTTCTTTCTTGTCTTTCTTTTTTATCTTTATCTCTGTAATTCATAATTTGAGTCATGTGGATATTTGGTGGATAAGGTAATGGTATGTCTGAGGTCAATTTCCTGATATTACTAAAAAGAGAAAATGCATGTTCATGTAAATTATATCCTGAATCCGGGATAAAGCTGCAGTAAAATTGGCACCAACAATGTTTTAGCTGAATATTTATCACCTGTGTTACAGAGTTCTTTTTCCTCCCCTGCTGCGCATTACTTTTGTTTGTAGATCAGTGGAAGTTGGAGGTAACTGTTGTTCCACTTAGCTAGAAGTCATCTCTGTCCTCCTGCCAGCCATCAGTGTTGTAAACACAGCAGCACTCCTTGCCAAAGTACTTCCACAGATGGCTCAATGAAGCACTCTGCCTTGTTGTTCCTGTTTATTCAGCACTGCTCATCCCCATAATGAAATAGCTTCATTACAGCAATTTGCACTCATTCAGCATTCTGGGAGAGCGTACAGATGCTCAAGTTGCAGTGGTAAGCGTTGAGAAAATGAGCTGGTCCCACTCTTCAAAAAAACACAACAGTCATTCACATAACATTGAAAACTTAACATAATATGTTTTGCCAAATTACATATTTAGGGAACTGGTGTGGATCATCCGCTCTGCCCTCTCTGACGCACACAGATACACTCTGATACACATATGTATTTTTCACTTGTGTACTTAATAGCCCAGCAGAGACAAAAAGCACTGAAGATGCAGTTTGGTTTTCCCAAACCCTTGTCACTCATGAAGTGTCCATTTAACAGCTGTTGAAAACATTTATCTGGGTTTTTAAACTTGGGCTCTTTAGTGCAGTGATGTCACAATGCTTCGGTGCTACTCCTCCATAGAAATACGTGGAGTTCAAAAGAGTTTCTCAAAAGCTATGTGAACATGGTCTATGAGGGTCTGCCTTCAGAACAGATCTATTCCTTACCTCCCTACCTTAATCTATCTATTCCTGACCCCTATAATTACCCTAACTTTGAAGGAACACTTAAAAATAAAAATGAAAAAAGACGCTTGTCCCTGTAGTCTAAGATGCCAGAAAAAAAATTGCAATGACCTTTCCTTCACAGAAATGAAACCTACCTGAAGTAGTAGCCATTTCAGGCCTGAGGAAGTTGAGCTGGGATCAATTATAACAACAGAAAAACAATATCAAAAACATCTTTAAGAAGTACCCACTGAGCATAATTGAAGTCTCAGGTACACAGTAGGGTGGTAAATTGTCTCATTTCTTGACACTGGTCCTTCAACAACAGTTACTTTCATGGTGGCTTGCTTCCTTTAGTGTGCGAGTGTGTATGTGAATGAGAGGCAAATCATAAAGCCACACAAATGTCATATATTTACCATTTTCCTATTCTCGGATTCAGTGGAAATACAATGTTTCCGTGGAAACATAGGCAGTAGTACATCTAGTACACAGTCTACTTTATGGCCCTTATCTGAACACACTATGGAGTCATTGTTTGATTGTCTAACTAGTGGTAGAGAGCTATTGTAAATTTAAAAAATGTGATAGTTCTCCAGGGAACAAAGTTAGTGTAAGATCAGCAGGCGTTGATGAGTCAAGGGAAAACCCCATCCTTGATTATGATGAGTCAAGCGTTTGAAGTGGCCATAAATCACAGTCAGTTAAATTAAAATGTTGGCCCACTTTTGTAGAGCTCAGCCATGCAACCAGGCTCAGAACCAAAAACACAAACCCAAATTATTCACCTCACAGCCTCAGTAATCATCTCCCGACCTGGTCACACCACTGGCCGGTGACTCAATATATCCTCCTATGAAAATACTTTCACAGCACTGTGCACTGTGTGCTGTTGCCCCAATACACTGTTGTCAAAGGGAATACAATAGAAGAATAGCATGAAGTACAATCTTAGACGCACAACAAAGTGAATCATTCTCTGAATTTCTCTCTGCCAACTCTCATTCATTGCTTCATTCCTCTCCTGTCATGTCACCTATTCATTTTTCTTCACTGTTCTGAGTTATAATCTTTGAGCTGTGTTATGTTGAAGATGGTAAAAGCATGAAATTGTAAATAATTTTCAACACGTGATGTTAAGTTTCATTTCTTTTTCATATGAAAGCACTCTTCATCACATCATCTTTTGATACATTTGACAGCATTTTTGGTCAACTAACATGGCGCCTGAAGTGCTGCCTCGGTACTGATAGCACGCACAGACGCATATTTCTGATTTTCCGTCTTCAAGCCCCATAATGTCTTTGTTACCAATTCTTGCATCCAAACAATTTCTTGGAAAATCACCATCCTTAGTATTCAGTCTTTGCCCTGATCCCACTCTCACCCTGGAAAGATCTGGAAAGCAATTTTCACATTTCTTAAAGGTCATTTGAGAACCCAGTTATATGAAAGATAAAGCTTCCCATGTGTCTCTGTATCCTGTCCCTATAAACAAGCAGGAAATTGAAAGTAATAATTCTTGACAGCATGGCAAACCTGTCTGAGATGGGTTTTCCATGACATTTGAGTATTCTTTGCTGTCCTTATATGCTGCTTTCTCTTCTGCAAATATCATTTCTCTTGTGCTCATGTGGGTGGAGCAGACTTGTTTGACGGTCTATATTTGAGTATGATTCATTCATTCATTCATTCTCAAGTGAGCTCTATTTCCCATCAAAGGAAGCAAAGCTGTGGGGTGTTTTACAACATCAGAGGATCAGGATGGTCTTTGATCCAAAAAAAAGTGTAGTGAAGAGGTAGTCTCTCTGGTAGTTGTCCACTGTTGGAGAAACTTCTGGGCAGACTGATAGAATCTACAGAATTAATGGAGATGCCGTGAGGCTAAAGAATTTGGCACATCACTTGGCACATACTGATCAGTATTCCTGTTCAGCATTTCTGCCACACTATTGTGACGTGTTTTGATGCCCTGCAATTTGCTTGCGCATTCACAAAGGTGCTCTCTGTGGCTTTGATTGGTGGAGCTTGTGCGTCTCCGACCCATTCAGTCAATCTCGTTCATGCATGCTAGCAAGGCGCCAGGTCAGTTGGAGCCTGATAAGAGAGGACATGCAATGTAAGATTGAAAGTGACAATGATATCAATGAAAGGGGCTAGAAAACAAAAGAAGATGACCATATCACTGCTGATGCTGGCAGCTGGCCATGCCTTCCGTGACAGGAAATCCACCAGCGCAAGTATTGTCATTTTTATCAGATGGGCCACAGAGTTTTTCTCACCATACTAGACATTTTTTTATCAGCAGACTGAAATTAGCAGTACATGACTAAATGACTGCATGAGGGCGGAAAGCTCTGAAGAGGGCAATCTTCATATTGAGTCCCGAGTAGACATCTTTATGTATTGCTAGTAAATATGAAACCTATTGTAATGGGTACAGTGTGCTATGAATATCAGTGTGTGAAAAAAATGCAATTTAGGTTGACACTGTGCAGCACCAGTGGATCTCACAGTTGATTTTTGTGTCCCTTTACAAGATTGCACCACTGTATTTTTCACAGTCACATTTATGAGACTCTGGAGTTTACACTATAACTGTGAGGTTTGGTGCAGGTGGGGATGTCTAGTAAACACTCATTAGTGTTTGGATTATTGCACTTTACTAGATCACTTAATTTCCTCTAGTCACATGTAGAAACCACTAACTGTTTTCAGTTATAATAAGCCAAACTGATTTACAGTCAGCTCCAAACACTTAAATAACCAGTAATAACCAAAAAAACAGACCCATGGCTTCCTCTGTTTGTACAGTAAAGACATTTTTGGAGATTCTTCCTTCTATTCATAGCTTCCTGACAGAGTCTTGTTTTGCAATTTCTGTGCCCTCAGAGGAACTTGGACTCCATTGTTGCTTGCCCCATATGTTTAACATTTGGGTCCAACATGAAGGCTCATGGATGGGCCTGGGGCCTTTCGCATTGTGGCAGATGGTGGATTATCCAAACAAGCGGACAAATTACCTCGGATTCCCCTCTGTGCCTGGGCACTGTTGAGAGCAACAGAGGGCCCGGCAACCACACCTGCCAACAGTGGGTCAGCTGGCACCGCGGGCCGCTCACATGCTGCCCTGTCTCACTTCCTGGCGTCTTCACATTCCCTCTGTTCCCTTTCTTTCCCATTTGTCACTGTCAGCTCTCACTCCTTCTTCCTCTTGGCAAAGTCTCAGTCAGGACAAACAGAGTGCTTTAGTTTTGACACAATGCTTCTTTTTTTTTTTTTGTGGTTTTAGGTAGATGTCTGCGATGGCCTCAGTTTGTACATGATTTAAATGAATACCCATTATTAGAATAGACAAATACAAGGCTAATCTGGTTTACCCCTAACAGTTCTAGGAAGCCATGTGTCAACCTCCAGAAAATGTTCAGGACACCTAATCTACCACTGTCATACAATAGACCTTGATGGTGATAAATTACGCTTTTAGGGCGTGAGTCTTAAGTCTTAATAGTGATCAAATGCCTCTTTCCTAATTGAATTGTCCTGCAGGCATTACATGCTCCACGTAAGTGTATCAGAACTGGAGCAGGGGGAGGCTGAAGATTCTCTACTCTGTTCAAATAGACCCTGAATGGCTAATGAATGTTATTAATGAAGCCTGCTAATGCAAGCAGACATCCATTCCAATGTAACCCATTTCAAGGGAGGAAAACCGTTGTGATGGAATAATCCCCCCCTCATCCACAACAACCGCATCATCTATTTCATCCATTCATGTTTTTATTCATGAGTTCTTGGAGTCGTCAATATTTTTCAGTGGCGTCTGCGGCTCCACTCCTTGTGTCCTATCAGGACTGACTCGTGTGCCGAGCTCCCTGTTTCGCAGCCTGCCAGTGGAAAGGTCAGCCATCATTTAGCCAGCGGAGAATGTGTTTGCTGGTGCCACATCCTCCACAGTGTGTCCACAAGAATTTACACAACAGCAGTGGAAAATGTCAGTACATAGAGAGCATGGTGATAAGACACTTCTGACATTGTTCTTGTCCACCTTGCTGTATTTAGAGGAATTAGCGGAAAACTACCTCTGAGCAAACAAGTTCAGTAAGTGATGAATCATGCTGTTTTCTTCTGGTATGATCACAGTGCACACACAGAAACAGCCGATAATGTCACAAGAGAAACTTTTTTATTTCCTTTGGCTCTTGTGTGCGAAAGAAAGAGTGACAAGTTCTGGAGAATGTGAGCCAGAAGAAATTGGCCCCTCCTGTTCCTGACAGGATTCTGGTCGCTTCCTATGTCTCAGCAGGAAGTGCAAGAAGTCAGACTTTTCAGTCTTTCATCTCCACACCCACAGGACTGGAGCCTGTGTCTTCTCCACATGTTCAGTATGCCGTATTGTACACTGCTGGAAGATTCCGCCTTCATGTCAGTCGGTTCATCTTTCTGCTTCTGTCCGTCTCACATTTCAGACACACACAGGGACGTATAGAGCCGACGAGACTCACTGTATAGACTCCAAACTCCCACTCAGCATAAATCAAAAGTCTCTTACTCTCTACCGGAGCTGGCAGAGATTGCTTTCCTCCCTCCTGCTAACATTTCTTCATCTGCCTAATTTCCTGTCAGTCCCTTAGAGACTCCTTCTCAGCAAAAATATGTTTTATTCATTGGAGAAAACAGAGAACCCGAGTTAGAATTACACTTGTCAGAGGTTAACAGCACAACTGTGCATAGCAGAGAGATTATGAATGTTCGACATTCAGCCACCTCACCAGTGTGGAATCCAGTGTGTGTGAGTGCTGCCTGAAGAGAATGGATGAGCAGCAGTTGGGAGGGAGGCAGCAGGTGCAAGAATGTGTTAGCAGCTCTGAGCGGGATGGGTCTTGTCAGCCCACCCTTGGCACATTTTAAGGAGGAAGGGGGGAGGGTGTATTAATGTGGCGGCGTCACTTATGGGTGTGCGCATGGTCATCAGCCCCTATTATGTGCCTTGTGTACTTTAATATGCATTTTTGCCAATTGTCTGTGCCCTCCAATGTTGTTCATGTAACTCATATTTGTCTGTATTCCCGCTGACATTTCTTGAACATAGACTTGTATGAGTGTAGTCGCCCACACAGCTGGAGGAGGAGAGGAATCCAGAAGCCTTCCATTTGCTGGTTCTCTCACCAGCTGAATACCAGGCTAACAGCGGATACGCAGCCTCGCGAGGCCCTGACCTGGTATTTTAGACCTCAGTAATGGATGGTTTTCCTCTACAAGGTGGAGTTTATGGCATGTGTGCATCTCTTTGCATGTGCACGTACGCTTGCGTGTGTAAATAATTATGGTATAAAACCAGTGGTGTGCTTTTCCCTCTGAATAGCATGACGTATAGAGGGAGATGGCTTAAATCAACACTGGCATTCCTTTTGGAAACATGCTCGGCAGCTGCTCATAACCCTGTGATAACACGCTCCCTGCCCTTGTGACAGAATGAGCTTCATACTGCTCAATGGACTCTTTCTGTTTTGCTTGCATTCACATTTTGTGAGAGGGATTTTGGCAATGGAGTAGGCATTCCTGCTGGGGTTGAAGGAGGCGGCCAAACCGCACTGAGGATGATTGCACTCCTGAGGGAAAGAACGGATGCAGTGGGAGAATGAAACCTAGTTGGGCACATCAGTACTGCATGTTCACCGCCTGCAAATGGCTCCTTAAAAAAGGTTAAGTGCGTATCCTATGTTTCGGTCACCTTTACTTTCTTTCTGGTCTAACACATTTCGTTCACCTTGCAAGTGCATGGCCAAGAGATAATGACACAAGCAGTTCTCTTGACTGTCACATTAACTTCCTGAGCTACGTCAGTGGTGTGATCCATATTTTGGCACTCTTATCAACCTTCTGCCGGGATTTTTTTTTTCCACAATGGCAGCAGCACGATATTGGATCCGGGAATGGGATGAGGCAAAGATTACTCACTCAGCATCATCCACTTTTATTGGCCTGAGAGTTTTTTACGGGATTGCCATTGACTTTTAACTGCTGGGTGCAAAGATATTCTATGGGACATTGCCATGCAACTCCCAAGCCCAATTCCAGTCAGATGCTAATAACTATTCTGCAATGGTGACACTGCCTCTTCAGAAACACTGTGCTGGCAGAGAGCACTCTCAAAGCCATAGTTTCATTAGTGGTATTTTTTGGAACTTGGGCTGTAAAAGTCAGTGGCATGCTGATGGGTGTTTGGCAGAGTTTCCCAAGCGACCAGTGGTGCTGCTGTTGCTGCTTGCGAACTTGGTGGAGAAGCCCACGTGGCACGCTGCAGCCACATGTCTGGGGCCCAGCCAACAGAGAGGCGTCATAAAACTCAGGCATGGGGCCTGGCACAGCAGACACTGACTGTATTATTACTGTGTAATCCTTGTTCAGCTGTGAGCACTAATGAAGGCAGCCTCGTTTGTCTTTCTCATGCCACTTATGACTTTTACCTTTTCTAGGATTATGATTTTTCAAGTTATGATCATATGATGCGGTTGAGTCATGATTTATTGGAGTAAGACACAGATTTGTTGTACTGTTTTAACATTTCCACATATTCCATAAAAATAAAAGTGGCAAGGAGCTTATAATAAACTGTAAGAGTAACAAGAATTAGTGTCTTTAAATAGTGTAAATGTCTAAGGGTTGTGTTTAAAAAAATTAAAAAAAATAAATAAATAAATAAATAAAAAAAAAAGAAGACAGAACTCTGCTGCAGATATCATATTCACAGAAGCAATCACAGAGATCCACCCTTCAAAATTAAACATGCTAATACCAATGACTTTTCCATTACAAGCTTATATTGGCATAGGAGTACTTTAACCTGAGGTCACTAAGGGATCAGCCAAAAATCTTTAACACTAATTCCCACACACCATCAATCAGCAGTCCCTAAACCAGTTCCACTCCTGCAGCATATTAACTACTGTATATAATATTCCAGGTAAGAATGGCAGTAGGTAGTCTAGTCAAGATTTACACTGCAGCTTGTTTTTTTGTGGATAATAAGTTTTGTTTACATGAGCTCATTTTCTACAGTGCAACCCCGGGGTTGATTTGCATTCATTGTTCAATCGTCTGGCATTTTTGTTGTGTGTTTGACTCATTAAGGACAATGAGCTGCCTTTATAGGACAGCTCTTTGTAGAGTGTGAGTAAAGCAAATTTGAACAAGATTGGAATTAAGAAATTCATTTGGAGAGAGACTGAACTGATGTTTGAGTTTTGTTACAAGCTGTCACAATGCACTCGTGAGATTTGTGGATTTTTTTTTTTTTTTTTTTTTTTGGACTGATTCTAATCGGATCTCACTTCCCCGGTTTATATGCACATAAACTCGTACATGATTCCTGTTAAGGAAATCTGTTGTTGTATTTAGCCAGCTCTACTATGAAAGATGTGTTTGAGAGAGCGAGAGAGAGAGAGAGAGAGAGAGAGGGGTAAGGAGGGGCTGAGAGAATCAATGTCAGTTCTACAGTAGAATAAGGTTTTAGCCATTTGAAATGGTAAAAGAAAAAAAAATTGAAAATCAATGTGTTGGGGTCAGTGTTGATATTCTGTCAGGCCACTACACATAAATCAATGTATGGCACTGTGAGAAGTGTAAAAATATTTTTGGGTCATTATGAAACTGTGGTGGGACTAATTAGACGGTGGCAGAGGATGTCAGTTGAGAGGGCGGTCCTTCAGTGTCGACACATTTGCCTTCACACTGCTAGAAGAATGTGGCCACTTTTGGCCCAGACCTCCTCTGAATGTGGTCTGAGAGAATGGACCTCAATTGTGTGCTCAGTGCATCTTGAGTGTTTTCACACCTGTACTTAGAGCTGTCCACATGTGATCGCATTGAGATAGACGTTAATATTATATCAGCCTCAGGTGGGCAAACAACATAAATTCACAACAGTAGTGAAATGTTTTCCTGTCTTTTCAACCAGAATGACATCCCCTCCTGTTTGTGTTATGTTTTGTCTTGTTTACTCCTCAGGGGCTGGTGCTCAGCAGTATTGATATGTAAGCTCTCCCCATGAATTTTAAAACCCTTTGATTAACAGGGAGCCATATGAGAAGCTAATGAAATTTCAGACACGCATCCCTTGCAGAAAAATATGCTTCGTCCCATGCAGTGTTGTCAAATATTGACTTAAACACCAAGAAGGGATCTAGAATTTTGATTTTGATGCTGTGTGACAAATCAATCAAATGGCTTATGAGAGTAATGAAATGTCAGTGAAGAGACAATGTAATAAAGTAACAAATCACAACAGAAAATGTTTAATAAAAACAAAATTCAGTACATGTCAGTTACATGCCTGCTTCAATATTTATGACAGGTTTATAGCCAACAAACATGAGCGAGAATAATCAGCACAAGCAGAATTTCCTATTAAAAAGAATACACTGAAATGTTTTTTTTGCATGATTTTTGGTTCCATCAATTAGATGTTGATATGTTTCTCAGCGATATAACAAATGCAGCACATTTCAGTTCTAATGTCGTAGTTACCTGCCTCTGGAAGATGCTAGAAATACAAAACAATAAAGGATTTTCATATCTGCCATGTCTTTGGAGCAACAATGTTGCAGAAGAAAATAATGCAAATGACCATCTGCTACACTGTGTTCATTCCTCCAGTCTGTACTGTATATGGACATGTCTGCACTCAGCTGCACCTGCGTGCAGCTTGCTTAGCATATTTGTGCCAACTGTTTGGCATGTGGGTGAAACATAAATGAAAATGAGGAGAAGCTTTTGGAGGACATATGAGTACTTTTACTTTTCTCTCTTTCTCTGTTCACGGAGTGTAAACTAACATCACCTTCATCTACATTTGCTTGCATCTATAAGAGTGTATAATGGCCTTTACATTATGTCTACTTATCTCAGGTATATATAAGCTGTAGCATTAAAGCTAGATCATATTTCACGTGCCCTAATCTGCGCTGGTCCGTCTGACCTGTCAGATTGAATCAAGTTGGACAGGGCTGAGAGGTCTGACTGGACTCCAGAAGCTTCTCTTTCGGCTCTCTGATGTCTGATCTAATGGAAGCTGAAGAGGACGGACATGCTAAAACACACACACACATGCATGCATGCACGCACACACACACACACACACACACAATAGCAGTGCAGGCTTTTAGTCCTGTGCTGCTCATTGTGTACAGTACAGATACACAGAGACAGGGACCAGAGTGGACAGACATTGTTTAGACAGAGCAGAAGAGGGGTGAAGCGTATCACAGTCATCATTATGCATAAGGCTTTCATGTTTTGTTCTGTTTTTGTTTTTTTTTTTGCCTTATGCTCAAGTGTGAACAAAAGCTAAGCTGGAGTAAACAACAATACAGCCTCAAGCTGTAGCCAGACACTTGTACAGTAGATTTTAATTAGGCTGTGGCTAATTGTGGTGTTTCATATCTGATAGTTGGACTGGATGCATTGGATGTGAGAGTTGGAGCCTTTTCTCTGGCTGCATTTTCTCTACTTTTTATGGAAGCACGAGTATAAAATTCTGCATTAAGCTACATGCTGTGTTACGGCCAACAGAACAAAAATGATTCAGCAGCAGAGAAACACCCGACTGATTAAGTTATAAATTGCTGCTGCCCTCAAATGATAAGTTCATTTTGCTGTATGCTTTATATTCATTCTGGCAAAATAAACTTGATATATTATGTTTATATAAAAGTCTGTAGAAATTCGGTCATTTTATGAGCCATGGACACAAGTTGACTTCTACCATTTTAAACTTTTAACACCATATTTTGTGAAAGCAGACATTAACATCAAATCAAATTTTGCATTATAACTCATAGAATTCTGTCACTGTTCACTGACCTAACAACACCTTTTGTAAAACATGCAGTTAGGGCTTAACCTCTGCTGTTGTGTAAAAGGCCATTAGCATTTCCCATTGTTTAATCCATCGGCGGTCATGTTGTGTTTCATTCGCCAGGTGACAGGGATCAGATCACATAGTCATGTAAACACTGTTAGGAGCTTACCGTTGTAATCCACCTTTACTGTATTTACCCTCTCCACATATAGTCATGTGGGGAGCGCCAACCAAGAGGCAGCACTCATCTGAAGGTCAGAACAGCACACACGTAGCGAGAGACTGAGGTCACTGCTGTGTAACTATTTGCATTACTGGAGTCCTGCTAATGCACGTTTCCCCGAGGACATGCACGTCCTCTGGACTGGAAGGATTGGTAAACAGGTCACAGTGCTGCTCCAGCAGAAGTAGCCCTCTCGGATAAAGGGAACAAATCAATACCAAGTGTTGCAGCGTCTCCCTATCTTTCTCCATTTTAGCCTTTTTTTTTTTTTTTTTTTGGGACATTGAACACAATGAATATTTATGCTTCTCTGTTGAAACAGTTACACTTTATTTTTTCTAATTTGCTTCAGTTTAGTCCTCACTTTATGCATGATATGCCTCATAATCAGCCTTGACTTTGAAGTTCAGGAATAGTAAGAGTGGCGTTATGCTTTATTATTTTTAGGGGCTCATGGGGTGTATTTGTAAAAAGCCGCTACAATATAAACTTGCTGGCGTATTGTATTAGTAAAACTGAGATCATACAAAGTTCAGGTTGTGTAATGTTGCAACAAGAAAAGATTTGCTGCTGTCCCCTCTTTGTAACCCAGTTTGTGAGTAAAATATGTCAGCGTTTCAGCATGCATCCATCTCCACTAATGAGAGACAGCCCAAGGAGAGTAGAGTGACTGTCAGCTCCGCTCAGCGTGGAGATGATAGAACTTAATTTCCCCCAGATTTCTCGGCAGCAGCTTCTGTCTGCATTGTTGTGCTGCAGGGAGAGATTATCGGATTATCACACAATAAGGAAAAATGTCGGGGAAAAAAAAAGTGGAAAGACTTAAAAGTATGAGATGCTTCCCACTCGCGGCAAGGCGCCTATTTAAGTGTACAGCCATATGTGCTGGCTTTGTTCGAGGCTGAGCTTTGCACATGGTTGTGAGAAAAGAAATTGTTGGAGATCCAAGCAGGATGATCACAAGTTCTGTTCCCACCAGGAGGTACTGTTAGTGTCCAATTTTAAAAGTGTCCTCAACCAAGACACCAAGACATCTGGATGGGCAAAAACAGAGGCCATGATTGGGTGTCAGCCACAATGTATTCTTCACCGATTCATCACGCTCCTATCATGTCACCCTTTTCCGGATGATAATAATGATTCCCAATTGATGTTGTCCATCGGCACGACTGCCTTATACTCTTGTTACGTTAAGTAACAGTTCTACTCCATCGTTACTCCAAGTAAAGAAATAGTAGGCAGTCTGCTTCCTGTTTACATGAATGGTCATATACATATACATGGATATACGTATTCAGGCGTGTTGATATGGACGGAGCTAAAACGCTTGTCTGGGTGGAGATCGTTTTCATTTAAGAATGCTGTTTTAAAATGAAAACGTATTAATGTGGACATAGCCTCAGGCAATCTAAAAGCTAAAATGTAAATGTCTGTAGTTGCTGTGAATTCATACATATTTGACCTCTGTCTGACCCATGTCTGTATTATACCAAGGCCCTTGCTTCAGTACTTCCTTTACAGCACTCAATACTTCCCTTGTACCATGAATAGGACTTGTCTCCCCCATGTCATCTCTTTCTCAATTCTATTCTCTTTCCAACAAAGTAGAGTAGAATGAGCAGCCTTGACATCCCCTGGGGGAATGTGAGCAGGTTGAAGGTGAAGGCAGCGAGGTCTTTGCTGACTGTTGGTGGAGGCCTATCACCAGTGATGGGCTGTTGACCCCCCTTGGGGTGGGGGCATGAAGTGACTATTCATCACAGCCACATCCACGTGTCATCTGACTCCCCCGTGCCCCCCTCCTTTGCGACCACACAGGCAGATTAGGCATCATGACAAGAGGCGCTCACTGACAAGGCCAACTAATCTTTCCTTTCCTTTCCTTTCCTCACTTTTCTCTCCTACTTATCTCCTCTCCTCTTCCCAGTTCATTTCCCAGAACCAATCCCATCTCCATGCTGTTTTTCCCTTCAAGCAGCCATACACAACCTGAACTCTGGGTGCACTCTCCTCTAATCCACTGCTAGTCTTATCTCGGCTGAGGAACAATAGCTACACAGCAAGCACAGCTCAGAACCGCAGCCTGCAGAAAAATAGCTCTGCTCCCACAAGGCTGTGGGCCCATCTGCATCCAACAGCGTCAGCCAAGCAGCCTGTCACTGCTTCACATTAAGTCCTCCTCACTGTATGTCGGGAAAAGATTCCAGCTTCTGTGTGTTTGACCGTCGTCCAAATGGAATTCCTATTACTGCGGTACGATCGACGGCAACAGCAAACGACTAATCACATTTGTACTCGCTGTCGCCTTGTCAGTGCGCTGATCTACTGCTCGTCTTTTTGTTTGTTCACTGCGGAGCTGTGTGAGTTAGCTGTGAGGGCTATTCTGTGATTCATGTAGGTAGACGGGCAACTTTCCAAGCTCCCGCTCACATTCATCTTCTATTAATGAGCTTTCACCTGAGTCCTAACGAGCAGTACAGGCGACTGTGCCCCACATAGGATCAATGGCACTGTCCATGCAGCGTCCCTGCAGTGGACAGGCATTTACATAGGTGAGGAATTGCCAGTGTTATAAAGTGAAGCAGGATCAAATCACAGGGAGTCCCTCAACGATGTTACATCATCTCTTGTTAAACAGCAAATCCAGTTAATTACTCATTACTGGATCCCAGACTTTGTTAATCAGCTATCCTTTCAGTGATAACAGGAAACTCGATTTCATCTGTTTCAGGCTGATTCTGAAAGGTGTACTGTGGCTCTAGAGATGGCACTGACAATTTCTTTGTTGGAGCATCGGTCTAACACTTAGCTCAAGGCTGCAATATCTCGAGAACTATTTGCTGAGGGATATTAAAGTTCCCTAGAGTTAATTTAGGGGTTCCCCTGAGTTTTCATCCAGCACCACCAACAGGTCAAAGTTTCTATCTCAACATCTATGTGACGGACTGACACCAATATTTTGTCCAGACATTTAGTGTCACCAATTCATGGACTGTCGACAAGAGCACTTGTATTTGCAGCCAATGTTTTTTCACCGTGAAAGCTAAAAACAGTTGGCACGCCCACTATACCTGCAGGCAGTGGAAGCAAAGTACAGGGAGTGGAAGCAGAGCACTGCAGCACTGTCACAAATCAACAAAACTCATAGGAAATAAAGCACTTATTAAAACACTGTCATTCTTAAAGTACTATAAAATAAATAATAAAATGGGTTATTTTTCTAGTGTCTGTATACCATGCAACACTACAGACATTTATGGTTCCCGGGTGATGTCACTAGCAGTTTGACATTTTTGGTTTTATTGAAATAGCCTGACAACTGTTTGATGATCCCCAGAGCATGAACTGAAAACCTCTGATCACTTGATCTTTCATGAGGTCAAAATTTATTTTTGTCAAATAGTTCTGTTTCTAGGCAAAAACCTGCACAACTAATGACATTCCCATCTGCTGTTTAGCAAATGTAAGCATGCTTACATCATTATACCTAAACATCATCATGCTAGTATTATCATTGTTAGCGTGTCAGCATGCCTGTCTGAGCATTTACCTCAAAGCACTGTTGTGCGCTGGGCGTGATCACAGTCCTGTAAGGGGGGGGGGGTCTATAAATTTAGTGAGTCATGCCTGCTGTGAGGACAGAAAGCCAGTGACTTGACTAACAGTGATTACATTGAGAACTAAGATGGCTGTGTTGAAATGTTGTCACATAAAAATATATTGGAAAGCTCCCTCTGACTTAATACAAGTTTACTGCACATAGAAGCAGTGGGTTGTTAATAATGAACCTCAATTACCTCAGTTACCTAACTGTTTTTTTTCATCTGTAGTGAGCCCTCAAGTGATGTGTGTTCATCAGCTGAGAGCATTTCACTGCTGTGCATATTTATTATTCTCCCCACTCTCTCCTTCTGTTTGTGTCTCCCACTCTCTCTTCCCATCACTCTCCTCGACTTCCTGTCGCAGACTCTTTGTTTATTTCTCCCTCTGTGACAAACTTGCATCACCTGCCTGTCTCTAATTTTCAATTTTTCCCCCTCCCTTTCTCTATTCACTCGCTGTTGTTCTTTGTCTCTTTTTTTTAATCCATCCCCTCTGTCTCCCTCTGACGCTCCTCTCTCCTCCTCTCTCTCTGTCTCTGTTACTTTGTCTGGCTTACTTCCGTCATCACCCACCTCCTTCTTGTTTTCTGCTTTGTGTAGTTGTCTCTTTAGACTTACTCTCCTGCTCCAGTAAGGAAGTAAGGAAATGAATACATATACATGTCAGCGTGTTTTGGAAGACACTCTTCAGCTTCCACTCCCTCAGGCCATCTGCGGGAGCAGCAAATCTACACATACACGAGTGCACACACCCACACAGACATGCCTTCACTAGGATACTACATGTGACTGGCCAGACAATCCTGTCAATGACCAAATTAATGCACATTTGTGGCTTGTTTTGAAATACCATTTAGATAGATTTTGTAACATTAGTTCAGTAAGGACTCCTAGCTCTTTGGTTCTGCCTAAAAGCGCCACTCAACATGTGTCATTTGTCTGTCATGAAGTATGGCCCCTGGCAGAAAAGGCATTTATAAGAAAGTACAAACCAAAAATAGTGAGGCAAGACCCAAAATACTCTTCTCTCAGGGCCAAAGCAGGAATAGTCTGAGCCCTGGCTTCCAGGCTTCCCAAAAGTATATACATGTGTGACAGGCAGGCAGAGGCCTCAGAGTGTACCCACCACAAGCTTGGCACAGTGTGAACCAGGAGGAAGAAGGAGACGGAGAGAACAAACAGCATGGCTGCTTTTGTTCTGTCTGCAGGAGGCTGATGGAGACGCAGCAGCACACAGACACAAAAGTGCAGACGCATGTCCTCCTTGCAAATGGACAAACCTGTCATGTTCACAGACAGACAGGAGCATGACTGGAAAAATCTACCTTTATTGATTGCAGACACTTTACAAATTGCCTCTAAAATATCAAGTCAAGTCAGAAATGTTGAAATTGTGCAGGCTGTAAAAAAGACATACAGCAGAAGCACACATGCTAATTTATTCCTTTTGTCTTTGCCGCTTTTGTTTCTTCAAAACACTATGAGACATGAAAATGAAATTAGAATTGGGGCAAGACGTGTGCACAAAGCTGACAGCGTTGTTTTGTCTTTGCTTATCGTAACTGTTCTCCCAGAGGTCTGTGGGGAACGGTTGGCGGCAAGAGACTCCGCTCAGCTCCACTCACGGAAGCGGAATGACACTCAATAGCAGGCCGCCACGGGTCAAGGAGCAAACACCTTCACTTGTCAGCCAGCTCTTTGACTGACACACAATACCTGTGGGTGGCCCCCGATATAGCTCAAATCCCTGACTGGCGCCTCTAGATAGAAGGTGTTCATTCTTCACAGACCTGGCAAATCAAACAGAATGAAATCTAAGAAATGTCTCACTGCTACATACAAGCCTTGCTGCAGAGGCTTTGTAAATCAAACCTGTAGTCTTCTTAAATATGTGTCTTTGGAACAAGCTTGGCTGGACATTGTCACAGATGGCTGGGTTTACATTCAAGCATTAGTAGGCAAAAGCAGTTCATTACCAGGGCATGTTTAGTAATTAATTTGTGTGAATCAGAAGGCATCTGCAATGTAATTTATGTCTGTGTAATGTATATTAAGTTACCCATTTCACTCAATTAGTAGAGATCCACCTTGTTTATGACCAATACAACTAAAATGATAACAGCCACACACGTTCAAGATTTCTTTAAAAGTGACTTCTCTGGCCATTGTTTTGCTGGGATGTTCACTCAGTCACATTTAATCCTTCACTAGTGCACAAGAGATCCCTTCAATCAAATCTAGATATTCACTGTGCCTCTGCTTGCAGCAAAGTTTCTCTGGCTCAGTAGGAGTGGGCGTGTGGCAGTCAACTAGAGAGACAGATAAATGTGTTTTTCCTTTACATTTAAGAAGCTTTAGCGCTGTAATAAAAGCACAGTTATGCACTTGTTTGCTACTCTCTTGCTAATGCAATCACTTCTACTGGTCAGCAATAAAGGAGAAGGAGGACCTATAAGACAGGAGTGGCCTGGATGATGAAGGTTAGATGACCTGGTCAGTTCTTTAAATGCAGAAGGATGCAGCTGCCAGGTTGGTTGCAGTTAATGTTTTTTGATTTAATCCAGAGCTCTCTCCCTGCCCTTGCACTCCATGGTAATATGCCCAGAGGGCTCTTCCTGTAGTAAGTGGAACTGGAGCCTCCCTGGATTTATTGCAAGGAATATATTCCTCTCTCTCCCACAGGATTAATCTCACCAGTTCATGAACCAGAGAGAAAGACGATAACAAAGACCGGCTCTGTCACTTGTTTCAAAGCTTAAAGCTTCTCCTCACTGCTTCTGATTTTTTTGCTCACATGTGGAAACCTACATTCAACTGAGGCGTGCTTTACAGTTGAGGTTTTATGACAGCCAGTATCCATGTCTTTTCTCATTAGGGAGAAATGCGTCTTAGCTCGAATGCAGCTGTTTGGTTCTCAGCAGTATGCTCCACTGTCCCCGCACTCATCTTTTTTAGTGGCACTAAACAGATGGTTGTGGTCAGTGCTGCTGCTGCTGCTGCTGCTACATGGCTGTTGAAACTCTGTTGAGAGCAGCACACTCTTTAATTGTTGCTTAAAATACCTGAAGCACTCAGGACTTTGGAGGAGCATCAAATGTCTCAAAATATATTACACATTTTTTCCTCCTGGTCACTTTTTATTAAAATTTTAATTTTTCAAACTTTTTGTGGGCATGAATGTAGAGGTTGCAAAGGCCAAGTAGGTGAAGGGCAAAAGGCAAAAGAAAGGAAGTGCAGCATCTGGACAGGAACTCTGACATCCGGGGAGGGGGAAGTACATCAAGGGAGGGTGTGGTGCCTGACCTCTCACCCTAAACAGAGGGTAGAGGTCAAAGACTGAAGATAGACTGCAGCTGTGCTGCAACATGCAACCCCACTGTCATGCCAATCACTGTAATTTGCCCAGACAGATGTGTCCCCACCCAGTTTACCAAGCATGCCTCAACAGGAGTTGACAGAAAGAAGAGAGGGAAGGATGGAAGGAAACAAGGAAGAAAGGGCGCTTAGAAGGAAGAAAGAAATCAAAACAGACAACAGGAGGAAGGGAAGGAAGTCAATAAGACTCCTATCTCCGCACACAAGGCCTCAGTCTTGGGAGCTAGCTGGGGAGTCTCAATCCACCATAGCAGTTTATCGAAGGGAGCATGCCTCCAATTAAAGGGTTCTTCCCCTAAGATTTACTCACCACCTCCTCCTCTCCCCCTCTCATTTTACCCTATATGGCAGCCTCCCTTTGCCTCTTTCACCCTCTTCTAGAGCTATTTGTTCTTCTGCAGGGGAGGTAGGACCTAATCATGCCAGGATCTCGTAATACCAAGTCTTTTAACTGCTAAGATCAAAGAGTGCGAGTTTGCCTAATGCGGGATTACGCAGAGATACGGGACCTGGCAGCCTCACCTCACTCTACCCCCTCCACCTCCTCCACCACCACCACCACCACCAGCGGAGGGTAGCTCCATTAAGGCTCAACGCATTGCTCATTTTTCCGCAAGAGCTCCCTTGGGCTAAGAGGCAATTATGCAGTAGTGTGGCATAATATTTCATTCTCTTCACATTGCATTACTCTATGGTGGTGCCGGCCGCTAACAGCTTCATGTGGCCCAGGAGGAAGGGTGCAGGCTGCTAACAACTTCATATGAGTAGAGGGAGATTGAAGAGGGGAGGAGGAGGCGGAGGAAGGGGGAGAAGAGGAGAGTTCTCAAGGGCATGATGCTTCATTAGGAGTCAGGTCTGTTTTACCTCTCTGTGTGGAGACTGAAAGGGTTTCCATGCATCCTAGTTTAGGTGATAAGTAGATTTGCAACATTAAAGAAGAACAAAAACATGAATGTGTACACTGGATTCAAGATTGTGAACATAAAACACAAGATTCAAAGAAAAGAGAGTCATATTCAGAAAAACACTGAAGATGATAAAGATCACAAAGTTGCAGTGAGTTACTCTGTATTCCTGTGAAATGCAATTTTGAAAGAATTTTTTGAATCTGATTTAAATATATCCTTTTGCAGCATTCTGCAGGGTCTAGGTGTCCAGAAAGAACTACAATATAAATCATATTTATGAATATGATATATATGTGGAAAACATGGACATAGCTTCATCTACCGACACAAATCTGGAAATGTTTTAAAAAAGGGGAGAACTGGTGCATATATTTGCGGGTTGCATCACAGAACAAAACATGCGGGTCCCTTTCTGCAACATGTGAAGATCTCTCAACAAACACCATTCTGCCCTCATTTGTTTTTCGCCGTACCGCTATCCCCACCATATTGAGAGACTAGTAGCTTTCTGGTCCAATGATTTCTTTTCTGGCGAGTGCTCTCTCACCCTCCATCTTTGGATGAGTGGCACATGCTGTAAAGTAGCTGCTTTTCAAAGGTTGTACTTGAAGCTGTTGAGTAGAACATTTATTTTTTACTGTAGAGGAAATCTCTTTCCTCCATCTGAGGTTGTAAACTCAAGTGGAAATTGACCATTTTGAGGAATTTGACAGAGTTTAAGTATGCTGATGCTGGTCGATGGTCAATTGGTCTATTTACCAGCCCATTCAACACTGTAGTCCGAAACCAGACATCTTGATGACAGTTACACAGATTAGCATGAAATCTGTATACAAAGACAAAGGTTCCTTCAAGGCAAACATTTTTAGCCCCACCAGGCTTAACGCTCTAAGAATGACAAAGTCATCGGTATATTGTTTGTTTTTTTTCTATATAATATTTTAGTATTATTTTAGGTTATAATGAACATTATGGTATTTTCTGACAGGGGTGGGTTTTTATACTTTGAGTTTAGTTTCCTACTGTAAGTATATATCTATATATAATATATAATTCATTTGGAGTTAGGAGGAGTCAGGAGTAACTGAAGTACTTTGTTTGTGGAGAAGAAACACTAATCTTAAGACATGTCAGTGACACTCTTTGTTCACTTATTTTTTTGCAATTCATCACAGTTCTTAATATTAGCACCAAGAGGAGACGTGGGGCACTGTTACCAAAAAAAAAAAAGAGTAGGAGACCTTACTCTTAAGAAAATAATAATACCATCAACATGTAAATTTACATATATCTGCTTTTGGTTTCAAAGTTACGCTGAAAGTTTAGCATTGTGTTCATAGTTTTGAAGGGGAAACAAATAGGGAAGAAGGTGAGAAAGGAAACGGGTGCTGTCTGTTCACCTCTGCTCTGACAGAGCAGGCATGTGCAGCCCGGGGCAAGGCTGTTCGGAACTGTTGTGTGATTTTACTGTATTCACTGTGTGCTTTTGCAGGTGCTCAGATTCTCAGCCCCCTCTCAGCCTGCAAGATGATGTTATTTGTTCCCTGTAGTCTGCAAACTGATGGCACTGGCTTTGATTTCAGCCACACTGTATAATAACAAGGAGGCACATAGCTGAAACTGTGACCATGAAGCTCTCATGTAAAATATCTTCTCACATTCATCATTTCTGTATGCCATACAAAAAATGTGAAAGTCAGGCTTTATAAAATATGTTGCTTTAGTGTCTTATAAGTGTATCTAGGGTCATAAATCCTCATTTCTCATATGCTGACAGTGTTCCTCCCCACTGAGCCATTTTCATCTATAAAGTTTTATTTCAGAGACCTAGCATTAATGACCAGCCTTTCTCCTTGTTTGTAGAAATACGATCTGGTGGCCGAGGGCCTAAGGAAGGACCTGTGAGGCAGCTGCCCCTGTACGACACGCCATATGAGCCAGCCGAGAATGGTGGCGACTCGGACCCTGAGCGCTCGCGCTGCCCGAGAGAAAGCCGACTGCCCCAGGATGATGAGCGACCCCCCGAGGAGTATGACCAGCCCTGGGAATGGAAAAAGGAGAGGATTTCCAAAGCGTTTGCAGGTAAAATAACCGTCAGCATAATACATGTATATGACACAAAGAGAATTACTTACTCCTTCTCACAGGATCATTTAGAAGTACATACTGTTCTTGAAACAAACATGTTTTCTCCATCCTAAATGAAGAGAAAATACATTTTAACATAAGAAGTGCTTCAGCTTTACCTGTTGCATACTGTTAGTTATGATGTCAAAAGCTCAGACTGTGAATCTGCTTATGCTCAAACTCTGTTTAGCAATGACTGTATTTCAGTATGGGTTGCCTTATTTAAATTCCAAGCTCTTAACACTATTCAATTTGAAACTATTTCCTTTCTGCTTAACTAACCCAGGTGTGTGTTTTTCCAGCTCTAACAAATTTGATTATGGCTTTTGCCAGGTTTCAGGGTTCTGCTGCTGCTGCTGCTGCTACTGCTTTAAACTCTGTTAACACTTCTTCTTTTTTCCTCTGCAACTGCTAAGTTCATTTGCAGGTGTCCAGTATACTGTTTTGATCCAACTGCTGTCTGTTTAAATTTAGTTGATATCTCTGCTGCTCAGGGGGAGGCATGATTGGGTGTGCAGGTGCATGTAGGTGCAGGTAGTCACTGTGTTTCGGGAGCTTCAGCATGGCTAACACAGCCATAACATCAAACAGGGCTGTTCCTGGAAAGAATACGGCAACCAAATGAAAAAAAAAAATATAATGCCAAGCCTTTTAACTGATTGAAGAAAATCAGCAACCCTTGAATCTATTTTTCATCGCCCCTTTTTCTCTTTATATTTTTTTCTTTTTTATCCTTGAACAGCTCTGCTTTGTTATGACTGCATTAGCTACGAGGGCTCTGTAAGTGGCACTGGATCAGGTCCCCACAGAAGAAAGGACTGCACCTCTAAATCCCTCACAGGTACCATTGGAGACGGGGCTGGGTGTGTCTCATGTCTGTCTGTATTATATCCATGTTAGAGTTGTGACAGTGATGCCTGCACTCCTGGTTGCACTGAACCTTGTGGTTAGAAGTTTATGTCTTACTTAAATCCTCAGCACCAAGGTTAAATACGTCTATATAAAACTCAGGTTAGACTCATGTTTTGCAGGTTATTAGCTGTTTTCCAATTTGATTAACACTGAAAAAATTCTCATGTTCTCAAAATAAAATGAGAAAAGGTCACCCACTTCAAAGACAAATCACCTTGCTTTGAACATTTTCTTGATTCGAATGACATTATCAGGATGCCATTGGTGTGATTGCCTAGTGCTTGAAGTGGACTAAAGATGGTGGAGCCACTGGTGACATTCTCCTCAAATCAGTCTTGCAGTGGACACATGAGTGTAACAAGTGCAATAAATGCAGTAACACTTCTTGGTACTCAGAAGAAGAAGGGGTGATGGGGTTTATGGGTTTGAGTGAGTGAATTTGTGTTGACTCTGTGGAGTCAACTGTGGAAATAATTAACACTGCAGTAAAAGAAATGAAATGTTGTATTTTCTTCTTTGGGGATGAGAGTGTGCCCCTCTGTACTGCCCAGTGTACAAAGCTCACACTATGTTTCCCTTTTGTATAAAAAGATGCAAACATACAAACCAACCAACCAGTGAACACTAAGAGCCCGACTCTTACTGAGGTACTTTCCTAGTTACATGGTGAACATTGCATTCAAGGCATCAACTTCAGAAAGCAAATATTAACAAGAACAAATATTTACATAACCATGTTTCAGATTTTACCTCAGGTATCCTTCTACTATGAAAGCATTTATTTATTTAGTTTTATTTGATTTAAAATTCAGAAAGTCTTGAGCGAGAAAGTGTATTCTGCATGAAACCATCAGGATGAATATATCATCATTGAATGATCCATTTCTTTTTTTAATTACAGCCGAATAAAAGAAGCCATTAAATATATGTATGGCCTGAGGGCTCATTAATCAGCAGTAACTGAGCTTTATAGTGGTGTAAATAAAAACCTCACAGAGCGAGACGCTAAATTAAAATTACGCGCAAGTAAATTTTCATCTTTTACTTTTTTTTTATACTTTTATTATCATTATTTCTAGATATTTCTCTTTTTTGTTCATCTTTTAATTTACCATCTGTGTGTTTTGGCATCACTGGAAAACATTTACATGGCATTTCAATCAAGTGAAAATAATCACTATACAGAGATTGAGAGAGCGATTAATCCCTTATGGTGTAATGCTGGCAGTAGAGCTGACAGACTCACTGGGGACTGCTTTAGAGATCTGGAGGTGGATCTTTTTACGTAATGTCTCAAACACAAATTCTGTGAGTCATTAATTCCATGTTGATGGACAAGCCTCATGACATAGTAAAATATTACAGCATAAAAACTTAATGCTTAAATTTACAGCTGGCCTGTGTTTGTAGATGTTAACATTACTATCCAAAACCGTCAGAATAACAGTGAGAGTTCTGCTTAATTGACAAGGTGAGCCATAGTAACAGCTGCAGTAGTAGAGCAGAGACAAACAGAGAGGATGCTGAAGTGGATGTCACTGTAATATGTAACATGTTAAATGTGCAAAAAGTGTCTTATGTGGCATTAAACGGTAGCAAGCTCATGAATCTCATTTGTGGAAGAAGAAGAAAAAGAGGCTCAAGAGAGTATTTAGTGCAACTCCTGCAGGTGATGAGAGGAACGCTTTATACCAGCCTACCTCCTTGCTCAAATTTAGAATAGCTTCTCAGTACGTAAACTGATTTTAACACTTAGTAACAGAATGAATGACATGATAGATGGATTCATTGCATTGTGGCAGCTGCTCTGATTTACAAAAAAGCTTATTTGTGTTTGGGCAGGCTCATAGGTCTGTCTGTTCATACATCATCTTTCAATGTTTTCCTAATTTTCTGTCACTTAATTCCTGTTTCTTGTTTACTGCGGTGTATTCTAGGCACCGAGGTCTTCATAGGAGTCACGCTGTTCTGCCTCTGCCAGTGATTAGTTAAATAAGGGATGCTGCATTCTTAATCACTTTCCCTCTCTCCCTCATTATTTTTCTGTCAAGCGGTACTCAGAAGAGTTTGGTTAGGACGCTATTTACTAATACATCCCTCTTTCAACTCCCCCTTTACACACAGCATCCCTCTTTTGATGATGATTAATTTAATTTCCATTGGATGTCAGAGTGTTGGCTGGGAGTTGAAGAGATAAGTCTTTAAGTTGTCTTTCAAAGAAAGAAAGCTGCGGACCATAAAGTACTTTGATTTAATGCACGTCTTCATTCTGTGTTATGTTTAATTCAAGCAGAAATAATTCCTCACTATTTGGAAGACAGAAAAAGGAAGAAAGATGAGAAAGACGTCTCTGGGACAAGCCTTGTCAACATGGGTTTGTTGCTTTTGTAGAGCAGCCTTGGATCCAGACATCAAGAGGCTTAGAGAAAGTTTCCCACCTTTCAAGGTTTGAGCTTGTGTGCCTGCACCCAAGGCTCTGATCTTTGCTACCAGCTTACCTCCAATGTCAAGAAATTATACACTGCTTCAGCATTTAAGTCCACTTGTGAGCCAGTTCTTTAGGACTACTGACAATCCCATAATTCCCACTTTATAAGTCATTCCTGTGTCATCTCTCTTTGGACTCTTTTAAGACTCAACTTTGAGTATATTGTCAGATTTGCCAGGTTACCCTGATCTTGTCCTGGAGATTCCCATCTTAAACATCTGGCTGAGCAGCTGTTTCATAACATTACTGTTACATCTTACATTACTTACATCACTGTTGATAAATTTCATCCTTGAAATTTTTACATCTCATAGAGGCAGGATAGAATTGTCTTGCATCCACACTCAAAGTAGGGTTACGTATAGTTTATGAAATTTTAGACTGGAGTCATAAGGTCATTAAGGTCGTTAAGCTTAGATTTCATGGTTGGTTACATGTCTTATTTTATATTTTACTCTCTTTAGTTGATCCTGTAACTAGATATTTTGGTTTCTCACAGCAGGGCCATTTTTAGAGATCCATTTTCTGAACTTTTTTTAGGTGCTGCAGCCCTCTCAGGAAAAGTAGTAACGATAGCTCAGTGTGAATTTACATTTAGTTGTGAAACCAGAAACAGACCAGGAAATGTATGGATATGTATCTATTATAGTAAGAAAACAACAGTCTTATTGTTATTGACATATAGTCAGAGAAGCTGTCATAGATCCCTAGTTTTGCTGTCTTATCTAAGCCACATGTTTGGAAGAGCAACTAAATGCAAATGTTATATTTCCCAAACTGTAAGTTGTAAATATGAATTAGATTTTGCAAAGATACTTTTTGCTAGTTTTTGTCACGCCTTGACATTTTTATATAAGATCAGTATAACATTTCTGGCCAAGACGTTTGATTCAGAATGCTGTAAACATAGATGTTTGCTACACATAGGTGATTAAATCAGAAATTTTATTTGGTGTTACTGCTGAAGTGTAAGAACTTACAAGTGATACTTTTTTCTTTTTTTTTTCCCCAAAGCCAGTGGCCTATACATAAATATTACTGACATAGGTGCCAACACGCTGTTAATAGTTGTCCTACCTCAGTTGTTCTATGCAGTGGATGATAACATTATTACATTGTTTGACAACATTTCGTGCACCCTGTGCTTCAGTTCATTGCCAGTTGCCAAGTGCTGTAGATAACATGGTTGAAGAGACTGGAGATTTGTTAGTATTTGTCTGACTACTCATGTTATTTACCCAGCTTGACTTTGGTGTGGTGATGTTGCCAGGTCCCCAGATCTCAGCAATTAGGTTAGTAATTAAAAATGTTTTCCAGTCGCAATTTCATGCCTGATTCACCACTTTGGCACATAGGCAGCCAGCCTGCTTTACAGTCAGTCTATAGCTCATTGTGCTGTTAGGTTTTTAAAGCGCAATTTCCCGCATTAATGTTTCTATAGCTGTTGAAGCACTTTATGGCTGTGTAATATCAATGACTAATGATACTGTTGTTTGGATTTCGGAGGCACTTTCCTGTGCACATGAAAAAAAACCCTCACAGTTTATATTCCGACAATTATGTGGGAAATAAAAGTGTCTGCAAACAAAGTATTAACAGACAATGAAAAAAAAGATGCACAACCTTACTAAACCATGGAGTGTGTGTAAGAAGAAAAGGGATTAAATAAGCACCAAGTGCTGCCTACGCCCTCCCTCCTTGGTGTAACACAATAATGCAATCTGCATATAAGACTATTTGTCTTCATTAATGATAGGGGAAGGAGAGCAGACTAATGCTCCCGGCTACAGCCCTTTTTCCTCAGCTGTCCCTATCACTGCCTGCATGCTTGCCTCTTTACAACACTTGGTCTGGTGTTATTATTCACTGTTGGGCTATCTCCTGACAGGTATGCAATGGAATGTAAATTCCCTGCCTTGTTAGGGTGCTGGAAGGCTGTGTACTTGCGGTTTGGTTAATCACTCATTCTCACCCCCCCCCCCCCCTTTTTAACAAGCGCACACACACACTTGTTACAGCCTCTTTCCTGCCTCCCTCCTGGCTGCTGAGTAGGTGATGGATGAGCCTGAAGGTGAAGAGTGAGGAAGACACATTAGGATTTGACCACATGAAGAAGCCTGCGTGTGAGGGCAGGAGAAAGTGTGCTCGCATGTCCGTCAGTTTAAGCCTGTGTGCTTTGGTTATGCATGTGGCACGCTCACTCACACACCCAGACATGGACACGCCACCCTCGGAAATCTGAACCTCGTCACAGCAGGAATGGGATCAAGAGCCATTGTTACTTAATCTCTTTGCCCTCTGTTACCTGCTAGCAACTCCTTTCACTTGGCTCCTGGCCAGCAGGGTACCATGCATTTAATACGGGAGATAAGAGAAGGTGCCGTCGCTTACTCCCTCAGGTCTTGGGGAGCTTTATGGTTTTTTAATGAATCTTCATGGGCCTAACGACCCAGAAATCTGAGGCTCGAGTCTAATGTCCTAAAATAAATAATTGATTCAGTTACAGTCCTGCACTGGTTATTTGCACCAGGGTTAAAGGCAGCTGTTTTGTTGGTGGTGTGGTTCTGTCTCTCTCTGCTTGGATGATCCAGTTTCCCCCAGCGCTGTCTGTCACTCCGCAGCCCTGTCTCATCCTCCTGGCCTCTGCTGCAACACCCTGCTGATAACCTTCCTGACAGCCCTCTTTCATGAGCCTCAAAATGTGTCCTGCCATCTTTCTCTGGGCGCTGCCACGGGTGTTATCTTCACTCACACACATTGGTCACACACAACAGCACTGTAAACGTCCCTCACAAAGTATAGAAGCTGCACATTGCCAGCAGGGCCCCCTGGAAGCTCCTGCTGGCCGGCCGTCACTCACCACATCTCCCTTCTCTCTCTTTATAGAAGAGCAAGGAAAAGGCTTAACTGTCATCTCATCTCTATCACCCATTTTCTGTGCCATTTTCATTTTTTTAATACAAACGCATGGTCTTTCAAAGCAGATCTGTGCTTTGAAAGAGAGCCGGACCGTATAATGTGACGGATACAGTATGCAAAGAATTATGAGGTGGCATTTCACTTCCCCCTGAGCATTACACAGTTGTTATCTGTAATGATTCGGGTGCTGATGGAACAAACACGTCTTCAGAGGAGGCTGGTTTTGTGTTCCGAGCTCTTCTGCTCATAATGTGCAGCATAAACATCACAATCTTCCAGCTTGTTTTGAATATGCATGCAATTAGCCAACCAAATTAAGCAGAACTAAATTAAATGGCGTTGGTGGAAACAAGCATAGCTGGTGATTTATGGTGCTGCACTGTTTACAGTGATGAAGTGCCATGGGCTAATGAAAAGCCTGGGTAAACAAATACCTGGCTTTAAAAATAGATCTACTCCTGGAAGAACAAAGGGGAGGTAAACTCCAATAAAACAAAAAACGGGGCCTGTTGCCCATTGTTCAAGTATTCTCTGGTTCTTTTGATGAACTGAACTGTCAACATAGCTGTGAAGCAAATAATTAATCAGCTGTAGCGTTGACAACACTCCAGCTTACTGAATGCTTATACTCAGACTGGCAGAGTTTAGTCCACATGACATCCTGCCAACATCCCACTTATCAAAGCTTGCTGGAAATGTGACTGACACATGCAGCTGTTTTTGAATTTTCCTATTGAATGTCCTAACAAGTCCATGTTTGTGTAGTAAACTTGAGTGGCAGGTGCTTTGTTGATTTGGAATCGTTAATAGCCTCTATTCCTATGTCAACAGGAGGCGTTGTGTACTAATATGGATTGAGGATTATGCAGATGAGAGATTGCATATTGATCCAAATGCAGTCAGATTAGATGACAAAGATGTAGTAATCTTTGGACATATTTACATATTCCTTAGGTGCTGCAATATCTCAGTTTTCTCTTTCAAGAAAGTAAAATAGAAACACTACTGCCATTAATTACAACAATCAGAATCAGAACCTCCAAATTGTAGAGAATGATCGTATATTTTGTGCCTTTCTGCAGCTCCTCTCAAAAGTGCTTTATAATGTAAACATTTTTCCTGATATTCACCTCCAGTTACTCAAACACTTAACCTGTTGTTCACATAAATTGTAATGTGCCACCCACACAGCTGATAATCAGTTGAAATCTGCATCAGCCAGTATAGCTGTTCACAGGGCTATTTATCACTGTTTGTATATGTTTCACAGAGGGCAATGTAATGGGGGTGGATATATGAAAATGTATGTGGCACTGTGTTGAGCCTTCAGGGTCGATGCGTAAAGCAGCTCTTGTGTACATAGGTGACTGTTGTTGTCATCTTAGTCCTTAATTTGAATTTGTCACTGAATTTGTCTTTGAGGAATGCTGCAAGGTGTATAGATGCAATCACCCATTAGGCAGCATGGCAGCTAGAGTCAATGATTATTCAGGAGGGCCTTGGGACGGGCAGAATTTTTGAATATATTACAAAATGCCGCAGATTCCAGTCGCCCAGAGTTTTTGCAAAAACAAAACACCTGGCTATTGAATCAGTTTACCTCAATTTTCACAGTGCTAAATGCTATTATTCAGCGGTGCAACCAAGCGATTCTGAGCCACACTCCCCCACATCGCCTCCTCATCCTCACTGTGCGGCTGCAGAGTGCAGGCAGCCTGCTGCTCCCCAAACAATTACACGCTAATCTGCAATGTGAAATGAGTATTAGGCTTTTAATCTCATAGGAAGAGAGTCCCCTACTTCACCCCAAAGAAGGGGAAGTTATATTATCTTCCAGAGTTTCTGACCTTCTGCCATCATTCCCAGTGCTGCATCCCCACCGCTCCACAACCCCACAACTCTCCCATCAGGATAGACGGCAAGAAGCTCCTCCTTCCAGCCACCGTTCTCTAGATTAGCCCCCTGACACCGCAGGCCTGGCTATTTAATTGCTTGTCGGACTGAATATTCTCCAGTTTCCCCCTTCATGTAGCTTGCAGATATTGCTTCTCATTAGCATGTCATGTACTACCACCATGCTGCAATTCCTCGCAGGGAGGAAGACAGACAAGTCCACAAAATTATGCTCATCCTCCCACTGAAAACCAGCCTGTATACCAGTGACACACTTATGATTATGAATACAGCTGCATTCTTTTCATCTGAGGCAGCTGAAGTAGCACCTAATCAACAGCTCTTTAGATGACGGGGTGTTAGTCTGAATCACAAATGTGACTCTAAAAATCTGGCAAAATAATTGGTGTCATTCATTTTAGTAAAACTCAGTGTTAAAAATTGACTTAACAATCTTGAGTCCTTAAGTGAGATATACAGTGTATTTTAATGGAAGTCTCTGACAACTTATTCACTTGTTCCAAAGTGGCCCTGTATATTCACTACATGCTGGCTAATTTACATCTGCCAATCTGCTCTTATTCTCCTCTCCTCTATTCGTTGACGTCCTCCTGAGTCAAGTAAGGTCAATAATGTCCTTACATGACTGATGTGTTGTATAGTTGTCACACTGATGATTTCAGAGCACTTTGATGGGTAGTGTAAGGCTACCATTGAAGGTTTTTCTTGCAAATGTTTATCCACAGTCTGAATTTCAGTCTGATCTAATATAATGAACAAGTCAGGTTTTGGCTTTTACTTCTGAAGTGAAATCAGGCTATCCACATTTTTTGATATTTTATATCTTTTCCGATTTTTGGATCTCAACCGGTGTTCTTATGGGAATTTTGGGCTAATTGGAGGAGCAACACCTGCATTATTTGTTCTTTCTTCTTTTTAAGATCTTACAGAAAGAACTGTCACTGTTTTTGAGGCTTCTTAATTGGCAGGTAAGGGCATTGTTTTCCAAAACTGATTAAATCACACTGAATTTAGTTTATTTTCCGTACTTTCACCCACTGCAGTAAGACCTCCAGCACCATGGACAGAGGCATTAAATTGTCCTTAATAACATTGCGAGTGTTGCCTTGCTGGAAGATCTGTATTTGGAAATCGATGTAAAAAAAAAAAAAAAACACATACTCATACAATCTTAACCTCCAGAGGCTCACACAGTAGCCCTCCAAAGCTGCTCCTGCCGGACTACGTGTCTTCATTAGCCTTGGCTTCTAACACTATAGCTTCCGCTTGGATGATGAAAAAACATTCCCCTCTCCACCCCATTTATTAAGTATCCCCAGCTATTTAACAAGTGGCCCTTCCTCGGTGACAGATATGCTTTTGCAAGAGCACTCAATTTACCCTTGTAATACCCTGGCTGAACATTATTTAAGGGGCAAAGCGCCTGGGGAGTGTCCACTACCAGGATGGATTGCTCTGAGGTTTGTTCCAGTGAAGAATATTGTCTACATTATTGTGTATCTTATTAGAGGCCCATGGTCTTTTTTTTTTTCCAAAACCGAGCACTAAGTATAACAACAGTACGTATGCTGATGTTCTGTATCGTGTGACTTTCTGTAGCTGAGCTCGACGCAGCTTAGCAGTAGTAGTAAACTCTGTCATACAGCACATCAAGCATTACTTAGAAGTAAAAGGAGGGATTCATTCATGGCTGCATTGCATGTTTCTTGTGCATCTCTGTGTCCCTTTTCAGGTAAGGTTGGGGGATCAATAGGATTTTATTGAATTTGAGTCCAGAACTAAGTCTCTATACTGAATATAAAACCTTGGATATTTTAATCAACCTGGAACTTATTCCAAAGTGGGACCAGCTATCAAAACCCAACCCAACTATTAGAACTAACTTATCTTCCTTTTCAGTGCTGTTATATTCCTTCCTCTTCTCATCTACAGCTGCTGCTGATTCTTGGATCACAATATAAACCTTATCTATTTTTCACTTACCCCTTCTTTCTTTTCTCTTTTTCTTCCCTCTGTTTTCTGTCATTACTTCCCTTTCCTCACTCCCTCTGTCGTTGTCCATTTATACCTCTCGTTACTGTCCTCTCCTTCACTCCACCTCTCCTCTGGTGACTTGGGCGACACTTGCAGTAGAGATTAAAGTGATCAAGGACCTACCATGGCCCCCTCCTGTTGGGCAACTCAACACCAGCCCTCCCCCGGTGGAGGAGCTGGAGTCTCCCTCCCAGACAGCTCAGCCCTCGCCAGGACAGACGAGCTGTGACCAGCACCACCATGGTGGGTGTTGGTGTTCACATTGTCCATCAGTTACCCCCACCCCCTAACCCCCTCCTTCCTGTTGGTCTGTCTGTCCATCCATCCATACAACAATCCATTTGTCCATCCATCAATTCATCCAACAATGTCCTTCAGTGTGTCTATCTGTCTATCTGATTTCATTCATGAAGACTTTGACCAGGAGAGACTGTGTGTGCTCCCTTTAAATCAGAAGCATTAAAATGTGATAGGTTGCATACGTAATATGTGAAAGCATTCCTTTTAATCTGCTGGACAGTGATGACTTACTTACTAAGAGTTCACATCTTTTAGGGGCAATATGACTTGAGGTATTAGCTCAGTAATGGCCATACTTTTCCATCTGGATTACATGTGGCAGAAAATCACTAACTCTTGTGCAGGTTTTAGGGCTGAAGGCTCATTAGTTTTAATTGTGCTGAACTGCCTTCTGCATGGGTAATTGCCGTTCGCTGTGACCCCCATTTCCTCTTGTCAACATACTCATAACCGTCCCAGATGTCCCTCTGGCCTGCTGTTCCCTACAAGTGGCTTACATGAATTGAAAAACCAAACTCATTTGAGGCAATTTCAGTTCATGACTTGCATCTCTTCACCTCAGGTTTAACCATATTTACCATCTTATCAAACACAATGGACAAGTAATTGATCTATTTTCAACCAATAGAGCCTTTAGTTGATTTCTGAAGCCGTTCCACAGACTCACACTCTGACTGCTGTAATTACCCAGGGAAAAGAAGGACGTGTACCAGAACTAATGCCAGGAATGGGATTTCCCCTGGCAGAGTGGGAAGACTTAAGAGTGAGGCCATGTAAGAGGACACCGCTGTGTGCTGTAGGCGAGGAAAGGGCAAGGAGTTGATTTATGTCCATAAATCCATGGGAAAGGTTCTGGTTCCCTCTGTGATGTGAGTGGGTTTAAGATTGGCGTCCAGCTGTAAAGTGATCCTCTCTCTGTCTGAGCCAGTATGGCCCCACTCTACATCTTTGGGGTCAAAGGTCACTTTGGCAGACACAGGGGGGGCTGATGACCTCCACGACCCCTGCGAATACAGTTACAATGCACTCTCTTGACCTCAGCGTACAGGCAGACCCTTGTCACACACCAAGACATTACTCATCCATTATACACAGGATTGTTTACATACTCAACACTGGCTCAGCCGGCGTAAAGAGCTGAGGGTCTGTATGTGTTTTATAAAGGCTGTTGTGGTTTGCTATAATATAGTGCAGGAGTAAAACAATATCCATGACAGTTCAAAGAAGTCTGTCTTGTCTTCTCAACCTCATTACCAAAATTTAAATGAGGCTTGACAGGGCAGATTTTACATCTACATATAAATGGAGGTCTCTTTTTTTCCTGAATATAATGCCTTTGTTTTTTGACATGAATTAATTATCCACACTTTGAAGCATTTCTCCTACCTTCTCCTTCCTCTAATCCACAGTAAGAAGACTTTAAGAAAACGAAGAAATTAAAAGATATCCAGATTTAATTTTGAATACAACCCCTAGATGACACTTTGGTGGGTCATTCCTTTGTCTTGGAAAAACTAATTAGAATATCATTTTGGTATTTATATAAAAGAAGAAAGTGCATTCCCAGATGGCAGAATCATTAGAGATTAAACTTCTCTGCTCTAAAAATAGAGCATTTATTAAAAGCCGTCCAGCAAATCATTATTTAAGTTCCCAATGCACATAATTAATATCAATAAAACAGTGAGTGATTTATTTGAAGGTATCATACCACGCTGAGCACTATTTTCAGTGTGTAGTGCTTTCTAATGAGATGCAGACCTGTTAATCATTTCACACGTTCTAGCTGGAAAACTCAATTTTCACCTCACAATATAGCAGTCGATGGCTCGCTTCGCCCCTCAGACTAGTCATCCTTTTTGATAAGTGTACCATTAGTAAATGAGAATTAATTAGCCATTTTAATTAGAGGAATTTGCGCAGGAGTGTGTGAAGAGAGGGAAGAGTAGTCAGGTTGTTCACTTCAGCCTCAGTGATGAATGTAACTACAGTTTTAGTGCTGTGGCTCCATTGTGGCTCTGCAGTGAAAACAAGCCCAGTGAGAGTGAGGAGAGTGACACCCTTGAAAAGTTTACTAATCCATTGCGTGTTTTTTTTTTTACTTGAGTTTTTATGGCATTATTTTGTTTTGTGTTGTGCTCTGCTCTGCTGTAATACACTGCTGCACTTCATGTTGTTTTGGTCATAGTGTAATCATGGAAATGTCATTTTGACCTCTGTGTTTATCTGTGTCGTAGCCACTCAGCTCCCTCTCTCACACATTCTTCCTCTCTCCCCAACCTCCTCTGCTTTTTAATTTTCTTTACTTTGATTTTGTAGAGCTCTTTAAAGGAAGCTGTGTGTCTTCAGGGGGCATTTCTTTCAGCCGTCAGTCACCATCTGATGGACACTTCAATCTGATACACAGATTCCATTTGCTGCACTTTACAAGCAACAATAGCAATAACACACACACACACACACACACACACGCACGCATTACCCTGCATATTTACGTAATGTGTCTTTGTGTGTGAATGTGTGTAGACGTGTGTGTGTGTGTTCACTTGGATGTATGTGCACACTCTGTCTGTCTCTCTTAAGCCGCCTCTCAGGGCTTTTGTTCTCCTGTGGCCCAATCCTCTCGTCAATCTCCTGTCGGCCATGTCTCGGACTGTGTGCTCCAGAGAATGAAAGGGGAATGAGTTCGGTTCGCTCCCATTGATATTCAGCCTTAAAGCAGAATTCTAGAACAGTTTGAAGCCAGTGCTGGTAAGATGGCTGGCAATCAAAGCAGACATGGCACCATTCACACTTGAGCAAATAAAGTGATAGCTTTTGTTTAGTTTGGAGGCTCCCCTCGTCAGGGTAATATTCTTGTTGTAGAACTATGCACTCTGCCTTTGGGAAAGTCTCCGCTCTGACAGGAAAGGTTGACAGGGTGAGCTCCACTGAGAATAGCTAGTCAACCCTTTCTAGGTGGAGGAGGAAAGAGAGGTTTAATCAAGGTCAAATAAAGCACTGATTGTGTTGAATTCAGGGGGAAGGAGGAATCGGTGTGGGCACTGAGAGAATGGAAGAAATGGGAAGAGCTGAGGTCAGGCGGATGGTTGAGTGGGCTGTAGATACACCGAGAGATGGACTGTGTGAGGAAACCAAGATAGCAACATTCATCCTTATGCCACAAGAGCAGATACCATTTCCAGCCTCATGTGTTTACTGTAGATCACTGGTGAATTGAAGAAAAAAACACATATGATGTTTAAAGAATAATTTATATCTGGACAGAAACATTGGGGATAACAGATCAAGGCTGTTACTGCTCTGTCTCTCCTTTCTTTTGTCAAGACATTCCTCCACAGTCCATTTCCCACTATCTTTTTCTGTCCTTGACGTGTAAAAAAAGAGGAAAGGACTGAGCGAGAGAAATGGGGCCAGAGAATGTGAGATGGAAAGATCAAAAGAGAAGGTGAGGAGGAGAAAAAGAGGAAGGGCCAGACATATGCAAACAGGAAGAGAAATTAAAAGTGAAGGAAGGAGAGAGAGGGAGAGCAATTGGCTGCGTCTTCATGTTGTGATCTGTCAGCGTTGACGGGGATGAGCAGAGCAAACATGCATCTCCCTTGTCCCCTTGGTCAGTTTCCATGGAAACGCTATTTCTCACCCTTACACATATACTGTATGTTCATCCTACTCGCACTGTATTCCCAGCAGTCAGCATGTAGTTCAAATGGACTGCAGGAAAAACAAAAAAGTCGAGAACTAATGACATCTTTCATGTAGACTACACAGGAGCATCATTTGACTGCCTATAGTCCGAGCATCAGACCCTGAGGAAGCGAAACTTAAGATCATAGTCTTCTACAAGTCTTGAGGTTAGAGCCACAATTTACCCAGCTGTCATGCAGCAGTACAATTTGGCTGTCATTTTAAGACTCAGCTGTAGCCCTATAACGAACTGAAGTGCAGAGGCCAAGATAACAACAGTAGTTGGACTCATTTGGAATAATCATTTCCATGAGTTTATGTTTAGGGAAACGCATCAGTGAGCTCAAGGCCAGTGAGTTCAACCCAGAGTTGAGTGTGGAGGTGAAGGGGAGCCCCTGGTGGTTGGAGCTCAAACAGCAGCTTTGTGTCTCAGCATCTTTATCTGCTGTTGGATCATGTTCCCTCACAGGCACATGATGTGTTGGGAGAAGTACTCAGATTCTTTAGTAAAAGTCATAATACAACAGTTTAAAAATATTTGGTTACAAGTAAAAGTATTTCCACCTCTGATACCAAGATCCCAGGATGCACCACTACAGGTTTACTGTCTCAGTAGAAGTCGTTCTCTTTAAATCTCTATCAAAGCCGATTGGCAATAGAGAGTTACTGTTTTCACCATTTGTATGTATTTTTGAATTTACAGTATCTACAGAAGGTCATGTGTTTGCCCATTTAGCCTCACTTAGGGGTGTCCACAAGCTGAATGAAATTTGTTGACGTGGTGTTGTCTCTTGTAGCCTTAATTGATGGATTGATATTGTCAGCCCCTCCACTCAGCGTGATGTAGGAACACTTGGCAAGCTCACAAAGTGTAATGCAATCATCTGACTGAACTGCCGAGTCTAGACAATTGTAGGCCCATCTCCATCGACATGTTGTGAAGATCACAGTGCCTGTCTGTCTGTACAGTAGCTGCCACGTTCAGCCCGAGTAATTAAACACTAGTCGCAAGACTGGCCATTAGTGACAGAGAACTGCAAAGGAATCTGTGAGCTTCATACTACACTAACTCCTTCCATCAAAGGCTCAGCTTTGATATGTTGATCTTAAGCCTCAAAGCAGAAAACAATCTCCAGCTAAAGCTTGTCATACGGTTGATGTAGGAAGCCGGGCCTCTGTTATGGCTTGAGAAGCATGTCAGTAGCTCTAGGTAGGTCTTTCCAACGCAGAGGGTGCTGTGACATCAATTATACTGATGGATGGCTGAGAGGGAAAACGGCTAAAACACACATGTACACACATACAGATGACCACAACCTCCGCTGTTGAGCCTTTCATTCCCTTGGCCTCCATAACCCTCTACCAGAAGTGCAAATTCACTTTCACTTGTCCTCATAAATATTATCTTCTCTTTTGTTCTCATGTTAGCTTTTGTAAATAAACGTAAAGGCTTTTTTTTTTTTTTTCTGTGTGCTGATTGGTTGTGAATTTGCCCAGTGACCTTCGCCAGTCATGTCATGAGCACAGGTCACCTCCAGCCCCCACATGCTTTCCAACACTTCCCTGTGAGGCTGCCAGGAGAGCTTGTCATGTCCACAGTTAACCGTGAGAGATTGAAAAGCCAGTTTAATGTTTAACTTGCAGTACTTCATGCGTGGGATTTATGTGCACGTACAACTTTCTATATTTGTGCATATGAATTTTTCAGGTGTGCTTGTTTGTATGATTGAATACATTTGTGTTCTTAAAGAGTGACATACACTGTAGAATATATGGCTGTATTTACAGACATGTGGTTGTTTGAGTGGTTTGGAGGAAGTTTCCATGTGTGTGTATTTGCTCTCAGTGGAATGTGTACACAGTGGGGGAGAATTGATTTATTTCTCCTCCATTGTGTGTACATGTCCTTCAGTTGGAGGAGTTACACAAAGTGACACTATGTGTGAGTGTGTGTGAAAGCACAACCTAAATTTCAGTTCTCGCGCAGTGCGCTGATCTAGTTCAGTAGAAACATTTACCAGCAGATTACGTCATAACTTTTACAAATGTCTGCTTCTTATTAAGCACACTAGCCCTTTCAAGTGACCTTGAACTGATTGTGAATGTTTTTTTAGTTGTGAATGTTAAACATTTTAGTTGTGAATGTTAAACATATCCAGAATAAAATCTTTCAGCTGATTTCAGCATTTTCTTTTTTATTACAGTCCAGTTTGATGGTGTGGAGAAGTCTCGAATGTCTCCTACAAAGGACGGGAAAACTCGCCCCCTGCAGCGACACTCCAGCGGCTGCCTGGTCAACACTAAAATGACGTCACTAGACCACTGCAGCTCCTCTCTCGGGGAGCGTATTGACCCCACCATGCCCCTGGAAAGCCAGTTGTGAGTCAGATCTTGTTTTGTTTTGTTATGACTGGAATTTTTTAATTATTTAAAATACACCACTTTTGCCCTTTTGTTCATGTTTTTGTTTTGTGTTAGAGCAGCTTTGACCCTTGTTGTTTGATTTCCCTTGTTCTCTTTTATTCTTACCATTCCTCTGTAAAGCCTTCTGTCTCTGTTTCCTCTTGGTCACTGTAGCTGGTACCATGGAGCGATCAGCCGAACAGACGCAGAGTCTCTGCTCAGGCTGTGTAAGGAGGCCAGCTACCTGGTGAGAAACAGCGAGACTAGCAAGAACGACTACTCCCTCTCCCTCAAGTAAGGACAGCAGTCTCATCACATATTGTGTTGTTATAGTAGAGGTAGGGTCAAAAAGTAATTGCACAAGCTCCATACAATTTAGCCCGATAAAGTGTGACAGAGTTGGCAAAATCAAGAGTCTGTGTTTGTCCACAGAACACAGAAACGTATCAAGTGTCATAGCAGCTACACGTGTTTACTGGTGGATTACAAACAGTGGACAAAACTAACTTGCTTGTAAAGGTCCTTGTACACCTGTTCCCCAATAGTCTGCTGACTCTGCCTTTTCAGTATGGAAATTAATTTCACCTTTCAGACCTCTGTCTCCCACCTACATCCTGCCTGTTCCTTGTCCTCCACCTCCCCCTGGTAACCCCTCTGACATTGTCGGCTCCTGGATTTTCCGACGTGCCCGCAACTCAGTTAATAGCAACCCCTGATCTGTGTCACACCCTGCAGAGAGTTCAAAGGAGCCACTGTGATTGGTATAGTCTAGTCTGACATTTGGTAGAGGTTACTTTAGCGTGAAGGCCCGCGGTTCAGTCACATCCCATTCTTTTGATAGAAACATACGGCTATGGTGGTTTTGGTTTGATGATTTTCACTTCTCCTAGCTGCCAGGATCAAGTGCCAGGGCAACGCTGTCAGAAACATAACCAGAAATTTGTCGATGTCTGAAAAATTGACAAAACCAACTGTGAAATTTTAATTTCTCAGCTATTAAATCTTAGTATCCTTGTTGACAAATGCTCTTTTCACTTGACTTTATATGAAGGCCATTTTACATTACAAGGCAGGCTCAACCATGTGACATTTAGAAAAATCTCCACAATTCTGTGAGGACCTTCGGATGAGATGAAACTATAATATGCTGAGAGACATTGATTAGCCTTTGTTATTACAGCAGAACACATCTAGCTGGAGGCTTATATATCTTGGCAGGGAGACGATGCTTTTCATTGCTCCAACTCTCTTCATGCTGTTGTAGCTGACTCCCCGTCTGACTTCCCGTCTCAGTGACTGATCATCTGCTTAGGCTTGTGCGACTGCTTCTTCTTCTGCCTTACTGACTGACTAAAATCCTGACTTACTAACTGCTGGCTAGCTGACCAACTACTGGCTATGACTGATGCCGAACAAAAAACCCTAACCCTGTCTGACTGGTTGAGGACTAGACTCCTCAAACATTCACATTTCAAAACACACATTGTCTCTGTCACCACACAAATACGCACAGCCCAACCATGAGTATGACATTCAAGCAGGCAACAGTTAAGAGACAATCTATATATATATATATATATATATATATACTACATTCCTATCTTGAATGTAAACAAACATAAAAGAACTACGAACCAAAACATAAGAAACTAAACACAGATATGGTAACAGTGCATACACAACCTTTTTGTTGCATAGTATTTGACCTGAAGGCAATACAGACATTTCCTCTGGGACATCCAGGATAGTCAACAGCATAACAACTATTGATCATGTATCCTATATGGATCCTATATATACAATACTGTAGCTGTACGAACCCCAGAGCATGAACTTCAAAACCACACAAAAACAGCACAATATTCATCCACGCATTATTAAGAAGCAGCTAGTGTAACCAATCTGGATTTTTCATTGTTAGATCATAAACTATGAAACAGGCATGTAAGATGTAAGTATGTCCCAAGTGGACGAGACCTTTATCTTATCTATAAATTAGATAGATAAGATAAATATAATTTTTTTTTCTTTTGAAGGAAGACCAGAAAGGTGCTAAAGATGTTGCCAAGCAACATCTTAAATTAAAGTTTTATTTGATTTAGTGTGAGTTTAAAAATGCCTCAGTAATGGCCTTACTAACATTCATGTATTTACACTAATTCACATCCCACGGCTGTCCGTCTGACCCTCAATAATGAGCTGCACTATTAGAGCAGGTAATAGGGGGGTACAGTAAAGTGTTTTGTTAATGGGCAACTCAGTTGGAAAGGTGAGAGAAGCTTTATTTTAGCTTTACCATCTTCTTGCCACGCCTCTCTGAGCTAAAGGCTATGGTTTGGAGAAACTAAAAGCAAGTTGGGAGTTGATTTCTGTGGCACCTGTAATAGCTGTTTGTCACACTGAGAAGTAGAAGAAGAGTAAAAGAAAAAAGCCATGCTGAGAAGACTGAATTACTTTCAGTATAGTAGAGATGTTTCAATCCTGTGGCTCAGTGGGACCTGTAGCATAGTTTGACCTGGACTTACTCTTACCACATTTGCCAGGTAGTTGACTCCAGGTCCAGCCTAAAGGTCTTTGGGGCCTAAAGCAGAATGGGATTCAGGGGTGACCTGATGGCCTTAAGCAGACTGCAGGCTATGGCTGCCCCTACTATTCCTTCAGTGAATGAGGTTGGCTTTGATGATGGCAAATTTGATAGCAAGGTTGTGAAGAAATTAGCTTCTAAAGAGTAATTATCTTGGCATCAAGGCCAATGGGTTTCATTTGTGTTAAGTAGTTAAGCAGTTTTTTTTCTATATATTGTAATGTCATGGAAAAGTGCTCACGATTTACTGTATTTGCACGCTGAATATCTGACAGGTTCAATTTCATATTATATTCATTTTCAAGTTTATTGGAATTCAGTTAAAACCTAATAAATTCAATATCAAATTATGCCATTCAGTTTTTGATGCAATTTTTCAAGTCGAGCAATTCAAGTATAAATGATTCACATTCAGTTTTAAAAATGAGCAAGTCATTGGCATAGAACATGTTTCCTGAAGGTTTCTGCCTCTATGTGTGTGTGTGCACGTGCGTGCGTGTCGGCATTGATGTGTATATTTGTGTGAATCAGCTCCTCGGCATCACAGAACCTCATGTTTCGTGCATTTGGCTTGAGCCTAAAAAACAATCAGCGGGCTGATTCGCGGGAATGACAGGTGCCGCCGCGCTGCAGGCGGAGGTGATTCTGAGTTCAGCCTTCTCACATGCCTCCCCTGCTGCCACTGAAAATGAGCGCAAACCCAAGGTGAAGATCCTCCATGTATGAGGTTGCTGAAAAATGTATAAGGCCATGAGGTGGCACCTATGTGTATTGCATTATTGATAAAGACAGACGTTGCTCGGACCTTCAGCTTCAGGAGTGCTCTGGCCTGACGGATAGCATTTTCTGTCTGTTGTGCCCTCCTAACCCCTTTTTTCTGTTCACCTGCTCCTCACACCCTCTACCATCCCACCTGTCCTTATCTCTCTTTGTTTTCCTTCTGTGGCGAGAAACCTTTTAGATGTTTGAAACATATTAAAGCCTTCAAAAGTCTCTCAGAGCACAGTGTCTTCACCTCATGAGAGAGCCCTGCACAGCGTGTTTCCACTGGCTGAGCAGAGAAATTGTCAGTGAAAGAAGAAAACCTATCCAACAGAAACGGTTTGATGCCGGAGCACAGCTAAAGTCAAATTAGATAGCGAATTGAAAGAGCAACCAAAAAGTCTTTGCATCTGAAATCGTACTCATCTTACAAAGACGCTTCATGCTTTTATGATGGTTTTATTATTATTATTAATAATATTATTATTATTACAGTCAGACACAAAAGATCAGGTTTCCTTTATGTTGCGCACTTGAGACAAATCAACCAGACTGAACCTAAATGACAGATTTTGTTTCTTAAACTTCTGAGCCTGCTCCACACCACCAACTATATCCGTTTTTCATCAATTGTGTCTTACAGAATGGTTAAGGATCATCCTGGGTAGGCTCATTCAATTTGTGCTCATATGAAATAATGGGCACGCAGGATATCTGATGCCCAGTAATGCTTAAAAAGGTCATTGCTTCTGCCAGGGATCATTATCTTTTGGCAGATGACTTTGCCTTTTTTTCTGATGCAATAGATTCATAACACTGAGAACATCATTCATGGAGCAATCCAATACGTTGCAGTGGGAGATAAGCAGTGATTGCTGTCGGGCTGTTCCTGTTTTGAGGTCTAGAGGGTTCAAATCAAAGTCATAGACCTCAATAAACAGGACAGCAGACCTCCCCAGTGAGATTAATCCTGATTAGACAATAGAAGCCCACAAACACAGGGATATGATAACACCACAAAGGCCTGTCTTCTCAAAAATAGCCCTGTATTAATTTTATCAGCAGCCGTGCTGTATTGCTGTGTTGTCCTGGTTTCTGTCTCTGCAGGACTGTAACATGATAAGCCGCCCTGAACACAGACTGGAAAATCAGTTGGGGATCTAAAAATTATGCTATTGATGTATTTGCCTTTTTAAGTGTGGCTCTGTGTAACCTGACACCTGTCTCCCAACGCTCTGCATGAAGATTCATCAAACGTACTTAGCAGGGAGGATTTTTTTTTTTTCTTCAAATGAGCTCTCCTGGCACCACTTGCAGAATGGTGGAATTGTAGAGACCTGTGGCAAGGGAAATTTGTCCTGCTCTCCTCCAATCATGATGAACTTGTTAATGTCATGCTCAAATATCGAGGCCAGAGGCACAGTAATGGACAAGTCTGATAGTTGTGTTTACTTCAGCCTGCAGCTTTTTACCCCAGCTCACCTAAAAAAAAAAAAAAATGTCAGCAGCGAAGTGTTTGAAATATGTGAGATATTTTCCATCATCTGCCATATACAGTACATAGGGTTCTACAGCTTCATAGTCTGTCTGTAATAATAATTCTAATCACAGCAACATTAAAAGGATTGGACTCATCTATTGAGATAAAGCATAATCTCACAGGAAGCTATGACTTTGCATTGGTTTGAATATGTTCTTATTCTTGATGGATGACCCTAAACTGAACCCTCTATGTTCTTTGCTTTTTTTTTCTCCCCCACTTCAGTGTTTCTCTCTGTGCATGAGGGAGAGAACACATCCGCAGGCTTTGCACATGCAATTACGAGATAAGTAAAGAATGGACTTGCCTCTCATTCAAGGTGCCTAAAGCCCAGTCCTTGCTCCTGTTCTTTACAGATAATGGGCACATCCGCAAATATGTACATGTATTTACAGTGAGAATATATTCAATGACCTCAAAAACAGTAGTTGCTTTAGTTTGTCTGCCTAATTATTCGTGAACCCATATAATAACGAAATGATAGGAACAAATCTAAGTGGAAAAGCGGAGCATGGCGTGTAAACCTCATAAACACTTGACCACCCCATCTTATTAAAACCGAAATGTGTTCTTTTGTCTGTCACTGTCAGAATAATATTCCCTCAACATACTGCAGGTTTGTTGATTGACTAAATTTCTCCCCTAACTAACTCTATATGAGAGTCCTGTTCCTCAACAGGACTCGGCTCTGGCTGCTTGTCACAGAAAGGGTTGGTTAGAATTGGTAATGCTTGGGGTTCCTTCTTGTCTTTTTTTTTTTTTTTTTTTTTTTTTTTTTTTTTTTTTTTTTCATTTAATTTCATTTCAGCAGCTGGAGTTATATTTCAGATGAGGGAAAAAAAAATCCAGTGGGAGTTTAGTGTGCTGATGGCAGATGCACATTATGTTGATGACAGGCCATAATGTCCACTTGTAGAAAGTGAGTGCATAGTATCTGAGCCTACAGCAATCATAACTAGAAGCATTAGCGGCTGATTGAAAAGGCTATTATGCTAATGTATTTTGTAAAGAGAAACAATCAAAATAGTATATTTATTACAGGATATAGGGGCCATTAGTTTTGTATCAGCCCCTTGCTAAAGCTTACTGTTGCATCACTTAACAACCCCTCCCCCCAAAGAAAGTAATTTTCAATTCTAAGGCTTAAGATTACTGGCAAGGTGTAAAATGTATTGATCGAAGGGTCCTAGAAACACACTGGGAGCTTTTAATTTGCTGTGCATTTATTTCTTGAGCTTAAGTGATTCATCCCGGGGGTTCATTAGCAACATCCTTATGCTCTGGATGTGAAACCCAGACCCTTAAGCAACCTGCCTTTTAGTCTGCTCCCCAGACAGCTCTAAAGTTATCAGAGGTAATCCAGCTTTCAGAACATTGTCACGTACTGTAGGGAGCAGCTACTGCGGGAGTAAATGAGAAATGGGCTGTCAAGGAGGGGTGATCTTCTGAGTTTCTCATATATTCAGTTTCATTCTTACATACCTCTCTCTTTATGTATTATATTTTTAGCCATGGTAATGGCGTTGCTCTAGGGATGGCGTTGTCAGCCTGTCTTTCAGTGGATCCACCACTTTGTTCCAGACTGAAATATCTCAGCAACAATTGGATTAATTTTCATAAAAATGTGCACAGATATCCACAGTTCCCAGAAGGCGACACCTAATGACTTTGGTGACCCCCCTCTTTTTTCATGTAGCACTATCTACAGGTCCAAGTTTAGACTTATCCAGTGACATATCTCAACATCTACAAGACAGATTGGCACTCTTGTTTCCATAGACTTTACTTTGTCATGACATCCACATAAAAGTAGCATTTCTTAATTGTTACGGCTGTGGTCTATACTGCTATTTTTGTTGTATGTTTGCTTCTTTTTGTGGCTTGACAGGTGGCGTGATGTGATTATATGCAAATGAGTGTTTTCCTGGGACAAGCCCGTGATTGGGGCGTAGCTTTCGCAGTGGCAGCTGATTGGCTCCTGTCCCTGTCCACCAAGACTTAAAGAGCCAAGATGGCGCGGCTAAGCAGCAAGGGGAGAGACCCACTTCTTCCGCCAGTCCCAACTGGCCACACTTGTTCACCGCCATGCCTTGTGATATTTTGAGAGTTTGTAGGGGTGGACTGCCTTTTTCTTTATGATCACCTTTTCTCCTGTTTTTGTTAGAGAGGGAGCTTAGTTGATGTATTTTGGTTTGGTTATCTTTAGGCAAGTTATGTTGATGTTTTGTTTTCAAGTAGACTTGTCTTGTTTGTTATTTTGGCCTGTATCCACCCTGAAGTTATAAGTCACGCTCTCCTGTATATAAAAACACCGGTTGTTACATTTAGCAATTTGTTTGCGGCTACTTGGGACTTGGGGAAGATGGGGGATTCCTGTTGTGTCCCGGCCACCCCTAGATGGGACATAACATAAATACTAGGAAAATTTTTCAAATATAAAACCTCCATGGCTCAAAAAGACATAGTACATTACACTATTAATAACTGATGTGGTTCATGTTGTGCTGTCAGGAGTTTTACAGACATCTTTTGATAGTTATACATTCATGATGCTAATGTTAGCGTTAGCACAAAGCACCGCTGTGCTTAACAGAGCCGCTGATGTAGCTTACACTCTAAATCTTGTTTCACCTTGTGAATAATTCTTCATGCAACAATTCCGAAAATATTTTGTATGACATAGACTCTTCATCTTGTTTTTATTGAACTAAGAACATGTTTTCTGTCCCTGTCTTTTGTCTTTCTCTGTCTCCAGGAGCAGCCAGGGCTTCATGCACATGAAGCTGTCGCGGACAAAAGAGAACAAGTACATCCTGGGCCAGAACAGCTGCCCTTTTGACAGCGTGCCTGAGATTATCCATTTCTACTCCAGCCGCAAGCTGCCCATCAAGGGTGCCGAACACATGTCCCTGCTCTACCCTGTAGCCATCAGGACTCTATAGTGCTATGGGTCACCTGCAGGCATCGGGCCCTGCAGTACTCACTGGACCACCCTGTGGCTCCAGTCTTCCTGTCCTTCTGGACAGAGCCCTCTCAGCTCATGGGAAGACAAACAGTTGCATCCCAAACTGCTGATCCTGACTCACCTCACTGGCCGACAGAATCCAGACCTGTTTTGAAGGCCTACTGCATAGTTTCTCATACTTACAGACTCAATGTTTGCAAGTCTTTGTTATTTTATTTTATGTTATTTTATTTTATTTTATTTATGACAGGCACCCACTTCATTACATCGCAGACTGACTATCTGATGAACATAATTTCATTTACTCTTGAGCTGACTTCCCACAGCACTTAACACTCAAAGAAAAAAGAAAGGTACAACATTGTAACATTTGTCACTGGGGTGTACCTACTATCATAACTCGTTGTACCGTTTTTCCTACGAGTGCACATCATGGCAATTGTGTATGAACAAGTACGTCTGATTTTCTTGTTTGGTTAGGCTCTACTGATACTGTAATTGTTTGTAAGGGGACTTGAAGATTGTAAGAGCCGTGCCAGGGAAGCGACTTTTATGAGGCATGTTAAAGGATATTGTCCACATGGGCCTCATACAGTGGCCAGGATATTGAATAAACTGGCCTCGTATGAACAGTGAGTCCCCCACATGGAGACAACAGGCCTGTGAGCTGTGCAGACTGATCTCTCTATCTTGTCATAGTGCATGCTGACTGCTATCCATCACTGAGTGGGTGTATCACGCCAATGACAGTGTAAGTACCATAGTGGTGAGACAGGCAGGAGAGCATGATGGATGGGTCATCCCATCTGACACAGTACAATTGGCTGAGGCTAGAGACCAGAGCCTGTCCAAATGGACCAAATTACCCCCACTACCCCTGCTTAGAATGGCTTTGCATCGGGAGAATGAAATATGCCTGCATTGTCTACCTCAGAAAATCAATTTCATTCGCCCATCTGCAGATCAATAGGTACAATGGGATTGCAGACATCGATCTGCCCTCCCTTCGACATTCCCAATTCCCTTAAAATTGCATCATTGGTTTTAGGAATATGTTTTTTAATACAGTTAATCCAAGTTTTTTTTAGGAAAACATTTTCATAAAAAAAAAAAAGAAGAACAGATTTTCCAGATCAGCAATTGTATGTATAGTCACTAATATGATACAGTGTGATGTCAGTAACAAATGTTTGGTTAATGCCTTATAATGCATGGATCAAATCAGTCAGCGAGATCAGATGATTTCCAATTCTGCTTTTAACGATTGTTCTGTGACTGTAATTTATTCTGGGGTAATTATTACTGATGTGTTACTCCTTTGTGATGGCCCGGCACCCCCCCCCCCCCCCCCCCCCCCCCCCCCCCTCGCCCTCACTGTCCTGTGCCGATGTGATCGTGTTTTTGGGACTACTCCAGCCTCTTTTACTGTGGTGCTTTGCATTTTTTCGTTGCTTCAAGTTCTGCTAAATGCACGTTTGCCTCAGTGGCCTGACTCTGGGACACGAGTCACGGCGTCTCCTGACCAACGGGATTGTCAAGCCTCACATGAGAGATGATGGCATATTCTCCTTGGACCAATCACAGCGCAGCCTGTTTGAACCTGATAAACACCTACCTTCAACCTGTCATATTTCCACTTAGCAGTAAAATCTATCATCTACCCTTTACTTACCAGATGTGCATACATGTGTGAATGTGCGTGAGTGTGCAGGTGTCCCAACGTGTTCACATGCACGCCGTTTGTATGCAAATGGGAATATGTGCACAGACTTTCTGAGTCCCAGTGTGTTTTTAACCCTGCTGGTACAAACTGCTGACAGTTATTGCTTGAATATATTTGGTTGTCAGCGCCTTTTTTTTTTTTCTCCCTTAAACTAGAATTCAGCCCTAGGACTCACTAATTTTATTTTTCTTCTTGAATTCACTCATCAACCACATTTGATTTTAGCAACTCATGGGAATGAAATGTCTGCCTTGTGGCCTGCTCTCTGCAGTTTATTGTAACAGATCCAATAAAATTTGAGCCTGCAGCATACAATATTGCTGACCAGTCACAGTAAGAGGGCACTGATTTGAGTGTATAATGAGAGTGCCTAATGCTTGTATGGTCAAACTGTGGGTTCAGAGAAAACCTTTGTCAGTCTTATGAGTTGCAAAATTCAAATGGTTGGTGGTTTAATGAACAAATCCAAGTAAAATTTGAAATTTTGGTGGCTTTGTCCAAGCTGAAAAAGACTGACGCTAGGAATTAGAAGCTGACTTTAGCGAGCATGACCACTGTATATACAAAGTCAAATCAGTTTTGGCTTTGACTATATCTCCGCTGTGCGCTATGCAACTTTAAACTGCAGTCATTGAAGGGAAGATGATTGGAGTGTGTGCCTCCACCAAATGTTAACATGTGATGGTACAAAATGTCCACAGGGAAGTATAATATAATCAGCAGGATGACCTGATTAGTAAAAGTGGCTTGCAGAAAGTGGGATGTATAGAGTCGTTTATTTTGTCAGTGCAGTAAGTGAGACATGGCTGTCATCAGATGAGTACAGTATGTCACATGAGGGTGTCTGTTCGTGTGATGAGGCAACCTCTACAGCTTTAGTAGGGAATAGTATGTTGTTGCAGTGGACCTATGTTTTTCCTTGAAAGAAGATATCCTAAGAAGAAATGCAAAATTTAAAATAAACTATAAGTGTGTTGTATCTTTTATGTTTCTAAATGTTCCCTGTTTAAGAGATCAAACAGTAGAGGCTCTTTATTTAGTTACTGCTGCTCATGAGTATTTCTCTACTGTAGGAAAGAGCCTGAGTATGATGGCCACACTGCCTAGAGAGAGAGAGAGGGAGAGAGAGAGGCCTTAGCTTTGAGAGAGAAAGGGAAAACGGGGAGATGGAGGGAAGGGGAGGAATAAGGGAGAGCCAGAGCGGAGGGTGTGAGGACAGGGGTTAGGGATTTGCTGCAATCAGCAGACACACTCTTTAAATTCGTATATTTCTATTACGAGAACCTGAAAGAGCCCTTCTCCTCCCTTAGAAGTGTCTTAAAGTGAGTGTGTGTACACACAAATGTGCATGCATGAAACAGTGTTTGTGTGGGTGTGTGTGAGTGTATTTGTGTACTGGTGTAAGCAGCCATCAGCCACTGACTTGCCCTGTGTGTATTTTGTGTATCACTTTACTGTGGTAAAGTGGCATGTATGAGTTTCCTTTGTGTACATTTTCGTGCCACGTATGTATGCACTACTATAACATATCTCTGTACAGTCCCTCATGGCCAAATGTATATACTGAATGTATTGTATGGGGACATAGAGGCATCAAGGTTCAAAATAAATAAAATTGGGTTTATGAGTTAAATGCGATCTGATATTTTGATTACCTTTTTCCTGTTGTTTCAGATGGACACACCACAACAAAGCAAACACATAATTATTTATTGGGAGCAAAGCCCCTTCCTGTATCTTCACCGTTGCCGGTTACCATGGTGAAGCCCTTCGATAAATAGTGAAGAGCGTCTATTGTTTGAGTCAAGGACAGAATGCTGGAGCTATTATCAAGCCAGTACTGCAGCACTTGTTCGCTATTGATCCACTTTGTAGCACCGTCCTGTAATTTTTTATTTTTTTTTTCACTCTGTTGTTCATGCCAGCAGCATTTGTGTGATGTGTCTGTCTAAAGCTTGCTTGTCCATATTTCCTACAGTTAGCTTTCCTGCTTCCAGTAATCACACCTCTGGCCCTTTTTGATAATTAAGTACTTTTTTAGCAGCATTGTTCGCATGCGAGCTATTTCTGTCCATGCTGTGAGTTTAATTAAGTGGAAATCATATATGATTCTTGGTATTTGAAGAAAGTCTTTGCCTCAAGTAAAGAACAGTAATGTTGATTTTCAGTGGTAACAGTCTTATGTTTCCTGAAAGGACTCTATATTACTAATTATGGTAAAAAATAGTAAATTCTTTGAAATAAAAATGCCCATTCAATATTCATGTATTACTGAAAACTTAATTCTCCATATTTGTTTTATTTTAGTTTTAATTGTAACCAATTCAAACTTACAATTCAATTATGATTTTGAATTCATTAACTGCAAGTTTACCAACTGAATACTATGTCTATTTTCCAAATAATTAGTTCCTAATTACATAGCTCAGTAGACATAGACAAATACAGACAAACCTATGTTTTATTTATTGGTGACAGCAAAAACAAAACAGATGTAGCTGATTATTGTTGTTTTCATTCTTTTATAATATGTTTTTATACCGTATATAAAACTACAGTCAGTATGAATGCCTAGCTCTACAATTTGCACTGTATTCTCCACCGTGACTGTAGCTACTTTTCAGCTAGACACATCACTATGATACTTACAAGCTATCACACCCCTTGTGGTGTTACGGCTACATGTGCACGCAACTACTCAAAGTCCAGCATTCAGTACTGGTGAAGGCAATTTTGACAGTGAACTCGCTAACCCCTTACCCTAATATCACTTTCAGAGCTGTTGCATTGTGACAGAAAAAAACTGTTTCTATGGAACACATTTTTTGCCAACAAACAGGCATTCAGGAAGGGGGAATGATAAAAGGAAACGCTGAACATTCACAACCTCTCGAGCCATTTGATAACAGGCAGCCCCTGTAATACACACACCTCAAGCTCAAAGCCAGACAGTGAAGACCTTTGTCTTTGTGTCTCTGACAGAAAGATGTTGGCAGCTACATAAAGTTAACATTTTTATAAGGCGATGAGTGAAACAAAATATGTTATTGCACCAGTTTTTGTGTTTTTGAGCAATTTTTTAAATGGCTGTGCAAAATAATCATCCAACTTCTCCACAAAAATGCAAAAAAAAAAGAGAGAGCATTGTTCACAAAGAGCACTGGCTCCACATGTCATTTCAGATTTAGTAGTTGATTGTCTTTATCTCACCAGACTCAATCAGATCCAAAATTTCAAACAAGGAGTGAAGTTGCTATTTTAAGTTTCCATCCCGACTCCCCATGTGGTTTCTGCATGATCTCTGCCTCTCCCTCCACAGCAGCTTCTGTTCTCCTCCAGAGAAGCTCCATCAAGGGTTAAAGCACCTGGGATGAAATGCATCAAAGAAGCTTTTGTGGACAAAAAAAAAAAGGGAGTGCTGAAAAAGAAGGGGAAGAATAAAAACCATGGCTTGAAAGCAATGAATAGGCCACAAGGGTATAAAATGGCCTTGTGTCCATCAGAAGCTCATTTCATATTCCGCTCAGTCACACCGGGCACAAAACAATCTCAGGTAACAGGCCTTATGTTAATAACACGTGAAGTGCTTCTTTTCAGAAAGACAAAAGCAGATGGAGCGCATTATACCAACCCAATCCTTCCCTCCTCCTCTGGCACGTCAGAGGATTTTATCTGGAGAGAAATAGCATTGGTATTGTTCTGCTTGTCTGTAAAGGCTTGATTAGAGGAGCTTTTACACCATTTCAAAAGATCTGGCATTGATGATTTCGATTGGCTTAACATATTGCCTGTAATGACATGGTGCAGAACCTTGCTCATTACCTGAATCCCAGGCCACTGTGGGAGTAATTGGGCAGATTTGTGCCAGCTTCAAAGCTCCAGGCTTGATTCATTAGGAAGCAACTTTCTACTTGTTCATGCCACTTCCTCTTCCTGCTCAGAGGTGTTTTTTTTCACAGATATGCATCCATGGCCGTGTCACTGAGGTAACTTTTGAAAAATTAAATGAGCACAGAGAAAATTTAACAAACAGCTATTCAAAACCTAAATGACCATGGGCTGATGTGCGGTGAAGGCACACCGTGGTAATTGCAGTGAAGAGGGACTATAGTGATCTCAAAAATAAGGTAGGACTGTAGATAGGAAACAGCTTATGTTCCATTATTTCTGCTGTCTATCTTTAAAGTCAAAGATGGCGAGTACCAACAATGGTTGCCCCCGTTATAAACAAAAAAAAAAAAAAACCTTAAGATTCACCTCTCTCGCTCTCTCTCGTGTTGGATTTTCAGAAGGGATTTCACTGCACTTTGAACAACATCTTTTTTCGTATAATTTCAAAGGAATGAATATACTCTTCAGATGTTCTTGGAATAGCCATGTATTATATATTTAGAGGTGATGAAAGAGTTGACAGGTGCAAACAATACTTATCAGTTCATATACTGTACTGTAATTTCAGGTCTCCTTTGTAAGAGGATTTAATACCAGGCAAGGCCTGAGAGACTACATATAGTCAATACTACTTTGAAACATATTCACAGTGACAACAAAAGGAACATAAACATCTTCTTTTCTATACCATATGTGTGATGCTATTTCACACACCATTGAGTGTCTCCATGACAACTTCACATGGTGATTTGCCACAATAAATTGTTTAGAATATCCTGAAAGCTGCTGTTAAGAGGCTTGACTAGTAGTCTATGCAGTAAAAACAGTAAGTAGACATGATATACTACAATGTACAGCGCTAAAAACAAATGACATGTCTAGATCTGAAATCAATGCAAAACTATTCCCCATTATCCCTGCTTGGTTTTATTTTTTTTTCTGGGCAAACACAAAAGTCTCTTAAATTTGCTAGAACGGCAATGACACTTTTATTCACTATTGTTTTGTTGAAGCTATGACACCGTTTCCTTCAGCGTGGTAGAAATGCTTTTTTTTTTAAAAATACCCTTGGAGGCAGTTGGGAGGTGGAAATTGCCCGCAGGTGTGCATGCATATAAAATGGTAATGGGCACAGACGGACACAAAGCGCTGTTTGGGTGCTGTGCTCATGAAAGGGCAATCCACTGATTGAGCTGTCACATTCACAGATGCAGTAATAAAACTAAGCAGGGCAATTACTGTAGATGGAGAACGGTAGGTAGCAGAGGGGGGCACGCAATATGTCCTCCCCTAAAATACCCTGATGGCAGACAACGAGACAAAGCAAATGTAACCGGCTTCAATAAGGCTGAGGGGAAAAAAAAAAGTTGGAGGGGGGGCTCCGATAATGGTAGCGATGCTTCGACAAGCACAGCGACATCTCAGAGATTGTTAATAAACCTATCAATTTATCCGTGCAACTTTCATTTTTATGTTACTGGCTGTCTAAGCATATTGTCCTCTTTGAAAAATGAAATCACTAAACTGCAATTAAAGCAACTGTTTATGAAACACAGTTTAACAAAGAGCAGATTAAGAGCATGATTTTAAATTTAGGGTAGGAAGAAAAGGCAAATAAACAAGCAGTATGTGTGCTAGGATGACCGGTGAGTCAGTCATGTCTGGGTAGAAATAAATTACAGCATTGCCATCTAGTGTACAAATGGTGGAACTGCATAGGCTGCGGGAAGACGATGTAAATGCAGTAGATAATTTAGACTGCCTAGACCAGTGTAATACATTTATAGTCAAAGCCACCAGTTACATAACAGGAAAACCGACTGATGATTTGTGCGGTTAGCATGATTAAATTTATTATAAGTCTCGTCACATCCATAAGAAAAAGCTGTCATGACCTTTGAGGAGCTCAGTTGAAAAGGTGATGTATGTACTGTATATTAAAAGGTAAATTGGGTAATAATAGAAAAATTTACATATTGTATGTCTAAAGCCATAATTTATCATTTCTGGGCAGCAGCTTTACAGGCTTTCTCCTGCTCTCTCCTCTATAAAAGCCTCTGTCCGTTGGGTATGAGCTCAAAGTCCCGGGCCTCCAGCAAATATGAGCTCGAGGGCAGCCTGGATGTCACCATCTGTGGCCTGCAGCGCCCTCAGCATCAGCTCCTCATCCTGGATCCCCATGTCCCGAAGCTGCTGCATCTGGGACTGCCAGCGGCCCTGACAAAACAAAAACACATAAAAAGAATAATGTTTTATCCAAAGACCACCCAGTCTAAACCGCTTTGCAGCTGCAGTGTGTACCTTCCACTGACACCACAAAATAATACAATTCTTTTAAAATAGGCCAAGTACACATATCAGGGGGCAGCAATGTTTTTTATTTTTTGGAGAGCAGCAGCTTCCTCCAGGTAACCAGGAATCATGATCTGTGTATGGCAGACCTGTGAACAGAGATGTTAACCAGCTCCGATGATTCTTTTAAGTCTTTGATCTTACTCTGAGGTTATTTGTTACATTACTGATCATTCTGCGTTGTGCTTTTGTAGTCATCTTGGAGTAAGCTGGATGCACACATATAAGGAGAGTAGTCACAGAACTAAATCATGCCCATTTATAGACAGTTTGTCTGACTGTGGACTGATGACTACTTACTCTTTGAGATGACTCTGTAACCCTTTCAGTTTCATGCAAGTCAACACAACAAAGTTTTATCTCACAAGCCTTTATTTTGACTTAACTACACGAAGCTTAACATGAAGCGATTCTGGAGTCTGAAGGCTTTACTGCATCTGACACCTTCCATATAGAGGGGAAAAAGTGTTCTTCAGTGATTGAGGTTTAGCACTGTATCAAAGTGTTCTCATATATCTTGGACTAGTTCAACTTTGCAATGAGGATCTGTGCATAAAAATGTATTTCAATCAGTTTTCAACTTTTATTCCCAAAAAATGTTGGTACTAGTAAGTCAAAGTAGCTCTAACCCACACCTACAATCTTGTTTCATTGACCTGACTCCAGGTTTGATAACTCCTGACTCCAAGCTAGCTTTTTTGTTTTGGTTAACTTTTGTTAATGCCACTATCCGAGGGTTTCCCATACTTTCTCCTGCCTACACTGTGAATGTTTGAAATGTTTTCAAAATGGACAAGAACAATACAATGATTTGTGTGTTGTTAGTTATTAGTTAGTTTGTTCATAATTGTAACTTGGATGAAGATGTGACCACACTTTAGGACAAATTTATACATAAATGGAGGTAATTCCAAAGGGTTCATTTACATTTTCTTGCCACTGTATTTATAAACACATTTCCTCCATGAACAGAATATGGGGAGAAGTCAGCAGGTTCTTAGTCTCACCTGTAGGGCAGACATGTTGGTGGCTTGAAGAGCTTGCTGTAGAGCCTGGCTGAAGAGATCGTTACTGACTGGGGTCCCTGCTGGCATGGGAGCTACACCACTGGAGGGGTCAGACTAAATCAAAGACAGAATGACAGTTAAGAAAAAAAATAAAATAAATGTATTCATCTGCACGAAGGTGGCCAGGTTTTGTTGCAGAGATCATATTTCAGAAAAATATAAATGTATTGTCATCAGTTCAGTGGTTTGAATAAAAATAATGGGTCTGTATATCTTTTTCAAAATGTAAATAAATCTCACCTGGCTTGCTGTTGTGGGAGTGACTGCACTGCTGTCAGGAGTGCTAGCGAGGGCCAAAGCTGTTGCCAGCTCACTCTGTGTTATTGGTCGAGGGCCTGTCGCTCCACTGTGGCTCAGAGACACTGGTCGTATTCCTGCTGAGGCCCCTGCTCTGTTGGAGGGTCCTGCTGGGCTCCCCTGTTACATAAATTTAGACACACAGGAATACATTAAGGTCCTCAGCATTATCAGTTCTCCTGAACATGATATCTGATGTTGAGCATCAACCAGAGTCACTCACAGATTGGAAATCTTCCTCGTCGTCAGACATGCCCTCAAACATGAAGCCGCCTGCCAAAAAATTAGTTGCGTATTTTTAACAAAAAACTGATTCATAAAAATGCATCAAAAACAATATAAAAAGGAAAGACATGAACCATAATGTATGTCGGTAAAAAACTGCAGCATACAAAATACTATTTTATGTTCAAAGTGCATATGTATGCTCTATTTTAAAAGTCCAGTGGTAGTCTTTTGCATCTTATCAAAACATTAAACTATCGTTTGCCTCAGTTCAGTTGTTTCAATATTTGGAGCCTGTCAAGAGTGGCTCCTTATTACTATTAGTGATTGACTTACCAGGCATATCACTGTAGGAACTGGAAGAGACGTTGCGAGAGGAGCTGGCACTGGACTGAGCGGGCATACTGCCTGCCACAGAGTGCAGCACCAGAATGATGGCGTTGACAAGGGCTGGGTGTGTACTGATTAATCTATTAAACAGACAGAAAGAGTAGAGATGTGAATTTAAATGACCTTCCACTTGTGTGCCTGTACTCACTTTTTAGGTGTCACATCAGAGCCAATAAAAAGCTCTGACAAGCCACACTTACACATCCAGCATGTTGGGGTCTGTGAACTGCACAAAAAGATCTTTGTCTTGGAGCACACCTGAACGGATTAAAGGGAAATGTTACTATTTACATATTTGCATGGTACAATGAGATGGCATGATTATGTTTATAAAACCAAAGGTCTTACCTAGGGCAACTGGATCTGACCTGAGCCCTGGTGTAGCCACAATGATCTGATCCAGGGACTCTTTATTTGTAAGCATTTTATATACCTAAGAGTGAGGAAAAGACAATAAGTGTCATTTGTAAATGTGGTAACAGCAGCAGAAGAAGCAGAAATAGTATCATTCATGTACTCAATGTAAATTATGCAGGAATTATATGTAGGTTAACTGTAGAGAAAAACCTGCATTCTTATGTAGATGAGTACTAATTTATCCATAGACAACGGTTTGCATTGCAGTGGATGGAGAAAACCAAGTGATGATCTGAAAGCTTGTCAGATAGCATGAGAAGCAACAACTGGAACCACTTCACCACCGAAAAACATTTTAAATCATAATACAGCTCTCAAACAATATTTTAACCATAAACAACATAGTAAATCACTGGTGTATTCCCATGGTTGGTTCTCCTGTTAGATTCCAGTACTTTTGCTCTATCATTCCATGATAAAAATACACTACAGATACTGTAGTCTGTTGTTAGTTTTGTGGTTAAAATGTTATTCGAGTGCTGTGTTGTGATGTAAAATGTTTGTCAGCTGACCTGATCTGCTGCTGTTATCTCCATCAACAGCATCAGTCATCTGTGTATCAATACAAGTGAGTAGCAAAAACTAATTTAACGTAAGAAAAATATACCCATTCCTATCTGAACTATTCCTTTATCACTCAAGCCAACATGCTGGCATTCTAAAACTGTTTGTGTCTGATGTTTTACAGTAAGCCATGGAAAGCTGCCATCCTATAATAGCTAAATCTGATCCTGTTGACAATAATCTTTGGCCAGCTCCTAGCTGCCCGAGGTCCTGCTCACACTAAAATGCAGCTTGGGTGATCCAATCAGAATTAAACAGCTGTGAACACAGGTGTGGCTACACCTAAAGGACAGTGTAAGAAAATCCAATTACTCAAGCCAAACAGTTTCCAAGTCAAGGATGCATATGTCCAAAAATTTGTGAAATGCAAACACCCAAACACATTCCTGCATTCTACAGTGAAGGACAACCTAATTCACTTTTTACTGTGTGTAAGGCATGGGAAAGTTCCCAAACACTGATGGATGCAGTTTATTGCCTGTGCCAAATAACTTGGTCAAGGTTTGGATCGAGGAAGGGATAAACTCCACATCCCCACCGACCAAATCTAGATATTTCTGGATACAAGATGATAAATCTAGACAATCCCTAAACCTAGGCCCTCCACTTACAACGGAAGGCTGAGATATTATGCTAAAGAGTGTCCACAAATCTTGACCAGAGGATGGAGGACCAAACATTATGCTTCTTGACACTGACTAAAATTAATTAAACAGTTTACACAAGGATTGGTTAAAACAAAAATACCTAAGTAGATCAAATTATTATACATTATATACACTCTTTCGAGCTTTGGAAGAAGAATATTTTGCAGGGGTTGTCACTATGGGCCCTGCTATGCTGAATGTGTCTTCTACTCACCGAGTCTCTGTAGGCAGAGTTGAGAGAGTGAAGAGCAGCATGAAACACCCTGAACTCCCTGGCTGCAGTTGCTCTATTCACAGGCTCTAAAGAAGAAACACACACACCATGTGGTTCAGACTTTCACTTTCACTAACAGTACAACTTAAACACAAAACTCAATGCTTTAATGACAAGCACACACACACGCACGCACACACGCGCGCACACACACACACAAACCTGGACTGCTCTCTGGCTCTGGCCAAGTCTTTTTGAGGATGTGTAAGGTGGATCCTGGTTGAATCCCACAGGCATCCAGTGTTAGATCATCTTTAAGTTTCCGCCCACAGTGGACCAACTCTGATATGCAACATAAACACAAACACAACATTTTAAGTGTGAGTAACAATAGCACATAGACAGAAAAGCAACACACAGCTGTTATTTACTATGAAGAATTAACCAAACAGATTGCAAGTGGAATATTTTTGCGAGCGGAACACACAAACACAGACACAGACACATTTCATTCACACCAGTTTATTTATGCTCAAATGCCACAGCTGTAACAAACCTATTAGTTCAGGGTCTGGGATGTTGTCTGGGAGCTGAGCTGCTACAAGTTGTTTTAAGGTGGCGACTCTGTATCCTCCAGGTGGAACATCCCCTGGCATCATCTCTGGGAAGTGGAAGATGGATTTGGGCTGATCCACCAGCTTCAAAGACAGGTGCCAGTCTGCAGAAGTCATCTCTATCTCCTCATACAAAAGGAACACAGCCTTAACATGGGGGTATGGAAGATAATGACACGAGCTAGCTTGAGTTTATCAGCAATTACTGATGTGACGTCAGCTTAAAGTAAAATATTATAATTTCTCTATTTTAGACGATGGACTCGGACAGGGCATATCATTAGCTTAATTTTTTTAAATCTTTTTGGGGGGTTGTGTTAGCAATCCCGGTTAGCTGCGTAGCGTTTGCTATAGCAGTGTGCCGGTTTGCTAATTTAAACGTGAACTGTCGGTACAGTATGACTGGTTTAAACAGCACTCCCTTGATAACATTAAAATAAAATTCACACAGTAACGCCACGACAACTGTACACTATGTAAAAGAACTGCACACTCACCCTTTTATTGTTGACAGTCAATGCACTTCCTGGTTTTGGTCACGTGGTCAATGTTACGTTTACTTCCACTGGCCAAACAAAGGAGACTTTACTACTCTGTGTCCTCTCACTGTCCCTCTCACCACTGGCAAACTATAGAAGTCTTTCCCTCACACACACGGCTCAAGTCTAAGAAAAAAAGTATTAGAACAATTTAAACCACTGTCTAAACATTACAGTATAAATGTCTACATCACTATACTGTGCCTATAGCCTACATTTCTTTTGTTTTGAGAGTAAAGTATCTACCTACTTTTCCCCTTTACTTAAATGACACCACAATGTTCCCAATTGATTTCCCTGCTGCATACTCAGGATTTTCCAACGCTGTGTAATGTTTTGGGCAAATGTGACTCCAGACAGAAGTTTTACGGTCTGTGTGTATCACAAGTTATCCACAACGACCACTCGTATAACGAAAAGTGGAATTTTTCAGATGAATTTCTGCGTACAATATATATACTATACGTCAAAAGACTAGAAATCCATGTTATTATAATACAATAACATGATGTAAAAAATAGTAATAAAACTAAAGAACATATATCAGTGATACCTTTAAGGATCATATGATAAATAAAGACAACATTTGGATATAAAGACAAAACCGTGATTTCGGGTGTCCTCATATAGGCAGTATCACTCCAAACGTGCATTTATCATACAGTATAGTGTATTGTAAGAAAGCGAGGTGGAAACCGGTGAGTTAACAAACGGTTAACTCGGGGGTCGGGACTGTGGAGACTCTTTTCCCCCTCGGGATGACATCACTGCTGGACAAAGCAGCAAGGAGTGGTTTCTGTGAAGAGAACCGTCCCAAATCAATGAATCACTCTGAAAAAATACCCTGCACTTTTATCCACCGTCAAAACAAGCTGTTATCGAGTCGGCAGCAGTTTTGTTGTGTTTTACTGAGAAAGGAATGAACTACTCTGGAAAATAACATCGGCTGTGCTGAGCAGAGAAAAGAGTCACCGCCGCTGGATGGTTGGTGGTTTTTTTCTTAAAGTTTCGCCGTCCTAACATGGTAAGCCCAAAGAAACTGTTTTTGAAAGCATAAAAGGTTATTACACGTAGACTAACGGAAAATATATCTGTAAAGTTGGGTTATTTTCAAAGACGAGCAACAGCTGGGGAGGAGAACCCCATGAACTCAGGGCAGGATTACTGGTCCACATATAGTTGGCTCTATTCACTGGCTGGGTGCCGTAGGCTATCTGGTAGGTTATATTGTAGTTTTAAATCAAGACAGATGCTAGCTAAGCTATACAATATACTGTTTCACAAATGGAGCTAGTCACATTTATGAATGAAATGGACTGCGCCCCCAGTTGACAAAAAGTGAACACTGCATCACTGCATTTAATCAGTGTAACAGTGTAACTTCCATAACTCAAAATGGGGACATTACCTTTATTGGCGAGTGACGCACTTTATCCACAGTCTTCCACTGAGATGATAAGAAAGTCGTTTAAAAAAATACTCACCCAATGGTATGAATTAAATTATACACATAAAGCAAAGTAGCAGTAAAGTCGGCCCTGTATGCATTTATGTTCTTAGTCACAGTGGTTCCCAGCCTGCAAGACCCAACAAGGGTTCACAGGATTAATCTCAGGGGTCAATATATGCTTATTTCTTCAGACTTTAATCTATTTTATGTTATGAATTACTGGAAATATTACCTCTGAAAATTGTTATTCAAATAAACCAACTGGTCACAGTGAGAAGACATCTGCAACCAGTGATGAGTTTGCAAGTAGACATTCCTTAGTTTTTTAAGAGGTCGCAAGCAAAAAAGTTTGAGAACCACTGGGACAGGAGCTACTGTGCTTTACAATGCAGTGAGGATGTAGCCTGTGCTCATGCTGCCCTTATCACATGACAGTGCAGCTGCTGGCAGGTACAGCATCCTGTGGGATGTAAGAGGATGTAGCATTTACTATTCTGACAACTTGTATGGAAAACGATCACTGATACAGCAGAGAGATAATAATGTTATCTGACAATGTATGAGGTGCTTAGCTTTAGTTTTTGCCAGGGATGTGATTGCAGTTTGTGACAGTAGACGGTTCGTACCATTATTTCATATTCGTATTATTGCACAGATAGGTAGAGTATGTCAAGTTGCCATAAGATAAAGGTTACACTAAAGTGGCTACTGTGGCTTAATATAAGGAGGATGTTGGCAAATCTGTCACAGTGCAAACTGATCCTATACACTTTTCTGGTCTTGAGAAGACACATCTGCCTTACAGTTGTCACTGCTTCACCTGCTAATTACCTGGTGGATAAAACATATACAGCCTAGTGCTGCCTTGTCTTGCCTATTATTGGATTACTGTATGCAGGCCTTTGTGAACTGTAAATTAAAGTTTCCATAGTTTTAATGAAAGTTGGCAAGTAATACTTCCATACAACTTGTCAGCCATAAAGTGTTCTTGAAGTTTATAGAGCTCTTCTTTCCTCAGTTTGACAAAGTAATGTACTGTTTGACTAAGTAATGTGCTAAATGACGTGTGGGCACATTTCCTCTCATGAAAGAGGGCTTGGTAAATTTTACCCACTGCTGCCATATGGATTTGAAAGGCTCACTTTCATCCCATGATCCAGTTTACCCTTTGATGGGACTGGTGCCATCCAGGTTGGAAATGTCCCTATCATTAAGGGCTGAATGGTTCCCAGTGGTTTGAGAAGCTTGGCAATGATGCCAGCCATATGTCAATGAGACATCCGAGCCCAGAAGGTCAGTTAGATTCATTATATTAATTGTGTTTAAGAACAGCCTTGTCATAGAGGAAAGGAGTGGACTCAAGAGCAGTAAAAAGACAAACTGCTAGAGAACCACTGTCACAGATTTCTCAACTGTACAGTACAATGGTGCAATGACCACAGCAACATTGTAAATCTTAATGGTCTGTGATACCTCGAGAATCACTTCTCTTTCCTTTGACCTCAGTAAAAAGCTTAATAATCCTTAGCGCAGTGTCAAAATGAAATACAATGGTGATTAAGGCTCAAAAGCTGACAACCAATCACTGAAAGAAATTCAAGATATTCAGACTGTCAAACAGTCTTTCAGTGACTGTTTCTTTTTCATTTTAATGGTCTTCATTTTAGAGAGCACCATTATTAATTAATTCCATGATTGAAACGTGAATAAAGAACTGGCAATACTTTTGATTCATTGGTGTAATGTAGTGATGGATATCATAGCTTTTTTCTTTTCTTTTTAAATACAGCCTTCTACACTAAAAATTTATTGTACCATTATATTCTTCAGGTTGTGACTTGCAAGCGCAGTAAGCCTGTTTTGATCTTTGCCATTGAACTGTATTGTTAAAGTTAGATCGTAAAATGAAAGGAAGAAAAAAGCATGTACATCCTGGCACCCTGGTCGGTAAAGTACTTGAGTCATTCAATAAAAAAAAACTCTTTGATGGCTTCTGGGTGTCTGGACAACACAGCAACACAGACACAGAGTCAGACTGTGGTTTGGTGTGTTGGCATAGTTCGGTTCATGCTATCCTTAGGAAAATTTACAGATATATTTAAGGAGAGGATGGCTGTGATATGTGTCTGGTTTTGTGTCCATTGGGTATTTATTCACTTTTTTGAATGTCTGTGCATGTTCTCTGCCTCTGTGGGTAAATATGGAGGAAGATTCAGATAGTGTTACCAGCGTCTTGAGCTGGTCTCTGGCAGGCTAATGCCTTCTGAAAAGTCCAGAGCGCTGTTATGGAAACTTTGTGATGAAGCTGCACTCCTGCCCACATCCTCTCTGCTGAAGCCATAAATGGAGCCTCATGGAAAACGTTCTGGTTAAGTCACGAGGTGGAGCTACAGCTGACAGCAATATTGAAATGATTCATAGTACCAAAACACCACAACTGATCTGGTTGCTCTTAATTTATATGTAAGTCAGAAAACACATTATGCTGAACTTGCAGTTGATTTGTACAGACATTTATCTGCTCAGCCATAAGGTTTCATCAGTGTTGTGGAGTGGTGGGAGTTAGCCAACATTCAGCCACACCTTGAAGTTCAAAGCTGCAAAGCATCCACAGTGTTGACTGTAAACCCTGGTTAACTCCCCACAGCTCATGTGATAAAAAGTGGAAAACTGAAAATTCCTTTTTTTCTCTCTGATTCAGTAGGGAATGAATGTAAAAAAGAAAGATTGTATATTACAGTGCAGACATAGAAAACTGAGTTACCTCTCACACACGTCACACTCGGTGTGTAAGTATTGCCAGTCCGGTGTGTTATTTTTTCCCCATCTTCTCTTTCTTTATGGAGACAAACCCTATTTAAAAAGAAGAAGTACTGTGTGAGGACTTACGTTTCACAGAGGTCAAAATGGAAAGTTATGCTTCCAAAATCAACCAGATTAACCGGACATACCACAACTGTCTGATCGTTCAGCTACACTAGCCTTTGCAAAATGGGGGCAGAAGAGAAATAATTGTGTTTTTGAAGCATCACTGTGGATTTAGAGTTTTTTTTTTTTTTTTAAAGTTCTAATGTAGTGTATTATCCACTTCATTTCTTCCTCTTTCAACAGTCTAAATTGTTGTAGGTTCTTCCTTTATGTAAGTTTTATTAATAAGTTAAAGAAGGGTGTCAACTAAGGTTTTATCAAAGGGTTCTTTGAAACTATACATTATAAGTTAAGTTTAAGGAATGTGCATTACTCCTCAGGTTTTCTGTTTCCTACTATATAAGACACTCAGGATGTGTGGGTCCTTTTTTGGACTGAAAGGTTAAGAAGTTAGAGACCAGAGGTCATCGACCAGATATGGTCGACCATTTGTGTGAAGGCCCTTCTATTAAAAGAAAGGCACATCCCAAAGGTGGGATGAGACAGATAAATAGAGTGTCAGGATGTTGAGGTAAGTTGGACCCAAATGCAGTCAATTCTTGGGAGATCGCAGAGGTTTATTTATTACACGTGAACGTGACATGAACAGACATGAAGACAACAGAGAAAAACAACAGACGAACCGAATAATGACAAAGGGAAGCACAAAGACTATATAGACAAGGGAGGCAAGGGTGATTGAACACAGGTGAAACACATTAGGGTGGGGCAGACAATTACCACACAGACACAGCACCAAGACAGGAAGCAAAAACACTGACACACACTAGGAACCTAATTACAAAATAAAACAGGAAGTGAGAAAGTCCAAAACAAAACTAACAAAAAGTGTCTGCCATATCAGACCATGACATAGAGGGGTTTGTAAGACAGTAGAGGAGAGATCTCACATTGGCAGAGATGTTCCAGGATTCGGCATTTTTAGACACTGTTTCTTTCTTGTAAATAAACTTCTTTTGGATTACAAGTAAAGACGTGTCGGCAGTGATCACTTCTTCACATCAGCACCTCAAGATACCACACTAAAAACACTAGTGTGGACAGAAAACATTTTCACACAGTGGATTTTATTTTCATATTTATTGAATATCTTATTACCTGGTTGAGTGACTATCACAAATACCAGGTTTTTGTAAAACTAACGTGTATTCCACCGGTTCCATCCATATTTAACAGCCACCTGGAGGATCTGTGTGCAGCCACTGTGCCAGTTTATACCAACCAGCAGTATAAGTAGCTGTTACTTCCAGTGTCTGATGTGTGGTGTTGATTTTTAATGTCAGCCTAAAAATACAGTCTGTTTCCCTTTGCTTGTTAATTGTCCTGTTCCATAAGCAGCACTAGTTGGTGTTGGCCCCTGTGTGATGGATTTGAAAATGTCTAAGTTTGGTGACTCCCAATGGAAGTATAAAAGACTTGCTCTGACACACACACCTGATCTGACCTGGGGACACTGATGTGGATGAGCTGAAAAGCAACCCAGCATTGCTTCAACAAAAACTTGTGCAGAATATGATACGATTCACATAAAAATTCCACACATAGCAGCTTTTATCAGCTTTTATCAGAGCTTTTATCAGAAACCTGCCTTTACAGGAAAAGAAGAGTAGAGAGAACAGGGGCTGAAAGGAGGACTTGGATAACTCACCATGAGGAAATGAGCATAAAGAAACACAGAAGAAGCCCCGGTTCCTTTATGAGCTAAGAAACATAATCACGTCAACTTTTTTGTTTTTTTTTAAGAATTTGCTCATGCAAAAATGTCTGTTTGAAACATATAACAGCAACATAACATATAGCTATATACTGATACACAACACAGAATAAAGATATGTGGCGAATATATCCAATGACTTCAATCACTGTAGAATCTTTCTTGGGTTATTAATTTCATTAATTAGAATTACCCCATTTGCTTATTCAAAATGCTGAGTAAGCTATGTCTGTTTTATAATGGAGAACTCTTCCTACTCTCTTCCTTTCTTTGTTTTCGTCTTCCTCATTTTTCTTTTTGGACTCACACACTTGCACACAGTACATTCTATTTATCCACCTATGTATAATATGTCTCTCTAACTTTGAGATGTTCCCTTTCCCCAAATCACGATATTAGTTTTTATTATTTTATTTCTATTTTTTAAATAATGTTGTTTCTGAGTTTGTTCCATATTATTTGCATTCAGAAGCCTATGAAGAAAACTTAGATATAGATATAGATAGAGTTAGGTAATCCATTACAGTGAATATATTTTGTTTTGTTTCTTTATCAGTTTAGTTCTGCAAACCGAATAACTTTGCATTCATCCCAGTAGAAATGCAACAAGCAAACAAGGACCTGTGACATAGTAAATTTTAAAGCACTGTACACAAAGAGAGTTGGTTTTCAGTAGCCAAGTGTTTTTACACTGTTGATATACCCAATTATTTATAATCAGTGATTGTAAAACAATGACTTCATATCAATGCAGAAAAACAAGTGTGCTTCAGTATTAACCAACATACAAATTCAAGTTTTTCTCTCAGCAAATACAGATACAAATAGTGTTCTCCACTAATCTCTCTAAGATAAATATCTCATAAATATTTCATGCATGGCAGAGTGGAAGTAGACAGGGAGGGGATGGTTTTGTCTGTCTTGACTCACTCCTTGAGTAGTGTTTTCCCTCTGGAAAGCAGAGAGAATGACTTGGCTGTTTCCTTTCAATTTTAGAAGTCCCCATTTGTCATCAAAGGTCCACTCCCTCTGAAAGACAAAGCCTTGAGCAGGCCGGAGAAAAGGATGAAATCGTCACCTAGGAATAATTCTAGACTATGAAATAGCCTATAATTCATGATATATGTTGGAGTGTCTCATTGTGTCAGACTCCACCCAGCTGACATACCATGCGAGCTAAAACAAAGACATATAAGACACCCCTCCCTGTTACTGTCACTTCCTAATCACCCTTTTATCCACCACACATCTTTTTATTCTGCTATACTGTTGTGTCCTTTGTTATTACCACCTCCATCCTCAGATGTCTGTGTTTTTTTCCCCCTGCAGCGCTGTGTCTGAAGAAGTTGACCTGCGGTTTGAATCCACCCTGGAACATCATGCTGTCCCTCCTGCTGTCCGCAATGCTAGCCGTCCAAGCTATGGGTGGGTGTCGCCTCTGCCCATGCCCTGCCATTAGATCCTAGTCACCGCGGTGGGAAATACCGCTGCCTGTTAAACAATACACCCTGCAGGGCCTATTAGTGTTCACCCTTCAAAGGCTTCACTGGGCAAAACAACAGTTCAAATGAGGCTGCTCCCAAAAATAATGTGCCAGAAGTTATAAACTCTCTCTGTTTAAACTCTCATCCATCTAGATGAGTTGACAAAGAACATATTCTTATTTATACAGACATCCTGCCTGAGGGAGAAAAAAGACATTTTTCACAATTATTCCTTTAACTTTAAGTTTTTACAGCATTACAACTCAATGATATGGGAGTATTTTTTAGATTCCCCTCATAATTCAGCTTGTAAAACAGAATAGCTTTGACCTTTTCCAGACAGGTGAGGAGTAGGAGTAGAGAGCTCGGGGCTAGGGTGAGGCCCTCGGTGAAAAGTGTTAGATGTGCAGTTTTTCTGCTGTGACTCAGGGAGTGTGTTTAAGAAGTCATCCTCTTATATTTATAACACTGGGAAGCAGAGTTGTGGTTGATGTTGCAATTGAGGATTCATAAGTCATGCACTCAAAAGTTTTACTTCAGTAGAAATGGTGCTCGAAGAAAAACTTGCGTCATCATAAAAAAGAAACAAATAGTCTGGGCTGGCTCTGATAACATCTCACGATGCGGTAAATAAAAAAAGGGAATTGAGCATGTCAAAAGAGACATCAACAGTGCATATATTTTAATACCACCCTTTTCCCAGTCGGTTTGGGGCTGACACATAATGTAAATTAAACTCTCACAGTGGGTGATATTCCTTTATATTAATGTATAGCCTGAAGAAGGAGGAAGGTTTCCTCTGTATGCCAAAAGCAAAATGGTAAAACATGGGCTCAGCATACTTTGGCAAACCCACAAAGTTCTCAAAGAACTTTTATCATCCAAAACACCATCATTTAAAAAGAGCTATTTTTGCCTTTTCTACTCTCTGGTTGAGTTGACACGACCTCCTATCGGCCATCAGTGGCACATTTCAATCTTGACTCAGTGGACTTAAGTGTCTTCAGTGGTTCATTAGGGACCTATTCTCTCCCAGCACAAATGGGCCTGCGGCCTGCTCATTACTGGCTGTGTGGCATCCACTGCCGAACTCGCTCCTCTCACCGGGAGGGAGGAGGAGGAGGAGGTGTCGGGGACTGATGGAGCTCTTTAACTCACGGGTAATGGGCTATTGTAGCTCACACAATGATTCAGTTTCTCTCTGCTAACTGGAGCACTAAGTGAATTAGTTGGAGTCTAGTTTGATGCTGTAGTCTGCACATGTAACACTGCATGATGATACAAAAACACTGCATGCTCTGCAGAGTTTATTTAATGTAATTCAATGTTAGTAACTTCACGTGCGACACCAGCTTTAAAGATTGTTTCAGGTGCATCTCACAACAAAACACAAGTTCAATCTTATTTAACTTTTCATTTTATTGGGTGCAGTGTTTTTTTTTTTTATTGTAGGCTGACAAATGAATGCACAGTGTTTCTATTTTCCTTTATCAGAATAGGACGGTAGTAATTAGCCGGGTAACAGGTAATTAAAGGTCAGCTTGATTTTATTTATAAACAGCAATGTTTTGCTTTTGTTGGCCACACAATCAGAGAAACTACTGACATGTGTAGCTGTATGAGCAGCTGTGTGTGTGTGTGTGGGTGTGTGTGTGTGTGTGTGTGTGTGTGTGTGTGTGTGTGTGTGTGTGTGTGTGTGTGTGTGTGAGAGAGAGTGCATGTCTGGGTTGATATGATCCAAGGTCTCTTAGGTCTCTAGGTCCCTCGCTGGGATTACTGGCTGTAATCTTCCTTGTATTCAGCCGTGTCATTGCTCGATAACTCCAGCAAGTGTCTATATCAGTAGACACGATTACACTTTGTGGTCTCTGCCAAAACACTTCCTATTGTGAGAACACTATTTGTGGAAGAAAAACACAAGGACAGCACATGACAACACTGTCATCCTGTCGCAGTAACATTGTCTCTGTAGCTCCCAGCTGTAAACTGACTCAGGAGTCAGATGATGGATCATTCTCGGAGAAACCTCTCCCTGATGTTACACATCCAGCACTGCACAGCTGTTGTGTCACTGTAGCCGTGAAGACACTTGCCTACAAGGGGATGTCGTTTTTGTGCTTAGATACACTATTGAGTAGAAGTGTGGAAATTTACGACTCCAACCCACTGTGGCTTTGCCCCTCGACCCTACTGGTTGGTTATAATAGCTTAGGTTTATTTCTATCATGCTCATTATAAACTGCTGTGGTTATAAATGTCAGCAAAATGCATAAAATATCAATGTATATATAGTAATGACTGAGCCACAACAGCGGTACAGTAACATCCTTGGCTCACTCCAGCACAGCATACAGCAGTGTCAGCCAGTGGCAGAGCTAACAGGAGGCTGTCTAGCTAATTGCTTGTTGTTGTCAAACTCTCTGTTCAGTTAGCATAGCCACTGGGCTGCCAGAGCTCGCCGTGTGCAGCTCTTAGCACCCAAACAATGAAAGTGAATTGTATTCATGCAAATACAAAAATGGAAAGCTGACCCGATTTCACTGTCAGTGATGGGAGCTGTAAGGTAATTCAAAATAATTAGCATAATTGGATAGATTGCATCTAGCTTAGTAGTTGGCAGGCACACATTATGGCAGGGCCCCGGAGCGTGAAAATAGCCTGCTCATGCCTGCATCTCTGGTGTACTTTTTAAAGGTCTGCTAACTATGAATGCCCTCTTCCTGTCCTCCTTTTCTCTTCACAGCAATTGATTCTGCAGTGAGGGGACACTTTAGCCTGTGCAGAAATTCAATTTAGGGTTATTACCCCGTATCAGTGATGTTCTTGCTAATTTGATTGCGTCCAGTGAAGTATCCTTTTAAAAACAATCGAGGACAGGCTCAACAAAGATTGGTTTTGCCGCAATGCATACATAATGACCAGTCTCTGTTGGTTTGCCTCTGTCTCACGGTTTCCCAGCTCTTCTTTTCTCACAGAGCGCTCATTGAAACAGAGTGCATTACCCAACAAGCACCTCATAATTATTTCAACAAGTCCTAAAAAGGCTGCCTTGTGGGATCGCTAAAAAATTGATACGGGTAATATGCCGAGATAGCAGTTCTGGAGGGGGAGTGGGGCCCGGAGCCATGTGTGGGTCTGCTGTGTGTCTAGTGGGCTGTGATGAATGGGTTGAACGGATGCTGATCTGTGCTTGGAAAGCATCACAGCTACTGAGTTGCTGAGGAAGCAACCCAGCAGCTGACACAGGGAGACCCCTACCTCCAGGGTGTTGCCTCGGTGACGTGGTGTGGGTGATGTCAGCCATGGTGGTTCTGTCATCCACACAAGTAGAGAGCTTGCCACAGCTTGTGACAAACTGACCCCTGCTTAACCTTGCGTGGTCTTGATGTTTGAAACTTTGAATCAGCAAATGATATGAGACTGTGAAAGAGCTGAAAATTTAATTTCATAAAGCAGCAGATGTAACACACCTGCCTCATCAGAGGCATCACGAAAATCCCCCTGTGCCCCCTTTGTCCTCCTCATCAACTGTTTCTGGCTCCCCTGTAATGATAGCCATAATGTATGTACTGTAGATCTTAGTGTAGCCTGCCATTAGCTGCACTCAAATCAGATCTGACCCCGTGACCCTCCCTGCTACACTGAGGTGCTCTCTTGTCCATCTTCGCCGCTCTTCTCTTTTCCATCCCCAGCCTCCCGCTCATCAAAAGCTCTCTGTCTCTCAGACTCGTAAGCCAGAGGCTTGCCCTTATCTGCTCACTGTTCTTCAGCCAGCACTATTATCTGACTGCCGGAGCCCATTAACAGGTTATTGACGGGATATGAGATGGCATACATCTCTGAAGGGAGCAAGACAGAGGGAGCAGAGATAGGGAGCAGAAAAGAAAGGAGAAAAAAAGGGAAATGGCATACTAGTGAGTCTCATCTTGATTTATGACATTGCTGAAAATAAGCAAGTCAGAGTCCTTGTCTTCCCTATCTGCCATCACCTGTATCTCTCCCTGAGCGAGGACACTCACACTCCATGATGAGTTCCTGGAACAAAAATGGGAAAGGAAGAGATTATGTTCAGAGCTTAATGTTGAAAGTGACCCCTTTACACCGCAGAAGGCTTTAAGTCACACTTAATCTCATCCATATTGTGCCTCTTCCACTGAGAGGCCATTTGAAAACCGCTGCTCAAGACAAAGTCTCTTTTCACATTGCCGATTTCCAACCAAATCATGCTTACTATGCACACACTCCCATCGCTCTCTTAATGTTTTCCAGATGCTAATTTTTTTTTTTTTCTTTTTTTCGAATGGGAGCATTATGGACATCTGCATCTGCTCCTGACAGCATGAAATCAAAAGCTAGCTTTCCCTTCAGACTTTAACAGGGATTGGTTATATCATAAGAATAATCGGTATGAAAGGGCTCACAGATCCTTTGAGCAGAATCCTTTGATGTTCAGGTGCTGCAAAATTGTCCAGAATAAAAATATGTTGAGCTGCAGTCACCTTTATCAACAGAGGGGGGCAGTGTTGTAAAAGCATATTTCTCCTCTGCTTGTCTTCTTGCTCAACTAAAACCTACCGTCAATGCGGTCTGTTGGTATTGCACCTGTTTACTTTGCTGTGTCAATATTGCCTCTGCAATTTGTCCTCCAGTGCTGGTGCTTGATTTTCTTTATGTATGAAATCATATTAACGTTTCTGTCTGTGTCATATGTTTGCAGCAGGGCCTCAGACATACCCTTTAAACATGTATATTTACTGTGTTTAATGAACAGCTCCACCGGTAGTGACAGCAACTCTACTCAGTTACTGAACGGTCGCCGTTATCACCTTTTATGAAGAAAGACCGGGAGGTGCTAATCTCTGCGTGGTTGAATGGTATGGAACTGAGTCAAGTTGGGGTGAAGTTGCGTTGTTTAATGAGCTGGAAGGCCTTGGTATTGAATTGGGTGTTAAGATGTGTGCGTGCGTGCTAGTGGCCAATGACAGAACATATGAACTGAAACTGAGGTCAGTGAATTGTGAAAATAATCTTTGCAAATAGCTGTAGAAGTGAGTAACTTCAGCAGCGATGTGTGTTTTGCCATGGTGTGTGTGTGTGTGTATTTGTTTGTGTGGGTCAGAGACAATACAGGGGCCCTGGACACCTGTGTGTTTGCGCAGTGTACATGTGTGTGTTTGTGTATGTGTGACTGTTGCTGGTCATGCTGATGGGAACCTATCTGCTCCAGAGCAGCTTTGTAACAGCATCTCCATTGTAGTGTCAGCGTACCTCGTGTCCAATTCCTCAGACAGAGTGTTGCTGTGGAGCTGTCAGCAGTCATACAGGTGTGGAATATCAATGTGTTCTCTGGCCTTTGGGTGTCTGTTTCTGTATGAAATTGTGTGTGTGTGTGTGTGTGTGTGTGTGTGTGTGTGTGTGTGTGTGTTGGGTAGTGTGAGTATGTGTGTGGGACTGCATATTGTTTGGATTTTATTGATACCAAATACCATTGAAACTGCTTATTGATACCAATACTTAGAGGTGGTGAGCCATTGTAATACATGTCTACTCATCACTTGTTACTGCTTCTACACAATAGATGTTGTGCAAAACCGTTCCTCCTTTCTTGTTAAGTCAATAAATGTCAGGAGTAATGAAATAACCATCATTTTGAAAAACAGACTGGCACTCATACAGAACTTATCGTTTCTGGCATCAGCATGATTAGTTTTGGAGTTTTTTTCCCAGACGGGATAAGCTGTGAATTTTGCGCTGATCAACAGTTTGATACAACTCACTACCACTGGAGCATGCTGTGACTCAGGCTGGGCTTGTGTCTATGGATATAAATTAAGGATGATCAAAAGAGTGATTACAGCCTCTGAGAAAGACATAGCTTTGCTATTTCACACTTTTTTTTGTCAAGCTCTCACTATTAAATTGGTTTAATTCGAGTATCAAACCCCTCTCTTCTTTGTAGAAACGAAATGTGTCAGTAGAAAGTTTGATTTAATTTCAGTTAATGGATTTTTTTTTCACAGTGAGGGGGAAAAAAAAGCAACAAGTGACCATAAAAACTCTTGCAGCATTATCCAATGGGTGTGTTGTCCATCTGTATCCTCAGTATGTTACAGTCATATTTTTGACAAAACCCTGCCAATTGCACAATTTCCATCTCGGTCCTACAGCCAGTTGTATTCCAGAAATAGATAAATAGTAGAGATAGATATATAAATTATATTGATAATAGCTGCTCCTTTGCTCATCACATTTAAACTGTTGTTGATCTCTGTGTCTATTGAGATTGTGAGAGTGAGAGTGTGATTATAGTACACACTAAAAAAATTATGAAAATATGTGATAGGTGTTTCACTTTTGACCTGACAGCAGCAAGGACCATTCCCTTCTCAATGGTCATGTTTAACTCTGTGTACACTTTTGTGTTTGTCGGAAACAGTGTGTGTTTGCACATGCCTATATGTCCATACCATTTGTTGACTCACTTTTTGGGTCTGCAGGCTAGGATGTTTTAAAAAAAAAAAAAAAGAAGAAGAAAAAAATCTGTGTAAAATTAGTAAATAGGATGAAGCTTTCTGAGCGGGCTGCTGGGACACACATTTGCTTGCATGCAGTATACATTTGTGAGTGAGTGGGTGAGTGACAGGAAGAAAGAAAAGTCAACATTCCACACTTGGCTTTGGTTTTGATAGTGTTATTTACAATGTTGCAAATTGTGGCAGCATCAGCAGTATTTGGTTTGTTACTTTGTGGTCTGTAAATTCTGCTTTTAGCCGGCTGCCTGCCTCTGTTTCGCATATAATGGCAGATTGAGTCTAGCTTCAATTTGGTTCATTTTTGCTGACTTTCTGTGCATTCATTTTTATCTTTGTTTTGTCCTTACCCCGCATGCATGGTATCTTTTCTCAGCACAAACTCAGCTATAAGTCTGACTTAGAATTTTGTCTATTTAACAAAGTTATATAGCTGCCAGAAACCATAAATACAAAAAAAAAGACACAGCACAAACAATTATCATATATAGAAATACTACAAAAATGTTAAGTCTTTTTAGTAAAAATTTCTCAGCACATTCTTGAAGTATAGTAAGAAAAAAAAATATATAATTGGTGATTATATCCAAATGATTTTGGTGCTGTTTTAATACTTCTAAGTTTAAAAAATGTCTTTAACAAAAAGGTTTTCTTACCTTTTTCTCAACATTAATAAAGTTAAGTTACCATAATTAAAACGTGCTCGGTGTATAGACCTCAGAGGAATCTGATTCCTCCTCCATTTCATTAATGTCCCAGTAAGCCGTACCACAATAGCAGTGCCCTGCTATGGAATGAAGCCATTATTAATATTATTACACCTGTGGCTTTCTTGATGTGTTATCTTACTATGTATGCCTTGAAGACCTGTTATAGGTTAAGGTTATAGGCGTAAGTGTACTTGTTAAGGATGCACTGACTTCTCCTCTTTTTGAAATGTACCCTGCTTCATGTAGCGACCGCAGCCATCCAGCATACACTAACATTGTGATGCTGCAGAGTGTATGTTGTTAGTATAGTGATGCACTGTATATCTGAAGTACACAATGGTAAGTAAGTAATCAGTCCAAATATGATTGTAATCTGAAATAGATTATATTTTAAAAAGATCCACCAGGGATGAGCAATGTTTTTTCCTCTTTAGAATTATATCTTTTCCCCTCCAAGAGCACAGGTGGTTGTGGGAGATGCAGGATGCGCTCTTGTTTGTATTCTTTTTCTAGATTACATTTGAGTTTGTTTAATTGTAAAACCAACGCAGCTATGATTCATTTTAATCAGTTTGCACATCACAGTCAGATGTGAGCTAGACTGACTGTTGAGGGCTAATAATTCTAGTCCACTTATCTGATTTTGTGCACATGCTGTATCTGTAAGTGCATGTGGATGCGTGCATGAGCGCTCTATCTATCTGTATCTGCCAGTGGGGATGTAAGCTATCACTGGATTTTATTTACCAACAGCCTCACTCATCACCCTGCATGCGCCCTACCTATAAAAACTGTGATCCTCCTATTTGCTGTCAGCTCGCATCCCACGCTGTCTCTCAGTCTCACGCTCAGCCTCCATGCTCACCTCATGTGTCTAGCTAACATCAGTTCACTTGTACCGGGTACAAGCAAATCCAGCAGCACCAATGCATTGCACACATGAGGAAAGCAGGACAGAAGGAGGTGTTGATAGTGACAAGGTGGCGAGTCGTCTTGAAAGTAGAGTGGAGAGCAGTATGAAGATCACTTGCAGCCTTTTCTAGCCAGCCCCGTGCCTCGCTGCGAAGCGGGGGCCCGTTGCCAGCGCTCGCAAAGACTGTAATGAGTTTATTTCATGTCGGCTGTGAAAGTGCCCGTCTCTGTCTCGCAGGCACTCAACAGAGCTGAGGCCCATAAACACAAAGTGCAGTGTGTAAATCCCCACAGCCTGACGTCTCCCAGCCTGCCCTCTACGACTTCTGAGCACCTCTTTATCGAGAGGGAGAAGGGAGAGGCGAGATCCCCACTTACCCCCCGAGAGGACACCACGGGCCCGGCTACAAGGCGCGGCCCTGCCCTCTCACCAAAGACCACTTATGTTCAAATCTTAACCTCTACTACTTACTCTTGTCTCTTTGGAGAATACAATTTTTTTCATGTCGAGAGCAGACCTGAGGAGAGACGATCAAACAGTCAGCTACTGTACAGAACATGCTGTTTGTTGTAAGCAGCAGCAGATCAAAAACAGCTAAGTGTGCAGTGATTCGCTTTGGCTTGTGGAATTTCACCTCTGACGAATAGGACATGAGATGTGCGTTTTCCATGACGTCAGACAGCCGGCCTAGCTTGCCCTCCTCTCCTGTCTGGTTCCCTCCCCTCAATGCAATGCAAAACGCTCCCCTTGTGTTCCCTCTCCAAGAGCGGGTCGGTTATTCTGCACAAGGTCCCTGTGTAGAGCTGCATCCTCCCAGGGCCTCGGAGCGAGTGGTAGGTCACTGCAGTGAGCGAAAGATGTAGAGAGAGGCAAAGATGTAGAATGGGAAAGGGGAGTTTCTATCTCTGTCTCCTCTCTGACATGGCTTTGGTCCGTGTTGAGGGATTAGTGTGTAAGGCTCCACCACAGCCTCTTCCTTTGGCTTGTTTTCAGATATTATCTTTAAGCGTGAGCTAGACGCCGGCCTGTCTTCCTCTCTCTTTTGTTTCCCTCTCTCCCATCCCCCTTCCTGTATGAACTCAGTGGTGTGAGTCATCCCAGGCTGCTCGGGGAGTGATTTAATTGCTCTCTCTCCTCCTCCTTCAACATGCACGGTCTCGGAGAGGGCTGTCACTGACCCTCCACTCCTACAAAAAACAACAGCGACCTATTCATTACCACAAAGGTTGGGCCACCTCCGAAGACAGCCAAAATACACACTCCAGAAATTTACTCGCTTATCCCTACTGATGGTGGCACAATACAGCCTCGCTTTGCCATGCATTGCCCTGGTAACTCTTTTGTATTGTGTGCCATGCTGTCGCCCTGCTGGGTGAATGTGGGCAGAATATGGTGTGATAGAAAACCCCCACAGCAACAACACAGCTTCTGTAATCACAGTTAAGGAAAAATAAACCCTCTGCCGTTTTCACCATGGGGGTCAAAGCATTGTTGTGTGCCTGGCACTTGGTTGGTATAGAGACTTTGATTTGCTCCAAATCAGAATTGGTAATGCCAACCAATGAACTGTTAGAGCAAAATCGCCAGTTTTGCCTGATGTTTCCCTTTTTATATCTCTATTTGATGCAATACTGGAGGAGGAAAACATTTTATCTCATTATTTATATATATTTTTTTCTCATTCTAAGTGTCCATTACCTATAAGCATTTGGTTATTCACTCTGTAAATCTTTTCATGAGCAACGCAGGCCCCAACAGCCAGGTACACATAGAGTATTGCATATTCCATTGGCAGCAGTCTGTGAATTTTCCTGTCTCCCTGCTCTGCACTTGTGAGCTGAGGCAGTAGGTGGCACTGTTCCTACAGATGAGCAGGTCAGAGGGGGTGTGATGTGGAGAGGGTACCTTGCCTGGATTGGCTGAATATGATTGAAAATAGGTCTGCCTTGACTTAGCAATACTCATCCATACATGAACCCCCCTCAGATGAAAGACATGTTTATTGTTAACAGGGAAAGTGATTATTGCACCTCTGCAGCAGTCAGATCTCCTTCATAGCAAAGTGATTCAACATTGATGTTGGCTGTTTTGATAGACGGAGCTCAAAAAGGGGTGAGGAAGCTAAAATGCCACTGTGATTATAACAATTAGAGAGGCTGAGCATAATGTAGAGTGTGTTGCTCCAGGGGTCGAGTGGCTTTTTTTTTTTTTTTTTCTCCCCTGTGATGCTGATGAGTGTCTCTGAGTTGTATAACAGCAGACAGAGATCAATGGAGAATGCTGACTCTTGAGAATACTATGGATATACTCTGGACTGTCTGAGATGGCTACTAATCCAGAATGATTATGCAGTGTACTCTTTGCTCTTGGCCTAGTCTAGACAAACAGTACACATACACACACACACACACACACACGAATGCATAGGCACTGATGCTTTTGAGTAGAAAACACACACTGAAGACTTTCTCTGGAGTCACCCCCCCATGCCCCCCACCCCCTGCCAGATTTTTTTTAGATTTAACTAACGATTTAACTAAAGCTGTACAGATGTTGTTGCTTCCATCTCTGAGTTTCAGTGCACTGAGCCATCGCCAGGAGGCAAAGCCTATAGGAACACAAACAAAGTCCTAATGCTTACCTCCAGATCCCTCCTCTTCTTCCCTCTTGCCTGCATCTCGTCAAACAAAGTGGATGTTCCTGAAGCAGTATCAGCATGTATTTCTAAATGCTGCATTGATTTTTTATTTTTTTTCAAAGACATTCAAATTTGAGTAGGTGTCGGTCTGTCACGTTTGAACACAGCACACTGAATTAATGCTGTGATTCAGTGAATACTGTATGTTTATATGAAACCTGGGCCAAATAGTATTTACTAATACTGTTTATAGTCTATTTTAGTCTTACTAGGTGACAAATGGGTTATGTTTGGCATAGAATAGATTGACACAGCAAAGGATTCTGAGTTTACATGATTGCAGGAAAGATTTTGCAAATGTATTTACTGTATGTTTCTGTGGATGACAGTTAACCTGACATCCTCTAAAATACAGCAAAACACCACTTTGGATAAAAACATATTTTTTTTCTATTTATTGACATCACTAATATGTCCCGCCTCCTCTCATTTAGCTGTGATGGAAGTGCAAGTCCCGGAGCAGCCAGTGGTGGCGCTGCACGGCAGAGATGCCATACTCAACTGCTCCTTCAGCCACGCCAGTCCCTTCAACCTGTCTGATCTGAGCGTCTTCTGGCAGCTGACAGACACCAAACGCAGTGTGCACGGGTACAGGGAGGGACACGACCAGCTGACGGACCAGGCCGAGAGCTTCGCCAACCGTACCAGCCTGTTCCCCACCCAGCTGGGCCTTGGCAACGCCTCGCTCCTGCTGAGCAGGGTGGGGGTGGCTGATGAAGGCAGCTACACCTGCTTCGTCAGGGTGCAAGACTATGGCAGTGCTGCTTTGCTGCTGCAGGTGGCCGGTGAGTCAAGCTGTGAAGCCCATGACACATGTAGACACAAACAGATGAACACGCACATGGACTGTTTGAGAGATTTACTGATAAAAACCTAAATCTTAGTAGCAGCCTTAAATGTGTATATTTTTTCAGATTAGTTTCCTTTTATGTTAAAGGGTTACTCAATGTAGTAAGCAATGTAGTACTGCACTCTCATTAAGATGGAGGATCTTCAGGAGACGAGTTTAAAACCAAAAAAAAAGGGGTCAAAATTTAAGAAGCAGAGAGGCTGAGGCATCCTGACTTTTAGTCTCTATTATGACTCAGGCTCCAAAAATTCTGAATCCTACATTCCTCACTATGCAGCCTAATCGCATCTTTTGTTAGACTTTTCCTGCCTGATAAATGCCCACGTTTCAAACTGCATGCCCCCAGTCTGTATCTCAGGCTTTGCGCAACTGTTTTCACAGACAGAATAGTACTGCTGATGATCAGTAAAAGAATCTTCATGTGTAAAGTTGGCGTATTATTCCTAACTCTCCCCCCATTTTAGAGTACAAGACAATTTTTATTTTAAATTTCCCAACAACTAAACAGATGAAATAAATGCTGTTTTAATGATTCAGTCTGTAGTATACAGTAATCTGCAGTATGTTCAGTGTGATGACTAGATAATGAATAAATGCTGAATTGATTGTGTTGGAAGTTATTTGACCCCAGTGCTTATACACGTATACACTAATAGTATGCAATAAAACGTATCGTACACTTACTAACGTAGACTGTGATTTAGGATTGTTTCTTCTCACAAGACGTAAACAGGTGATAAACAGTTTCCTGAGGGATGCTGAGGAGTGTCTCTGGTCAAGAAGCGCTGCTTGCGGTCTCTGTCATGGTCAATATCTGCTGACTTTGATTATTAGCTGTTGTTACGGTCAATCAGCCATCACTAACATCTTCTCTGCTGTGTGACTACATTGCCCACCTTCACAGCTGAGAGCCTTTTATTTATTTATAATGATACTGTGTGCCTTTCCTTCCTTCTCACATTTCTGTGTCTGTTGTGAGGTTGTTTCTGTATTCTCCAAGGATGGATGTGCATTAGGCGGAGTTAATGAATAACATTTTTTTTTTTTTCCTGGCCTGGGAGAGGAAAAACAATGTCTCCAACAGTGACAAATTGGCTCAGTTTTATGCATTAGATTTATAGATGTTCTATTTTTAGCCAGCATTTATAGTTAACATTGTAGACTTCCTTCATGCTGTGCTGGAAGAAAATGAAATGAGCACTCGATGGAAGTCTGCCTGTCAGTCAAATGGACAGCTGGGAAAGTTAGTGTGTACCACGCTAAATCTGCCTTTGTGTTGAGAGTCCACTTTTCAAAAAAAAACAAAAAAAAACACAGCTCAGACAAACTTATTTCATCTCGCCCTCAGCTCCACCCCATTGTTTGCTGTGCGGTGATTGGTTCTGGGAATACAGCAGCCTCTTTCTCCGCCACCTCTGTACTCGTGTTCTAGCTCCGGGGATTGGAGAAGCGTGATGTCAGCCTCGTCTGACGATTCACCACTCACCTCCACCAGTCTGCACTCTTTTCCACGCCATAGGCTGAGTCGTCCCAAATCTCTGAGCTTGCCAGTTTTCTCCCAGGCCTGCCCACCTCCGCCTCCCGGCTGGCACCGTATTTCCTTTCTGGGAGTGGCTCAGTGCTTTGGCTCTCTAGAGAGAGCGGCGTTAGAGTGTAGGGATGCAGCATCAGGATGTGACACAGATGCTGTCTGTGTCTGTGGGATCGTAAGCACTGTGTTATGCTAAGCTCCCTAAACATAATTAAGAATTTAATGGGAATCATGTCAAACAGTTCCCAGGGTGACTCTCACTGCAGAGAATCTAGCTAAATTCAGTATGTATCTGCTGTTCCCCTCTCCCATTCCTCACCCACCCCCTCCTCTTCTTTCTGTGTACAACTCCTCTCTCTCTCTTAGCCCCCTACTCCAAGCCTGTGGTGACATTGGAGCCTGAATCCAACCTGCGGCCAGGCGATGAGGTGGCCCTGACTTGCGAGGCCTACGGTGGTTTTCCTGAGGCGGGTGTCATATGGCAGGATGGAGGCGGTCGCAACCTGACGGACAATATCACCACCTCATTGGTGGCCAATGAGGAAGGGCTGTTCACCATGACCAGCGTGCTGACAGTCGTGCTGGAGCCCAACAGTACCTACAGCTGCAGACTGATCAACCCGCTACTGGGCGAGGATGGCTACGCCTTTGTCACAATCACAGGTGGGTGTGGGTCTTCATCTCCCTTTATAAATAGCTTCTAGGTCTCTCAGTCGATATTGTCACCTTCATTCTAGTACAAACTAAACAAACTAATATTCACTGGCTTCCTGCAGTGCTTGAATGTTACCAGCAAAGACTAATCTTGTTTTCAGTCATGCCTACGCAGAGTTTCTCATTAAAGTCTTGCATGCTTTCGTGAATCAATCTGTCATTTGAATTTTATGCCATAAAGACTTTTTTCTTTGTCTTTCCAAGTCTCTTTGTTTCCTGCGTAGAGAAACAGCTCAGCTCCAAAGAAATGAATGAGAATAATGAAATGTCCAATTATGGTCCAATAAGCATAACCCATTAGTTCTTGTGGATCGTTAAATGAGATCAGTGGGTGATTATTTCCCAGAGGATAGTCAAATAGTTATTCATCACATATTTCAAAAGGTAATACAGTAATAAAAGATTGGGCAAGATGGAGTGATTGGTCTTCGAGTGACTCTCTGCAGGAAATGTTTGCTAACCAAGAAGGAGATTGATATGTTTGCCTTTCTCTAATTGTTTGATGAAATCTTGAGCTGTGTGTGTGACAGTACCTATATGATAGATCTAATGGTTTCCTCAACCCAACCACTGCCCATGTCCCCCCTGGCCCTGCTGGTGTACTCTATGTGTTAAGTGCAAGGAGAGTGCCGTGTAAGGTGGGCCAAGGCTGGGTCTCTAATGGGAGCAGCACTGTGTAAAATGGCTCATAAATAAGTAGAGGTGGCCCGAGTCTGCTCTCTGAGCTGGAGCTGGTGCTGGAGCTGGGGCTGTTGAGGCGGAGGTCGAGGCAGAGGTCAGGGAGTGCTGCTCCACTGGGCTGGGAAATGACTGTGCTGTCTGGAAACAGGATGGCCGATTGGCAGGGCAGGCTTGCTGGACAGCTGAGGGAGGGTGGCCTTTATAACGGTTTGGTTGGCCACTTTCAAAACAGCACAGATAACCGGTCAGATGGACCATTGGGGGAGTGGAAAGGTATTAAACACATGGTGAGAATGAAATACGACTGTGAGGTAACAGTGTTAAAATAGTCTGAGGCTGCTATAACCCCTCTCCCTTTGCTGGATTGATGCACTATTTCAGGTTTGGTTGAAACAGATATGATCGTTTTATTGCCTTTCAAGTCAGTTTTTTTGTCTTCTTTACTTCCCCTCTATAAAGGAGATGCTCACTTTGAAAAAAAAAAAAGATTGAGGCATCTGGATTGGTGACTGAGATTGTCATGCATTTTTTAAAAAAAAAAAAAACTTTTTTCAAGAGAGGTGATGTGCAACAGTGACAATGTCATTTCCATTTTTTTACTTTCCTTTTCTTCTGTACCATTGAGTTTAAAACCATACATACCTTGTAACTACAGGTTGGCTCCCTGATGTGAATGTGAAAATCTTTAAATTTCAATGGTGGTGGTGATTTGTCATCAGTATAGAGAGAGGTTGTTGACTGTTAGCTAGCGTCTTCACCGACAACCTCTTTGAGTTTGACTTGAGACCTGTTGTTGCCTCCTAGCTGAGCATGCACCCTCTGTTGGTGCCATTTGAGTGAACACTTAACGTATAAATTTCATTCACTCATCTATGATTTAAATCGGTTGCACAAATATGAGTGGCACAAACCCTCCCAGGTGCACCCTTGCTTACACATCTGTTCAACGTACCTGAGTTAAAGGAGGAGGCTACTGGAAGGATTAAATACAGTATTTGAGCAATTTTATAGGCTTTCATTGTCATTTTCTTTAGTCACAGTGTCATTGTGCTGCTGTTTCCCAAGCTCAAAAAAAAAGAAGGAATCAGTCTTAACAGACCCAGACAAAGAAAACAACCAAGGGCAAAACAGACTGAAAAAAGAAGCCCAGCTAAAGAGCGCTGGTGTTGTTGACGTGTGATGCAGTAAAGACTGAAAGAGAGACAGCAACAGAAGCAAATCCACTAATAAACTGAGGAAGACCCTTAATTAAAACGGTGGCGATCGTGATTTTCAGCAACAGGGTGTACGTGAATAAGAGTAATTTCTCAGCAGGAGCACCAGCACAGCTTGATGATGGCCCAAGTTGTTGGTAAACACACAGAAGATTTACAGTATTTTGTGTGCTGCGATACAAGGAGGCTTGTTTGAAATGAAAATGTATTTGCATTTGTTTACAACAGCTGGTGTGTGCTTAACAGCTTCTGTAATTAATTTTGACCTAGCAGAACTCTTCTGCTGGAGTAGCAGAGTGTGGAGTGTGCCGAGCTTGAGTTGATATAGCGAACACACTTGCTTGCTGTATACACACCGCACACCAAACTCAGGCAGTGGAGAATCCTATTATAAGAATGGGTGAAATCTGCTTAAAATTCTAAATGGACTATGAGAGTGGAGAAAAAAAAAAAACTGAGTAAGAAATAGGAGAGTAAGTAAAGAGAGAGAGATGGGGGGGGGGCGGGACAAGGGGGTGAACAAGCATGTTAAAATTTCACACTCTCCCCAATCTCTGATTGAAAAATTACAATAGTAATACAAATCTCCCCCAGGCAGAACAGGAGTTTGACAAGGTTAATTTTGAGAAAATGAACCCTTTACCCACACTGAGTGGAGCACCATGTGGGCTGGCATGAGCTGCACTTTGAGAGTCGGTGTTAAGTCACCCATGTTAATCTTGCCTCTTTTATAGTCACCACCAATTTAGCTACCTCACCAGCAACATCCACACTGTCAACAACATATGCACACGGCACAATCACACTATTATCAGGCATCTCAGAGACGGTTATTTTTGTAAACACATGCCCTGCGGAGTGCTGGTCAGTTTTTCAGCCGAGCTGTGGAGCAGGCAGTGTTGTTGTGTTGCTGGGATATTGATAGATTCTGCAGAGTGTAGCAAGGCTTAGTTGCGGGGAGACCCATAGGAACAGCTGGTATTAATGAACAGTCGAATGATGGAAAGGAGCAGCTTCAGTCCTCAAATGAACCGTGGCCTGTGTGCTTGCCTGGCCAGTGTGCTTGTGTACCGGCTCCTCCTCTTCCTCCTCCTCCCCCTCCTCCTGTCTTGATGGCTTGCACTGTCTCACACTTCCAGCCTATTTTGTCCACTTTGTTGTCCTCAAAAAGAATAATGTTTTTGGAGTTTTGGGGGATCAAGAGTCTATATCCTATCATTTTTTACTGATCCTTTTCTGAATGTGGAGCTTTAGCTATGTATCCCATCTACTGGAGCTGTGTGATTGCAGTGTGTAGTCTGATGGCTGGGTTTCAGGGCCTGTCACTGAACACCCCTTCCAGCACCACCCCCACTCCGTCTGCTTGCTCTCTCAATGAGGATGGCGCCATTTCCCCGGCATCACTCTGCTGGCACAGCATTTACAGTGAACAGTGTGCGGATGGAGATAGATCGAGAGGGGAAAAGAAGGAGATAGAGAGATGAGGCAGGAAGATAGAGAGAGGGAGCTAGGGAGACAGGGTTAGGAGGGGTGAGAAGTGGATGACAGGAAGCAAGATGGAGACGAAAACGTTTGCTGAGCTCAGAGTTGTGGCACTACGGCCTGACAGGCAGGAGATGAACTCGCTGACGGGGAGGGAGATCACCCCACGTGGTGTATAAGACTTTCTGCTGAATTTTACTATCTAGCTGGCATTCTCTGGCTTTCACTGGGCAGCACAGTGGCTCAGTGGTTAGCACTGTTGCTTCACAGTAAGAGGATCCCAGATTTGCGTCCCAGTCTCAGTCCTGTCTGTGGGGCGTTGGCATGCTTTCCTCATGTTTGTGTGGGTTTCCAGGGCATGCTCGTTATTTCATCAGCCATTCCAAAGACATACAAGTGGGTGCACGTTTTAGAAAGTCCAAACTTGTTTTAGTTTTACCACGTAGGACGAATGTATAAAAGCGTATTTGTTAGTCCACAAGACCAAATGTTAGCTAAGATATAGGACAAATTGAATTGAATTATTAGAGAATGTCTTTTTCATTCAATGCATTCTTCTTAATTGTCAAAACTTGTGCCCTACATTACCCACAATGCAACTTGACTGGCAAAAGTTTTGTCAGAGAATTTGATATGTTATGCTTGTAGCAGCTAATATAGCCTCAAGCGGAGATAAGGAGCCGGCTACAGAGGTCTGGTAAGCTCACTTCTTTTCTACACACTCCCAGATTTTTTCATTTTCAAACTTGGGGCAATTTATTGGACTTTGCACAGCTCTTCACACTTCACAAAGCCTGTAAACAGAATTTCATGTGGCACATCAGTGGAGTTTCCCTTTAAAACAATACTCACATGCTCATGTTGGGAAGTAATCTCATCACGGCTAGTATATGGACCAAAGAAATGATTATAGTGGCTTAGGGTTGGACGATATGTTGAAATTTTACAACCTGCCACCATCAGTCCAACAACCGGCAATTAGGATATATCTGCGCAATTGTTTGCAGTGCAAGGGGTGAGGCAAGGGGGAGTCCCCACTGCCATTTTCAGCAGATGCAACCATGGGAGAGATTGTTTGAAAAAGAATTTAAAAAAAAGAATAAGAAAAAAAAAAATCACCTATATGAGATTATTTTGGTTTTAAACCAGATGCAGCCGCCTAGCCAAAAGGCCTAAATGAAACAATTTGCCATCTTTGTGAACATATAGTTCTGGTAAAAGATTCTAACACTTCCAATTTACATTTGCGAATACACCATCTTACTGAGCACACTATGCTATGCTGTCACTGAGAGCAGCAGCCCCTCAGCTACTACTGAACAACCCCCAATTCACCAGCCCGAAATCATCCCTAAAAAAAACAACCCACAGTTGACTTAACCAATCACCAATCGCCAATATATTTGTCCAATCACATAACTCTATAGTGGCCAAAAACAAACAAATAAATCTGGTTAGGATCCCCCTCCTTTAATCTGTAAGATAGTTAAGGAGGACAAAGGACACACAAGGACACTCAGAACAAAACACACACAATCAGAAACTAAAGAAAACGGGGAAAAACTGTCAGCAGTGAAACTATTTCTTTCTTTGCCCATAGGTGGCAACATCAAAGTGTCTGCACCTGCAAGTTTGAACTGCAAGTGTGTTTTTTCTTGCCTATAGGTGGCATGACTGGATGAAACTGTTTGGGCAAAGTTTTATTTTTTGTGCATCCACATTACCGTGTCCTTTTTTGTCAGATGGGTTTTTAACCAACCGTCATGGACCCTCACCCTGGCCTTCTTTGCTGTTAGTATTAATCTCCCCTGAATCTACTGGAGTCCACACACTCTGTTAAGAGTACTCCGTCAACTTCATGTAAGGTGTCTGTGCAGAAACACGTGGTCGCTTATTCCACGTTTACTCCCTTGTGCAGGAATAAATGAGAAATACACTGTACTTTTCACCCATGTCTTCTAGATCACATTCACACACATCACACATTTCCTCAGTGTGCAGTCAGATCCTCTCAGTTTCCCCGGGACCCTTCGGATGCTCTTTTCTAAGGCGGCTTATTCTACTCCTGGTACAATACTGTTTTTGTGGGACATATATCCCCAAGGAGAGCATTTGTTACTGCATGATTGGGAAGCACAGGCAGGCTAAACCAACCTTCACTGGATAAATCAAGGTTAAAAAACATCTTTAATTGGTATATAAACATTGACCTTTATCCTGGAGATGGAATCTAACACAGGTGGTAATTGTAGGTGGTCTGTGAGAGCATCAAGCTATTCATCACACAGTTTTTTTTTTCTTCTTCATTAGACATGTGCCAGCTTGCTCCTTTTACTTGACTATGTTATTATGTCTTCAGAGCTTGATCCTGACAGCACATTGCCATCTAAACAGCTACCTGCCGTGCTTACTCGAGCCATGAAGTGCTCATTCTAATATTGTTTCTAAGAAGTCCCCCCAGTGAGTGTTTTATCAGAATATTGTCTCATAAACTCTGTTTTTTCAACAGAATCTCTGAACATATTGTGTGACAGTTTGCAACATTTTTGTGTGTTAAATCAGAGTAAAAGCATTTCTGAGCTAGCGTTGCCAAAGGGCCAAACAGAAAAATGCAGAGATCTGCTGGTTCAAAGGTTCTCTCATTAGAGCAACTGTTGTGGTGAATTTACAATAATTGAGATTATTCTTAAAGTATTTTACAAGCATGTTTTTTCGCCTTTCTCTGGTAGAATCTTCTATCAAAAGCTCTGTCAATCAACTTTGGGAGTAATATGTTGTCCAAAAATCATGTTTTTGTTTCCAGCTTCTATAACAAACCACTGTGCCTGTCCTTGTTCTCTGCTGAATGAGGACTAATTTAAATGCAATTAACAGAGCCTTCTGAGAAGCAGAAAACAGCAGTATAAATGAATTTGTTGTCAGTAGAGCAGCAAGCAGGCAACTTTCCCGACGGAGCACTGTATTAATTAGTGTCCAGTGCACAAACAGGCTTTCTTTCTCTTGCTGAATGCGTGCTCTGTCTTATCAGGAGCCCAGCCAGGGAAAACAACCGAATAGACAGATGAAGTAATGTAGGCAATCTAAAATAAATTCAGGTGGGCAGCAATGGCACCATTGTAAGCACATTAATTCCTATCAGGATTATTAACTCGGGCCACTTGCCGCTGTCAGTACTGTGAGACGTTTGAACGTCCTCTTCTGGGCCTTCAGTATAGGAAATTTTATCCCTGTATTATGGCCTGGGCAAAGTTATTTGTCATGCTCCCAGTCTTACTGTTAGCGGCTCTGAGGGATTGTTGGGCTGGATTCAGTTGTGGGCAGTTTCTGGTCTGTGTGCTGCTCTTTTAGAACGGTACAATCAGAAAGATAAAATGAGCTCCTCTCTTTTGTGCTGGGATTTATTTTTCCTTTATTCCAGCCTCCTCTCTGCCATCTTGACTTTTTTTGTCCTGTTCAGGTGTCAAAATACTTATATATATACTTAGATACTTATTTTTGACACAATTAAAAGCTATATTGATATAGTATTTCCTCCTGGACAGTGAGTAGTCCTCTTTAATATGCATTTGTTCTGTTAGAAAAGGTCATCAGTCTGTGCGTGTGCATGCAGAGTACATATGTGCATATATGCTTACGGTTTGTGTTTGTCTACCTGCGTACACCTTGAGTTTATTTCTGACTTCCGCGTGTTGGTATGGGTGTGACCAAAAACAGTGTCCCATTTTTTTTTCTTCAAAACCATCATATCATGGCAGTGTAACACCCCCCCACACCCCCCACCTCCCGCCACCATCCCACAAACAGCAGTCTGACATCTTTATGTCTGTCCCCGGCCTGGTAGAAACCTGTCTCTCTCTGTCCTCCCTCGCTTTCCTTTTCAGGACACTGTATTTATGATGGCAGTAAATGCACAAAAGCCCTCTTTTGTTATTGATCGGGTTCATTTTGATTTGGACTCACAGCAAGGACTATCATTGGGACCGGTGGGGCCCTGCAGTGTACATTTCACACAGCTCCCTCTAAATCCTGTAAGAGGGATTGGTTTCGGGAGGTCTGGCATCAGTCTTGGCTTCACGATATGAAATCATATTAGTTTCAGCTTTTCAGAGTCACTGGGAGAATAGCCACCAACAAATGGCTGGGCACGCCTTCAAAGTTTGGTTATTTAATTATTCAGCCCGTTTATTTGATGTTTAAACTCTGCACCTGATAACACCATGAATTATTGTCCTGCAAAGGATGTTTACAAACCTCAGTAAATTGCTTTGTTCTGTGCATGCAAACAGTCCAAATTAGTGGCTGGCTACACACAAAGAGCATTGTCTAGCGCTATAATGTGTTTTCAATTAGGAGGCGTTGAGAGATTTAGCTTATTCTCGGGATAGGTGGCTCTTTTCTTCGATAGCTCTAGAGACTAGTAATTGATTACCAAGTGTGAAATGGAAGTTAAGAACGGACTGAGTGTGGCTGTGTCCCAGAGGAGAGGAGTTTCGAGCGGGTATGGTGTTCAACTCGCTCACCTCCCTCTGTACTGACAGTTTGACTTGAAACTACGTAAGCACTCACTGACTCACTGCGTGATGAGAAACGCACCTATTACAGAGCCCTGTATTTCAACCCCAGTTTCAAATATCACAGTAATGACTGTGATTAAGCCACGCTGCAGTCGTGCTCCTTATGATACCAGTTTGAATGGACAGCGGCTTGCAATGACTCACATCCCCTTCAGGTTGCATTAATATCTTCCAGCAGGCTCGGACTCCGTAGCCACGTCTGTCTCCCCAGAGCCTGACAACTTGCAGCTCATTACAGACAAACTATCTATGAGGAAACAAACTTGCTCCTCTTACCTTATTAATATTGTCAACTGTGTTTAATTTCATCACTTGCCCTCCTCGTGTGTGTTGCCGCAGTAAGTGCAACTCTCTGTCAACGGCAGAGACAGCTCAGTGACCCACACCGCAAGAGTCTGTCATATCTATAATGTATCTCTCTGGATGCTTTCAGCCACTTATTCTACCAGATGAAGAGTGATGCCATTTGTAATGTTGGGTCGTTTTCCTGATGTGGTTGTTAGAGGGGTTAAGCAATCCAAACAGGGTGATACTGCTGAGAGTGTGTGAGAGTACAATGGCTGTGTTGTGAAACCAAGAAATTCAGCTTAACCAAACTGAAGATGGATGTTTGGAAATGGAGTAAAAATTGAACAATTTTAACACTAATATTATTTAAAAGAATGTCTGTCCATTAAATATACAATAAGGCTATGGCCAGCAGGTGGTCAGAGACTGGATAAAGGGCGAAGTAGCTAGTCTGGCTTTGCCCAAAGCCAACAAAATCTATTTAAGAGCATTTCCAAAGCTCAATAATTAAATTTTTTTATTTTGTTGTGGTAGGAACTGAAGCTTACCTGTAAACTTACTTTGACCACACAGAAATCTGAATATAATCAATATTCTCTCAGTGAGAGGGCAAATAAGCTTTAATAAGTTTCCCAAAATGTTAAGTATTCCTTGACTATATCATAAACACCATTTAACATCCATAGTCAGTCAAATATTAGTTATAGAAACCTTGTTATGTAAACTGGAGATGGAGAAAATTGTCCAAATTCAATTATGATATAAATTATATTACACGTTTTTTGCACTATGTACTGTATACTCTTAAAAGAGGTGTCTCATTTTCAATGTTTTTTCCTGTTCAGGATCCCACAAATTGTCATTGTAACACAGCAGGCACGCTGACAACTGATGTCCTTGGATTTCAATATTTCACTGCATCTCAATAAGACCATGTGACATAATGTGATGACATTGTGGGGGCCCGATGATGTAAATGGTTATAGGTTTGAAAAATGTGCTGCTTCAGCAGAGTGATGACTTACATCCAGAGATGAAAGTAAGTGTGTCCTGTTTTGTATTGTGTACCACGAGAAGAATTAGTGCCGGTACTCCAAAGCAGGGAAAGAAGCTGTCAAGGTTACAGAGTAAAATAGGATTCAAGTTGTAATCCTCTACATTGTAAATCTGCCATTGATTCTGCAAGAATGTCTTAAATAATGTTTCTTCCCGTATTTTCTTGTTATTTATCAAACATTTTAAAGCAAGAGGACGGCAGCTTCAAAGACAACAGCAATGTCCATCGTAATAGTGTCAAAATGTGATTTACAGGGAAGGTAAGAGGACAAACTAAATTTTACATTTGCTTCAAGGTCTCTCTGTCATTCAGGTGCATTGGGGCCATAGGGGTCTATTGTGTAACTGAAGAAAGAACAATACAGAGTGTCAGGAGCTAATTGCTGGGAGAGGTAATAATCCTCCATGTTGTGGTATGTGTGCTATTAAGCTGAGTGTATATTATGCATTGGACACATTTGCCATCGATGTGACTTACTTAATCATGTCACAGTGTTTCAAAGTAGTTTGGATGAGACATGGGACATGAAAATTCCATCTCACAATTTTCCTGGCCAAAATAATTGCACGATTATATGTGATTTTACACAATATTATCACAATAATCATTCAAATATGATTGAAATTCTTAAAAAGGCTTTATTTTAACATACTGAAATCACTTTACCTCACATTACATACCTTACCTTACAGCAGTTTACAAAATAACTCCTCCCCCTTCCCATGGGGATAAGTAATCTAAATCTCATCATCATTTCATCTCACCTGAAGAAGTGTCAGGTGTACTCTCCTCTTCTCCTCCTTTCTGATGCCTTGTTGCGGTGCTCTTCTTCAGCATCTCAGTGAAACATACTTCCTTAGAATACCTCGAGTCAAGTTCACCCTTCATCATCCACTTCATCTCTGTTGCCAGTCTTTACTGTTCTGCACCAGGAGCTCCGTTTTCTCCAGAGATCCTGATTTCCTCCCCACCAGAGTTGCACTGATTGCCTGTTGTTGGCATAGGAACTGTTCCAACATCTCGTAAGTTGATCCCCACCAAGTATCGACATCGTGGATCAGTGACTGCAGTGGGAACAGCGCTACTTGCTTAGCCTTCAAATCGCTCTTTCTCTTCCAGCTCCTGGAGAACCCCTGGACAAGGTGGCGGCAGGCTCGGTTTGGAGCCTCGTCACACTTGTTCTTCAGGACTTTTGTGATGGCCTCGTTTAAATTGTGGCCAAAGCACCCAAGCCACAGGTCAGAGAACTTCTCAAAAAACCTTTTGCTTATGTGCAGCATTGTCTGTAGCGATGCACACTAATTGCTTTCCCACTCATTGATGTTATCAGCAGCGTGAAGAGCAGGGTCTCTAAGTGGCTGGTTTCTAGTTTCCACTCTGGTGTTAGATAATGTACGATAAAGCTTATGTATGGTTCACCCACCACTCCACTGCTGGTCCATGGGTCAGCGGTGGCAGCATACCAAGTGGCCTCTGCCAACCTTCTGAAGACGTCAGCTTTCAGCTCGATGTACATTCATGGTACCTCTGTTCTGGGTAAGAACTGTCATGTTGGCACCTTTATACAGAGGAACAGCTTTGTTCATCAGCTTTAAAAAGCCAGGCTTTTAAACTATTTGAAATGGCATCATGTCTTTTGATATGAAATATGCCAATGCTTCATTTAGATGTATTGCGTTCTTTGAGGTTGGTGTGTATGAGCCTCTTTTTGCACAGTTTATTTTATTGTAGGCTGCACAGTACTCTTTTTGTCATTATTGTCATTATTTTATTATTCACTTTTGCACAAACTGTAATGATATGCTGATGCTGTATGTTGCTGTTTGTATGCCTTTTGTTTATTTTTCACTGAGTCCATTCTAACAAATTCTATCACTCAGAATGTTGATGGGATTGGATAACATTTGCGTAAAGTCCTATCTGAATATTTGCTGGAAAAAGCCAGAAGTATAATGTTACTTGCTATGTTAACTAATTCTAACTTGCAGTAACATTAGCTATACCTGGAATTTATCCCAATGATGGAAATTCACCACAATCTACTTATTGTGAGTGTTTTTGTCATGATGCAGGATAAAATCGTCAAAAAAAAATAAAAATCATAAAAAATAAAATAAAATCATAAAATGACCAGATAAAATCATCCCATCCCTAGTTTGGACATTAGGAATATAATGTAAAATTGTGAATATGGTTTTTATTTCCCCAGAGAACGCTTGCTTAGCATGCATGCTGTTCATAGCAGTGGCCTGGTTCACATCACACCTGGGCGCAGCCACAGAGTCTTGTTCCGCCAGTCACTGAGCTCCACAAGAGGGTTAATGCCTCGGTCAGTGACAGCTTAACAGTAGCCTGCAGCCCTGTGGGTTGTTCTGTCCCATTTGTTTCATACTTCCTTTATTTCTTGCATCTCTCTCTACCTCTTTCCCTTTGTCCATTTTCTTATTTTGCACCCAGAAGGGAATAACAAGCATTTTTGGCAGAAATAACTTTTTTTTTCATCAGTGTAAGACTCCCTTAGACTTCATCAGAATCTATTTACATAGCTCTAAGCCCTCAGTGTAGAGATCTTATAGTAAATACAGAGATAAATACCCTTATTTGTGCATTAGCTAGCCTCATTTCAGTCACAAAGTATTAGTTGTGTGGAAAAGTACTACCCTTGTGGGACATTGGTATGAACATATAGTCCCTGACTCCTCTCTCAGCCAGCGGCTGAGCATTTTCACAGGCTAAATAACTTGCTACACACAAGTTGTGAGACTTTGATTAGCTATATTCCACTGAGAGAGAGATTTACAGAGTCATTTTTTCAGTTTGTCCAAGATATCATATTTTAAAAGTGCTGGAAGGAGACAAAGTATATTTAAGCAATAAGCCATGAGAAGCTGTACTTGACAGTGATTTTGGAACAGCTTAGAGGCATTGTTAGGGACTCTTCTAAAGGAACTGTCAAAGCACAGCCCCAAGCAGCTTTTTGCTTTTGTAAAATGACTGCAATAAAGAAATAGTGTTAATGTGACATAAATTTTACATATTAATGTAATTTCAGTAATAAATAATGTTACACTCCAGTTTGAGTGGTGATTTTGGTTTATAAGGTATTTTATAAGAACTTCAAGCACAGTCAATCAAAAGCACAGTCAGGAAACTGTTCTTTGTTTTAAACTCAATAATTGACTAAAGAGGAGCTGTATGTATTGATCCATCTGAGCCCTTAATGGACATGGTAAAGATGGTTCAGTGTTTAAAAGCCTAAAATCTTTGAAATATCTACTTAAATCATTTCCTCTGACAATGGAACGGACTGCCAGCGTGCAGACTGCAGTCATTTATTCAAGCTAGCAGTGAGTTAAGAGACTGCAAAAATGTCAGTGTGAAACAAACCTATAAGTCATCCTTCTAGCAAAATATGGTCGGCCTACAAGGCTACTAATGAGCTTGTTCAAGTTAAAATCATAAATCACAAACAGAGTTACACACTGACATTGAATGGTATTAACCATATCTGTGTTTTGCTTTAGACTTTTCTTCGTTTAAGGAAGCCATTCTCCTCCCACCTGTCCTGTCTCTTCCCACCACCAAGCACATCACATTCTTGAAAATGCTTTGAATTAATCTATACGCTGTTTTTTCTTTGACCGTAGCTGATGAGTGATGAAAAAGTTCAAAGCCTTATGTTAGTAAGGATCTGCCCTGAGAAATAAAATCAAATAAACCACCATGCCCCTGCTAGCATTAAGGGTGTTATTCACTTGCTAAACCTGACCTCTGAAAGCAGCATCTATGCGGTTTCTACGGTGTTTATATTTATTTGCATCCAAACTAAGCAAATAATCACATGAAGAGGTTTGGTTTTGTTCTTGAGATGAGCAGCTAACAGGAATGAGCTGACCTGCTCCAAAGTCTGAGCCCGGCCTAGCTCGAGTGCTTTGAGAATATTCATCTGTCTCTCCAGTAACCACCAAAGACTGCAGCAGAGGAAAATGAGAAATGCTGTTTTATAATGAGAGCCCTAGGCAAAGACATACAGAGACATGTCTTTTAAAAAAATCTGTCATTATATATTCTCCTAGTAATACTGCAGTGGGAGAAGCATACTAAGAACTTAGGCTCTTTGAAGAGGTCCAGGCAGTTCTTTAATGTTTCGGATAGAACTTGCATTGCTTTGTGATATAGGGCTAAGCTTATATCCTGTCATTTTGTATTCAGAGACGTTATCATGTAAGCAGCAACTGTTCTTGTGGATTTGAACTATGGCTTTGCTTCTTCAAAAACAAACACTGATACTTTAAAATTTGTGGATTACTTGTCAAAGTCTAACCAAAAGATTAAACAAAATCAACAGTGACTGTAAAAAGTTATGCAACAGATAAGACAATTTTTATAACTAGAGCACAATAGATACAAGGACTAAGTGTCGCAGCCGTTTAGCTTTGTCAGCTTCATAGCAATCTAAAAGAGACAAAAAGCAAATGACTGTTACAAAAGCTAGTGCAACTACTGGGTGTGTTCCTGTCTTAAATGAATGTCTTGAATGGATGGTTCAGTAAGTGTCATGTTAAAGTTCATGTCCTGGATGATATTTCTCACCCACTTCGCACTATACTGATGCAACACAGGAGTTGTTTCAGCAATAGGTGTGCACATCACAGACTAACTGCAGAGAGTTTCAACCTGCAGCTTGTTCTTGGTGCACTGAGCCTGATTGAAATAAGCACAATGGGAGTTAATGAGCCTTGTTTATGGTTTTATCTATGGACTGTATCACATACATAAAATAATATCCCACTATCAGCATGCACGGACAAAGTATGATTAGTGTCCCACTTTAAAGCTGCACTGATCAATATTTTTATATTGACAGTGGATTGAATGAGTAAATGTAATGTGAAAGGAGTGACTTGAAGTAAAAAACACAGAATTATCACACCTGACTGTGCAATTACCCTCAATTCTATGGAGCATTTTAGCAACCTTCAGCTCATTGTTTTGATGCTCTGCTGGGCAGTTCAGTCTCACTGCTGTCATCATTTCCAGCTGCAGCAGGAGACTGTTAAAAAAAAAAAGCTTTGATAAACCCACTGTATGCTTCTTGACCAGTATGGCAGGCTGACAGTGCTAGCAACTACCTTGTCAGCAGTGGGGCATTTAGCAGCTAAAGAGCAAGATATTTCTGCCAGGGGCTGGCGGAGAAAAAGAAAAGAGTTAAAAGAAGAATGAACATTAGACTTACATTTGTCCAGTGGCCAGAAACACAACCACAAATGAATGCTAATGTTGCTCTGGGTCTGCTGGATGTGGAATGTGCAGGTATTGGGTAACCGTTTTTACGTTCACCAGAGCTTTATAAGGTGGTAATATGTCAATGTTGTGTTTACAGCTTGTAAAAAATCATTAATATTGCTTTAAGAGGAACAGAAAGTAGCTCAAGTGTAGAGTAAAGTTTGGGTTTGCAGGATAAATGTGTACCCTGTGTTTTAAATGGCTCTTTAGTCCTTTCATACCTATTTATCCTTGTTACTCTGCCTCCACTTGGCATTATCAAGCAGCCAGATAGTCTGTTTTGGTACTGATAGCTGTCACTAATAATTGTCTCCTACACATCCTCAGCATCTCGCAGGCAGCCCTTGTTTAAAAGCCAATTAAAAATGGAGACAACACAACATTGTAAACTGATTATTGCACCCAAGTTCCGCCTGCACTGGAGCGACCAGAAGAAAAAAAAAAAAAAAGAAAATCAATAGTCCACTCTGCCTCCAACATCTTAATGCCACTCTCAGTGGAGAGGCATGTGTGGAAGTGATGGAGTCTCTGTCAGTTACTAGACATCAGAGGAGTTTTTAATTGAGGCCCCAGTGGGGCTGGGAGGGACATGGGAGATGTTGAGAGAGAGCTAGCCTGGCTGGTGGTAGATGAGGTAGGCAGACCTGTTGTGAGACAGTATAGTCGTCTACTTTCATCTCTCTCCAAGATGAGGGCTGGCAATATGACATGAATTTGAATCACAGTGTGTTTTAAATATGAAAATACCATGACATATATCATGTTATATATATATACATATATATATATATATGTATATATATAGTAAATATATATGTTCCTCATAATTTCAATAGAATATGGTTGTAATGCACGACAAAACTCAGAGATGGTAGCAATTTATTACCTGACGTTAAAGCTATGATCAATTAAGTATTAATAGAGTTTCATACCTGGTGGAAATTAATAGCACACACTGCACAGGTGTGTGTGTATGTGTGCGTGCGTGCGTGCGTGCGTGCGTGCGTGCGTCGTTTGCTTCACTTTCTCTCAGCAGCTCCAGTACAAGTCTTTGTACAGTCACATTTTCTTTTGGGTAAAATAGTTGCGGGTCTGTTTTGTGTACCATGAATCCTGTGTTTTCATCGTGTCTCTCCACGGCTGACTTGTGTCATCATTTAGGACAGGCACTCTGGCAACAATGTCTGCATTGTGGTTTTTCTCTTTACACCGGTGCCAGCTCTGCTTGTGTCACAGCTGGAGCACATTCTCAAACATCCTTCATGCTTGCTGACATGTTTCCTCATGGTTTGCTCCTGTCTCTATTGTGCTGTCTGACTTCATTTCTTCACCCGCCCTTTTCTTTGCATGCAAATGTGCGTTTGTTTTAGTGTAAAACAGAAGCGTATGCTCACTGGCCAACATGCAGTAAGCTCATGCTCGCCGTGCACTTTGACGTGACATTTAAAATCCATTCTGTACCAGAATGAATGGTGTAGCCAAATCCACATCAGGGCACGTATCTCCACCAGTGTGAAGTTTATTCGGGTTATACTGCCCACCTCTACCCCAGGCTTGTTTTATATATTCCTGCACAGAGCTATTACACATCCTCACACCCCTCTGCCTGTAATGTAGCATCTGTCTTGCTAACACGACAGCCATACAGTTGGCTCTGAGCTGTATACTCAGTTAATTAGCCAGTCTACTTGGTATGGGATTACCTTCAACTGTAAAGATGAGAAAATTCAACCTTGCTCTTGGCATATCTGAGTAAGACTTGGATTCATCCCTTTGAATGTGCCTGTGACTTAGCCTCCCCCTGCCCCCCATACACACACACACACAAATCAGTGACTGTCATTGTAGGTTTGGTTGTATGTACTGTGGCAATACACAAAAAGAACCCAGACAGTCATTGAGATTACTTCACTGAATTCTGCCATTTGTTTACTGTATATGACACTATGAAATGTTTGGAACCTTTATGTGGTGTTAGCCACCGAGAGATGTGCTCTGAATTATAGAGGCAGCTTGTAGTCACATCTCCCTGGATGTAGATGTTGTAACATAACGTATAGTAATAATAAACAGAAACATAATGTCTATGTTTAAGCATCAAGCTACAGTCTCATAGTTATAATGTGTATTTACGTATGAATGAAAATGCACATAAACCAATATATGAACAGTAGCTCAACATCTGCATGTTCTACTAAAAGCCCCCTGTGGTCGACATTAAAGGAATACTCTACTGAAAACCTACATTTTGAATGTTTAATACTTGAAGACTTGTGCTACAATGCTTACACAGCTTACCAGCTCAATGTCTGTTAACAAACAAACTCGCTTGTTTTTTCACCTACTTTAGTCGCTTGGTCAATCACCTGCTTACCCCATCCCTCCACCCTTCCCCGACTCACTAACTCAACCACCTTACTCTCCCTCTTACCCTCCGCCACGTCCCCCACCACCACTACCAGATGGCTTTTATAGTTCTACCGCTGAGAAAAAAAGAGGGCTGTTAGAAACTTTATTCCTATAAATGCAGACCCATTACTCTGTTTTAATGTGAACGTCTGCACATCATACTCTCATGTTTGCCACAAGCACATGGCGTCGAGGGAAGGGCAATAATGTCAGACAAATTGTATAAGTAAATGGGCGCTAGGTCGTCCTAGAGACGAGCGTATTGCCTCTCTGCATGCCAATAAGACAGTGAGGTAGCATCTCGCTGAAAAGCAATTTATTGAAATGCAAAAAGAGGAGAGAAGGCTCAGAGCAAAGATGCTGACAGGACAAAAACCTGTCACCATCCATCTCAGTTTGCCAAGTTTTCCCTCTACAAGTGAGCTTCTTGTCCTCTCCCAGAGAGGAGAGGTGTTCCTAGAAATATTGCAAGAACAGCTGGTGTGCCTGCCTGGTCACAGGCTTTTCATGCTTGGGCTGAATGGGGAGGGTTTAAAGGTTTTGATGGACACCTTTGAGGTTGATAATAAAGGCTGGTAATTGAAACTGAAGCTGAAACAAATTCAAAGTCATCCGTTGAATGTGATGCTAATATTCATGCTCATGTTTTTCATTCTGGCTAATCCGTGTCCTCTGACACCAAGGCCATCTTCTTTCCATTAGCACTGTTGTTTTTGTTTCTGCCAATCTCTTTCCTGTGAGATCAGCAGTGCTACACAGAAACTGAATAAAGAAGTTTAAATCACCACTGTCGGCAAGCCTGTTTGCACTCACTGAGGTAGTATGCATCAATCACCTCACCAGTTTTGGGTGAATGTGATTTAAGTGTGAGCTGCTGTTTTGTCTCACTGAGTTTTATATCTCATTCACTTTACTGTTTCTACCCTGCCTTACTGTATTGTCTGAATGAATGTCTTTATCTCTGCAATGTGACTCATTGTTAGAGAGATATATAAGCCTATTTCCAGTCCTGGGCCTCGCTGTGCCGCTCTGGTCTCCAGGGCTGCATAGGCCCTCCAGCAGGGCTGGGCCCTGCTGCTGCTCAACCCCTGGGCTCTTCTGTGATCAACACTCCTCCTCTACAGGTCCCCCTTCTCTCTTCCTCTGTTTTCACAACCAGTCAGGATAAGGCCGGCTTGTTCATCCTGACAATGAAAGAAAAACCTAATTGACTCTTCCTCTCCTCTTCCTCATCCCTCCAGCTTGTCTACAATGAGCCTTGAGGCTCTTTTTAGCCTGAAGCCATCCTTCTGTCAAAGGACATTATTCTCCTTTGGTCACAGCTTAAGAGGGTAGGTTTCTTCTAGGCAGGTAAAACTGGGGTGACAGTTGGAGAGAAAGCAGCTTTGATCTCCACCGCCTTCACGTTGCAGAACCAGGATGACAGGCAAGGGAGTCTTAGGAACACTTTATTCCACCAAATGTGCTGGAAAGAAAACACTCAGGCTTGTAAAAATGCCTGCAAATCTTGGGTCTCACATTCACTGAAGCCCAAACAATACCTAAGCTGGCCCCTTGCGAGTCCCCTATAGTGTCTTCCAGAGACTAAGGGAGCCTCATTTCTCACTGGTGATGCGCCCTGTGTTAGAGGCTCCATATGGAGGGGGTGTTTTATCATACTCTTGCCTGCCCCCATTAAATATCTATTTTTACCTTAGCAGCCTGCTGTGGCCCCCTATGATACACAAAACACCTACAGTGAAACACCACCTTGTATAAAAAGTAACAGTAGAGGATAGGCTCCAGGTGTGGTCGATATAACCTATATAAAACATTAATTGAAGGTACATTTGTAGCTACCAGTAGTATATTTTCATTATAAGTAATTTTTTTGAACAACTTTGATAGTGTCCAACAACAAAAAAGCGATGGGCACAATAGCACATCGCAGTATACGTACAATTTAATAGTAAATAATAAAATAGCACCATTTTATAGCCTCTAAAAGTGCCATGTTGATGACTCAATGCCTCACAGATACAGTTTCCATAAAACCTGAGCATTATAAGTATGGTATTATATTGGATGTGCACTATATTGGGGGGATGTTTCTGTAACTGTGTCCACCTACTGGATCTATAAGTAATGTATGAGACAGATGTGACCTCTACATGTTCAGACAGCTGTGGAATGTCAGCACATGACAATGACATTTTATAAATGAATTACAAGAATACTAAGAGCTAATTGGTATTCCTGTAATTAGCAAAATCTGCTACAAATTTCAAAATAAGAGAGAATGCAGGAGGTGATTACCTGATCCAATATACTTGCTTTCATTTTTTTATGTTTGCAAAATAATAAAAATGATTGTTGTGTATATGAAAAAGAAAAAAAAAATTAGTGTAGCTTTGTGGTGGCACAGTAAAGCAGTGTGTAAGAACTCCTGGTAAATAGTGGCTCTGCCAAGATGGAAAGGTTACCAGCAGCAGCTTTACTTCCACACATCAAACATATATAATTAAAAACAATTTTCATAGAAAGCAACATTTAGTTTAAATGTGCTGAAATGTGCAGACTTTCATCATGTTTCCAGGCTTTCATGTGGTAGTACATTATAAGGCAAAAAAAGATACACTATATCCATGGGTGATTTGTATACACTGACTACTCAACTGACATTGATTGTGGCAGGATGTAAATACAGACGGGAACCCCGGTGAGTGTGTGACATTTAGGGCCTCGTGTTATGATTGTCTTGTTTCATTTTCCATCATATCACGTCAGCTCAATGCAGATGCACTTTCTACTTCTATTGGTGTTCACCTAAATGTGTCTTCTGATGAGTGCTACATATGCATAGTATCTCGAAAATGCCAAATGTGAGGAGTGAAGTTTGCCCTGTTCGTTGCAGCTCTGAAGTCTGCAGACTCTAGGTAATGTGACAGTGCAGCCCAAAGCACTCCATCCTTACCCTTGCACAGAGGGAATAGGGAAAGAGGGAAAGAGACGATAGGTAAACAGAGCCATTAGAGACAAATCTATTTCTGAAGAAAACAAAATCACATCATCAAACAAGAGCAAAAGAAAAATATGATCCTGCAGCCCTTTGGGCCCCGGCGTAGCAATGATAGCCGACTATGGCATTTGTCTTTATCAGTCTGCCTTGAGGGAGGGAGAGTGTGGCGGGGAGGTGTGAGAATAAAAAGAGAATGAGAAAGACAATAGAAGCAAAGAACAGCACGTTTTCTTTACTCGTCACAAAGAGCTAGACGCATTTGTTACTTTTCTGACTTTATGAGTCGTGAACAACTTGTGTATGATTATTCCTCTTTCATACATGTTTTATGGTTTCGCTGTTTGTACAAAGTGGCTCTCAGATGGTCATTCTTTAAATATAGCAGAGTGAAGGGCTCGGTGGACAGTGAGCCACAGCATCATCAGTCATGACTAGCCTGGGGAGGCATACGCAGCTTCATCAAAATGACAGGATTGACTTTCTAGATTTTATCCTTTCTCTGTGGCATTTGGTTGTTTATCCTGTTTTGCAGTGGCAGACCAGAGAGTCTTTATAGTGCCTTGTGAATTGAGACTCTTTTGAATACGGTTAAACAGGCTACGGTGACCTTAAAATTAGGCTGTGAATATGTAGTATACATTAATATGTACCTTAGCAGTAATTGCCTTTCTGTAGAGATTCATTTAAATGCTACTTGTGGGGCTGTAAATAGGCACAGCAGCGCCTTGTTCTAAATGCTAACATCAGCAGGCTAACACGCTCAGAATGACAATGCTAACATGCCAATATTAAACAGGTATAATATTAACCATATTCAACATCTTAGTTTAGCATTTCAGCATTTGTTTATTAGTAATAAACACAATGCACACTTGAGTATGATGGGAATGTCATTCGTTTGGCAGATATTTGGTCATAGACCAGAGTATTGGACAAACTGAAATTTTGACCTGATGATGACGATTAAGGGGAATTAATTTCTGTACAAAGCCCATGGTGAAAACAATCAATAGTTGTTGAGATATTTCAGTCTGGACCTAAGCGGTGGTATGACTGACTGATGACAGACTGACATTCCCATCCCCAGAATCATGCCGCTAGCGTGGCTAAAACAGCTTCACAGTAAAAGCTGGATTCTTTTTTTTTTTTTTTTTCTATAATTGGTGAGTACATGTCCCTCCTCCTCCTCTTGTCAATTGGCCTCTGTGGCCTTTCATTTAGTCTGTTTTGTGGAACAATGGGGCACATTTGTTTCTCAGCATCAGGACTGGATCTCCATCTGAGAATTGATTACCTTCAAAAGGATGCCTTTATTTGCCCTCCATCTTTGCTGGGCTGTATTATAGCCTGTCTGCCTGTCATCATAGCTGATGCCAAGTCCTTACAGATGCTTCATCATTTCCTCTTTCCAATGCCAGTCATTTTTCAGTCTTTCTTATTTTTTTTATTTTTTTTCTCCTATCTGCCCAGAACGGGCACTCTCTGAAGGAGGTCTGTTTGTGCTACAGCCAGGCTCACAGCTATTTAGTGGCTCTGCTGTTTTCTTTTCTTCTCCCTCTGTTCAGTTTGAATACCCCAGGGAAATTTGGTTGTGTCTCTGATATCGTTTTTGTCCTGCTGACCAGTTTTTATTTCTCCTCATCAGTTTGCAGTTTGCCAAGATACTGTCACTAACTGTGACGGGTAATTGTCTCGAAGGTGATTTTAGCCTCCCGTTTGCAGGACATGTCCTCATTGAGTAAATGTATATATTACTATCACCAAATATTGACTCATCCAGTGTCGGAGAGATAATAATATTGCAAACATTAAGAAGTTATAGATTATTAAATGCATAACTTTAGATATCTGAGCAATGTGTAGCAGAAGGCAGGGGGTGGGATGGTTAGCGCCAACATCCTCTCAAGGCTGTGCCAATACTGTTTGAGTGAAACGACAACACAGTCGTGTGCGCCTGGTAAGCTATCTGCCATCTGGACTCAATTGAAAGACTGGAGTGTCTTAATTGGACACTAGTAAAGAAGATCTTATTCAGTTCACATAAAGCAAAGGTTCTGTTCACTGCTTCACTTTCACTGTTTGTGAAAGTCAAGCCTTATATAGAGTGGGTGTGACAAAACTGACGATGATGATGGCAATAATCATCACCAGTGTCATCATGTCGTGCTTTAGTAGTCCTGGATAATTCAGGATTTTTATGACAATGAAGTCCAACAGCAAAATTGTCAAATGGTGAAATAATGGTGATGGATGCAGTGGTGACAGTTGTGCTCTTATTTTAGCTCTGCAAGAGTGAATAATGAGGCTCTCCCTTCTCTGCCCCTTCTCTCCCTCTGCCCTTTGCTTCAGGTCAGAACATCGCATTCCCCCCGGTGGCTCTGTGGGTAACTGTTGGCCTGGCAGTGTGTCTGCTGGTGCTGCTCATTGCCCTGGCTGCTGTCTGCCGCAGGAAGATCAAGGAGAGCTGCGAGGAGGCCAGGAGAGAAGGTAGGGAGGGAATGGAAGAGATAGGGGGAAAAAAAGGGGGGAGAGGTGACTCTGCACATTCAACACCAGAGTATATTCTCACAAGGAGTACAATTCATTGGTAATGTCTCCTTTGAAAATCTGTTTAATCCCCAAGGTTAGATAAAAGCACGTTTTTGGGCTGTCTTGCCTTCATTAGGAGCAATATGAAACTTGGATGTCAGGGCAGTGCCAATGTTGGAGCTTTATGTGCAAAAGAAAAAAATAGAGTAATGAAATGTTTTGCTCTTTTATTCTTGGGCTGTGTTGTCCTTCTGTGTACACAGGTCAAGGGCTTGCTGAATAATGGATGCTAACCTATCATGCTCTCAGGCCCTTTCAATCCATTTCTCACAGCCTTCATTAAAATGCAGAATGACGCCTTTTACTGTTCACATAGTGGACCAGTTGATTATATATATAATTGCGACGTGTTGCCTAGATCATGTGGGAGGCGCAATGAGAGCGAGGGAGATAGAGCAGAAAGCAGTGATGAGATGTTAACTGCTCAAGGAACTTTGAGAATCCAGAGGGAGTTCTGCTTAATGCGTATAGGCAGGATCTCGGATGGTGGGACACATATCTTCGGCAGAGAGGAACATCATTACTCGGGTTCAGTAATTAGCGTTGCGGAATAGCTGAGGATCGCCGCAAGTGCAAAGAGAAAAAGTTTTGAAATGAGATAGATAGTGCAAAGCCACCAGCTCTGCTGTAATGAGATCTGCTCAGAGTGGAGGAGACATTTAAATAAAGGTCAGCCAATGTCTGCACCAGGGCCCAGAGGTTTAAAAATAAATATGGAAGTGACACAGACTCAGAGGAAAGAGTAAATAGCTCCGTGGAACATATAAAATCAAATGAAATGGAAAGAGAGAAATATAATGCAGTTCCTCCCACGGGCAAAGGGCTCGCAGGGTTGTGAGGCCCTTTTCTTCAGTGGGTTGGATGAGGAACTGCATTTCTCCTCTGCAGCTCTAACACCGAAGGCGGGATTGATTATGTGGTCATCCACTGTCCACCTTATTGAAATGTCTCATTTTATCCACTGCTAGCAATGTGTCCGCAGTCTGGTGTTTTCCAAGCGTGAATCTGATGACTAGGAAAGCTGACTTATTCACATATTATTCGGACTCTTATACTCCTGATAGCATGATACTGTATGAATACAGATGTGGAGGGGCTTAAAATAGGATTGCTTTGCACATATCCAGAGCTATGGGGAGGGCAGGAAGCAGGGAAGTGCAACCTAATTGTGGTTGTCTTATCTTTTAATGGTGTTCCCGGGTATGGGCAGATTGAAGTTGACTCTCTCTTCACCGTGTCTGGGTAGTGAGGGTGGAAGGGTTAGTAAAAGTGGAGAAGTGAGTAAGTCATTTTTCTTCCCTGTCATAATGTATGTGGAGCACCCGAATGTGTATCGTAACAGAGCAGAGCAGCTTGTGGTATTGCAGCTGGAAGTGAAAGCTCAATTCCAGGGGCAGTGTTGTATCTCAACACCAGCATAGTGTTGTTCTCTCTGATATTTTCTTCTTTCATCCCTCTCCTCTGTCCTTCCTTACATAATGACTCTGACTAATATGTGCTTTCAATGACCTATTCCATTTCTCCAAAACTCATTTTACATTTAGATAAGCATATGATTTAATCAGACCTACACTGTGTAGGTGACATACAACGGATTTCCCTTGTGTGACAGATGAAACTCATAAGGAAAGCAGTGTTTCCCTGAGGTTTTTTTTCCAGATGGTGCACGTTTCACTGGTTTTAACCAAGGGCTGACCCAAATGCCTCAAAGCTTCTCAGCTTCTCAGCTTCTACCGTTGCCATGGTAATCAACATCCAAATTACTATTCGATTGCAATGAGTTGTTGATAATAATAATAATAATAATAATAACTATTATTATTAGTATTATTATTATGTCTTACTGCAAAAAACCCAAATATCCCATGAGGTATAGTAATCCAAAATACATTAATTTTCATTCATTCAAGCTTTATTTTAAATAGACTGAGACCTCATTTACAATATAGCAAAGTAAAAAAATTACAAAAAATCCAAGGGACCATGAAACAAAAGAAGGAAAGTTAGATAAAAATACATAATAAAAATAATAACAAGTCAAATTAATAAACTAGTGAAACCTAAGGAATATATAAAGCAATTAAAACAAGCAAATGAATTGGCTAATACAAGAACAGCTGGAAGTGAAATAAGATAGAAATGAACCATTTAAAATGTCTTAAGCATAACATTTAAGTAAAAGATTGCTTTGCATGTTATTCCAGGTTGTAAGTGCACAATGAGAAAAACAGAATTTTCCAAGTTCAGTGAAAATAACCAGCACCTACAATGTAATACAATCATTTGTATGGTAAGGGCCCTGTTACGGTTATTGAGTGCAACTTGTAAGTCAGCAAAGCAGTGCTGCATGGAATTGACAGCAGAATGTAGAGCATCTGAAATACAGTATATATATTTGTATATGCTATATACAGTATATGGTATATATAGTATATATAGTATCATCAGCATAAAGAGGTAAATAAAGAGGTAAATTACACCCAGTTAGAGAAGAAACAATATCATCTATATGCAGTGTCAACTTGGGGTCTTGGGGAACACCTTTTACAACTTTAGATTTAACATTTCTAATAGTCACACAATGCTGGCTGTGTGTAAGGTAACTCAAATCATCTATAAGCAATTTCATTAAAACCTATAAGTGATGCATGATCAACTGTATCAAAGAAGAAGTTTTTCTCAGACAAAGAAGAAAATTTAATCTTAGTGATAGTTTCGTGTGTCACAGCGCTCACCTAATGTTATCAGCATTGACACCGGGACGAGGGCTTACAAGTTACAACTATTCTAGCAAAATGTCAAAAAAGGCAAGGGTGTGGAATAACTTCCAAATTTGCAAAGATGACCCCACCCAAAAAGTCCATTGTCAGATATGCCAAAGGAATTTTGAAAACCACCTGAAATCTGTAACAGCCTATCTTTCCCATCTTGCAACTGCTGAAGTTTTCATTTTTCTATTATGGTAGAAAAATTAAAATCTCTCTCTTGTCCTTGCCCTTGTCAGTGACCACTAAAACTACCAAACCTACACATAGAACTTCTCAGTGACCATTAGAACCTCCAACAGACCCCTAGAAACTCTAAAAGGACCTTTAGAACTTGCTCAATGACCGCTACAACCTCTTAAAGTACCTCCACAACCTCCTTAATCACTAGAACTTCCTCAGTGACCACTTAAACAGTTTAGGTTTAAACTTGAGAATCTTCCCATCAGGCACTGAAACATCCTGAAAACTCCTGCGAACCTCCAATAACCATTAGACCCTTGTAAAGGACGCCTCTAACCATCTTTAGATTCTGTAAATAATGCACTGACATGGTGAATGAAAATAAAACCCAATGTAATATGTGTTAGTATGCTCGAGCCACGTTTTTCCTTTAATTTGTCACCTGTCTGTAGATTTATTAGTCTATGCAGAAAATACTCACAAAAAACAGACATTTGTTAAATCCCTGATCCCTGAAAATTGGCAATAGAAAGCTGTTCATTATGCTTTGTTTTTTTGTTTTGTTTTTTCTTGTTTTTGTTTTTTTATTGAGCAACATTGTTTCATTTTTGTCATCAATAGTTGATATTCAAAGGGAGAGCAAATGAATTAAAACCTACGCAGCACAAATGCTGCTGTCATTAAGACTTATATCCTAATATGCACAAAGGTTTTAAAAAGAAGAGGACTGCTGTTTCTAAGGTGCAAGAATGAATTAATTAGGCCCACTAATCAATGTATTTATAGCACAGTAGGTTTACTAACTGGAGCCATTTGCTTTTGCTTACGTTTGAGTCACTCATGTCAAAGCAGTGTTTGAAGAGATTCAGCAGCAGTGCTGCGCCACTGAAAGTAAAAGACAACACAAAGGCAGAAGGGAGGATGATGAGGAACAGTAACACTCTCCTGGCTTCAGTGAGTAGCTGTTTCTGTTCTCTTACTCTCTCGTCTTGTATGTGGTTTGTCCAGCTTTTGGCTTAAGCCATAACCACCATCCTTCTTACCCCCACACATTTGGGACAGAGCCAATAGGGGCATAAAATTGAAACATTCTCAATGTACAAGGGAAGCAGTTCTCACTCCCTGCCCTGTGGATGCCCTCATCTTCACCCTGACTTTAAGGTGCCTTTAAATGAGCCTCACTCTCCTATCAAAGCCCTGCCCCCCCAAGGTATTTCCACTGCTGCCACAGTGGAGGGACTGTTTGTCGATATGGAGGTGTTGAATGAAATCGGTGAAGGTAAACGGGCTCACACATATATGTGGATCTAAAACCACAATTGTGAAGATGTGAGGCAGTATAGTGTAGTATATATTGCTTTTTTTCCTGGAGCTTTTGTGGATTTTACTCTCAAAGTATACACATTATGAACAGGTTAACTCAAAACTGTATTCTAGACTTTCATTTAAAAGTTGGCAACATAATATCCTCTTGGTACCAGTCTGCAGATTTAAAAAAATCCCCCAAAATCTTAAACTAAATAACCAAAGCCTTATTTTGAGCTGACTAATGGTAATGTGTTGTAATAATGTGTGGGCATATGCAGTGCATAATAAGGTAAAAATGTGTTTTTAGAAAGTCTCATTTCAAAATACAGCATTACACAACAAAAGGAGAAGCTGAAGAATGTGGTGCGGGTATGCATATGCAGGCTGTTTGAATCTGGAAACTCAGCACGTTCTGCTGCTGTAATAATAAGGATTTTTGCTTAATTTCCCCAGAGGATTGTAGTCTCTGCTGTCAAAGTCAGGGAAAATCAAGCAAATGTACAGAAATATAAACAAATGAATTGTGTTGCCTTGACATTTAATTTTGTTAAATTATCAGTTTAATCTCATGTATTGCCAGATAGATGAGATTAAACTGATAACTGAACAAATAGTTCTACTAAATAGTGGATCTCGAGTCCAATTGCAGTGAAAATGGTGTCATAGAATTAATATCAGCCACTTGGATACTCTGTTCCAGTCCTATTTTTAGCCTGTATGTGTGTGTTTGTGTGTACATGCACACGTGTGCCATGTGCGTATGTAAGTGTGACAGCCATCACTGGGTTGCCTCACTAACTCTGTTGACAGTGGGTTTTCAGACAGCCAGCAGCTAAAGCCTAATGTGATTACTGTCTTAGTGAAAGGGCTAGGTAGGAGGTTAAGGGGTGGGTATGGCTCTGTGTGTATGTCTATGTGTGTGCGTGTGTGTATGATGTGGTGGGGTTACCATTGTGCATAGCTTTCGTCGTCATATAGGCTCTCTCATCACAGCCTGTCCTTTGAGCTGTGAAGGATCAGCTCACCATGGGCTTGTGATGAAGTGACTACATTGTGCGCCTGCCTTTGTACTGTGGCTTCCACTGATAATGGCTCCTCTGTCTTCCCACAGCTGAAGAAGCCAAGGAGCTGGAAGAAGAGGAGTCAAAGACAGGTCAGCCAATCCACACCTGGACAAGCTGCTGGGTGTATCACAGACCTGCTGTTTTTACCGAGCACTGCTATGCAGGTCTATACGGCAAATGCTAGTCCGGAAACAGCAGCAGTTAAAGTTTTACATCATTTAGATAAAACTGATATTGAAATATTGAAATATATTTAATCTTTTCAGCTCCCTGAGCAGTGTAATAATGCAAGGCTATAAACATTGTCAGGCACAGACATCAGTAAATTTTATCCACTGAGGAGAAATAAGAATTAGTGCAGCGTCAAGTGGGCAGCCCAGCCAGACTTAGCCTGTAAATAGGCCAAATAATTCTTTACACATGCTAAATCTCAGTGGAAACTTGATCTTGAATTGTATTTTCTATAATTCTTTTTTTATCTACAGTGCAAAGCAGCGAAGTTACAGAAATATCAACTAACATAAGAAACACCCACAGATTATTCTTCCTTCTTTCAAAAGAAGTCCAGGTGACTTGATGGTATAGGGATCCAGCAGAACAAGTAACTGAATGTTAAGTTAGTTTGCTGAAGTGTGAGTGAACGCTGATGGAGCATGAGTGCGTCTCAGGAATGTGACCGAGTCTGGGCACCGAATCCATTCAACACAGCAGCCCAGTGGCATATAACTCTTCCACTATGTGTCTGAGACAGAGAGAGGGAGACAGACGCACTCATTTAGTGATGCCAACAAGCTGTTTTACATTATACGTTCCATCAAAGCTACCGCCGTAACTGAAAAATCTATCTTGTCTATAAATTTAATGGTAACAAGTTCCACAAAATGCCAACAATAGTGCTGCCGTGTCCTGCACTCAAATAACTCTGTTTACCGAGCCGAAGTTTGGCTAGCGGTTTCCGGTCTCTGTGGCTAGCTAAGTTAGTTTTATATTTACTGCACAAATGTGAGAGTCAATTTTCTTATCTACCTCTTTGCAAGAAAGTAAATAATCCTATTACCTAAAATGTTAGACCAGTCCCTCAAAACCTATTCAGTTACAAATTCAAGATTTCCTTTGACTTTTCATTTGGAAGAAGCCATAGGTTTTGCTCAGCACTCATCTTTTGCTTTTCAAGAGTGCTAGTGAACCAGGACAAAATACTTCTATGTGTGCTTACTTTTCCGTGATGAGAGTGATGTGATATTTTGCTTCATATGAATATGACCTTATGAGTCCAGAATTAATTTTGCCATTAGCAAGCAGAGCAAGCTTCTTCTGCCTGCCCAGCCTCAGTAACTACCCCTCACAGTCCTGAGCAGTTCTCCCTCAAGCGTTAATGTCATTAGAGTTATTCATTTGACTCTTTCTTTAGTCTGATTGAATTATTTAGCCTTTCTGTGAACAGCAAAGTTAATACCATGTGATTTTAATAAGCTGAGAGGTGAGGGAGAGTCTCTGAGTGAAGGGGGACAATGACTTTTATTCTCTAATGCCTCTCTCATGAATGTTTCAGTGAGATCTGTGCAGCCAAGAGCAGGGTCAGCCAACCCACAACTAGTGAGACTTAATAGTTGAGCTTTAGCTGAAGGGGCTGGGCAAAAGAGAATAGAACTGGGGGACTGTAGTATGCCTGTACTCCCGTGACAAGAAAGCAACTTGCAGCCACCCTTGCTCCACGCACCTGGTTCATCCAGGTGGACGTTGTGGGCGGTGAGCTGGTGAAGTCAAGCTAATGGCTCTGCCTTCTGAGATCACTCAGTAAGCACTTCAGACAGGCAGCTTTGTTTTGCCATCTGGCTCCAATTGCGCTGACAAAAGCAGAGGTTCCTGCACGAGACAAAGGAGCTGAAATGAGCCCCACTTTAATAAACCCAGGATGATGGGGAGCCACGTTTGTGTGTTATCTTAATGAACTGTCCAAAGGAGACTGCGCCTCCCCTTTCAAAGCCAGCCTGATTGGAACAATAACCAGTGATAACTAGGGACCTGGGCTCATTCATTTGCAGTGGAGTAGGATCCCTTTGTTGCTTTTACAGCAGAGGCAAATAATGTTTAACAAACAGTGGAGCACAAATTCTGGATTTATTTGCAGTGCTAAATCCAACAGCAACCCCTTCACACACTCAAAACGCACACTCACAGGTCCACATGTGCAATCTCATGCAAAGGGACACACACACCACGCAGCACACACAGAGAAAAGAGCACTGTTATACGCTAATGTACATCCTCATGCAGAGATGTGCAGGGTGTACAGTTCCTGCTGCCTTCATCCGTCACCTCCCCACCTCCTCTCTTCAACGTGTTCAGTAATCTGAGCGTGATGTGCTGTTTAGAGTGGGCCGCAGTCACGCAAGTGCGGCTCCTCCTGTCAGAAGTTGGCTTGAGTTTGTGTTCTCTAGCCCCTGTCTCCCTAAATCCTGGACTCTAAGGCGTCAGGCCTTAGCAACAAGGCCCTGGAAGAGAGTGTTAGTCAGTGACCCAGTTCTTTCATAGACAACGAATTGTCGGAAAGAACAATTTGACACGCCCTCTGAAATGGGAGCTCCATGTGAAAAATGGGTTTATTAACCCTTCTTTTCCGAGGCGAGGTCCCATGAAGGTGGAAGGTTAGGGAATATCAGGCCTTTTGAAGCAGATAGCAAAGCGAAGCCCCAACCTTCACTGTCTTCTGACTCCTTCATGTCAAGTCCACCACTGAAAGCCCAGTACCTCATCACCGTGAATATTGTGTGAATTTTAAAAGTCTAGCTAGCTAAGGCTATGTAAAGGTGACTCTTGAGCGGACAGACAGAAACAAGGACAGCTGTGCCAGGGTCAAAATCACCTCTGTGCTTATTATATTCCCCTTCTGTCTTGCCTATTGAGTTATTCAGATAGCAATGAAAATACAACACCCTAATGCACAAGGAACATGTCTCTCATGGGCATCATGCGTAAATGAATTTAAAGATTTCAGTGGGGAGTTTAGCTGTATGTTCCTTGGAATTACATATTTTTATTGCTTCTGGGAATATGATCCATTTTACATTTAGTCAATTTTACTATAGATTGGAAATAGTTTTTACATGTCCATTTAATCATTAAATCAGTGTAGGGAATGGACTGTCTGTAGGCAACTAGTATCAACTAAAGAAATAGTTATAATAAATTTCATTTTGTAAAATCTGGCTGTTCCCTAATATTGATTGTTGCAAAATACCTGTCTTCAAAAGGTAGCCCTGTGGAGTTTTTGACCACTAGTTGTGCTATGAAGCAATGTTTACAAGCGGGCTTTGTTTCAGGCAGTGCAATTCACACCCTGCTGTTGGTTTCATGTTATTCCACTGATCAACTGTTGATAATTTTTGCAACTGTTTTATGAGGAAAGAAACGCACTCAGCATGTTTGTTACACCTCAAGGATACATACAATGTGCTTTGGTGAGAAACACTGAGTGTAAACAGAACTTTTGTTTGTTTACGAAAAGCTCCACAGGCCACCTTTAAGTTAGTTTGTTTTTCTTATTTACTGTATTGGCATAAATTTACAAGCCCACTTAAAGCAACAGAGTATAAAGGTTATGGCAGAAATCCCTGAACTGGAGTTCTAGTGCCCCACACTGAAAAAAGAAAAAAACTTGGAATTGGATTCTTGGGATATGTGGCATTCACAGAGCAAGGCTTATTAAAAAGTTGCATATTCTAAACATAACCCAGTTTGACAGACCTGCAGGTCACGAACATACCATTCCACATTGCTACAGTTGGAATTAGGAAGGCCCTGGAAAGCAGCCCCAGGCAGCTCCGCTTGACATGCCCTCCCTTTCCACTGGCACCAAATACTCAGCCACTGGGCTCTCCCAACGGTCACACATTACTGACTAAACATATGTAAATAGAACATTCATGTTGCCTTCATTATTAGATGTGGGTCACTGGATAACTTCAAGAGCACTAATTAAAAGAGCTCCCTGCACACCATTGCTTAGTAGTTGCACACACATTATTCAAGCGCTGCACTCATGTTCCTTGCTGGTTCAGCACCATGCAGTAAGCTGCATGTTTACTACTGTGTTTTCTCCAAGGGTGAACCCAGAGAGATGGAGTTTCGTTTTGGAATGCTAAGTAACACTGGTCTGATAATAATGGGAATAATAAAAATCATATCATATAAATCATATAGGTGTCACACTACCCCAAATTCTCTAATTATGTACAAACAGATGTTCCCTGTGCTTGCTTTCTCGTTTTATTTCTCTATCTTCAACATATGCAAGTGTTATTGTATATTACAAAAGGGGATTGTCAGTTGTTGAGAAACTTTTTTTCTCTCCGTTTGTTCCTCCTTTGCCTTGAGTTTGGGAAGAAACTCATCAAGAATGTGCTGCACACTGAGCAACTTCTGCAACCTCTCAGAGGTTATCTACTGGTCCGTGAGGAAAAGGCCACCAGATCCTTGTCAGAAGAGATAGAGGAAAAATAGCAACTCCTAAATCATTTGGAATAATGAGTGTTGTCACAGTTAATATTAGTCAAACCACTGAGTGCTGTGCATCACAACAACAAGGGCAGTCCCACTGCTCACTGGTTTGCATACTAGGCAAAAATTGACAGTGCAAATAGCGCTTTTGAACAGGGCTACTTTTGGAGTGAAGGCAATCTCTTTTCCTGGGCTGAATCCCCCTGTACAGGCGCCATCTACATCCTTCTGCCACCGCCACCCCCACCCCCCTTCCGCTCCCCCCTTTCCCCCTTCTGTCATGTAATCTACGCTCCTCTGACAGCACAGCCAAGGTCCAGTGGGAGAGTGCCTATCCATCTCACTACCCCAATCTGCCTCCCCTGTTTGGTTCCACATGAGCACTCAGCTGCTGTGACTAATTAAATAAAGCGCTGTGCCCTCTGCTTCCTGTTAGCCATGGCAAGGTTGGTGCACAGAGATGGAGCAGAGGAGGAGGAGGAGGAGGGATGCTGAAGGAGGAGGGGAAAACCGATAACAGCTACAAAGCCTGAGATAATGCTTTGGTCCATGAGACAATAGACATGAAAGTTGACGCCAGCGTGACCACTGTACAGTAATTGCACTGTTCACAGATCTTTTATTGATACAATATTCTGACCTCAAGTGTTCAGTCTTGTCTGTTTTCTTCTCCTCAGCCATGACACCACTGAAAAGTTAAGGCCAAGAGAATAAAGGTGAGTATGATTTCAATATGTATATGCATGTGTTAAGTACATGTGTTTTTATGTGTTGCTCAGGTGTCACACACTTTCTCTTTATCACAATTGCCTGGTATTCTCAGCAGTAATTCTCTGGAGGACACAATGTCTCTGGAGGCTAAGGGTAAGTGCTGCTGTAATGAGGCTAGGCTGCATTAATTCAGCAGACAGTCAGGAATATGAGAAGTCTTGACATTTTGATTTCAGGAAACACAGGGTCACTGGATGATATGATAAATCTATTTCATTTTATCTGGCATGCAAACATAAATTCCCTGGCCTGCTCAAAGCCACTATAAGAGGCTGATTGATGATAAACATTTAATGTGTGAGTCATGCAGCCTGTCTTTCTTCTTCTTTCTGTCGGAAACTACGCATATTCAATGTCATCCTCATGAAGTTTTCAAAGTGGCAGCTTCAGCTCATGAGGAGCTGCAGCAGGCCATTTCGGTGTTTACAACAAGCCGTACAAAATAAGGTTAATAGGATCATTTTTGCTACATTTAAGCAATGTGTCACTGCTTTTTTTCGGACCCATCTTGAACATTACATGTACTGACGAGGAAAACTAGAGGAGAAAAAAGACATTATCTGCTTCCAGGCATGTCCCTATTAACCACACCCGCACTACCCAGTATTCACTGTGAATTTTGCAGTCAGAAATGCCATCCTCACCATCACGTTGGCTGGCTACACGCCCCAGTTACTATTGTAGAGACACTTGCACAGTTCTTCTTTTTCTTCTCTTCTTTTTCAACTTCTCACTTTTTCCTGTTGGCAGTGGTTGAACTGACACCACAACTTTTTATGGCATAATATTGGTACAAATTTTACTTCTTTTTTAAAAGCAGACTTGTAGCTACAATCACTACCCCCAACTGGCTTCTTGGCTGTTGATCTTAAGAGATGGATTTCTGTAGTTTTCCGACGATGTCACCTCACAGCATGGAAACATGGTTGAAACAGTCCCCACAATGCAAGGCTCTTTTCAGTCTTTAATAATGCACCAAAGTAGTCATAAGTACTGTTGGATGAGTGATTGTTCATCAGAAAAAAGATGCTGTATACTGTATGCTCAGTGTAAAGTCACAGAATTAGTAAAGTATTAAGGAAAGCAGAGCAGCGTACATAAACATGAAGTTACATCATAGACAGATCCACAAAACGGATTCCATTCACAATATATAAATAAAAAATCTATAATAATAGTGACATAAAAATGCCCCATAGAGCAGTGACATAAAGTATTGTTTTCATAGCATATGAAGGATTTTATGAACTATAATACAAAACTACAAATACTGTGTGCTGATGTATAAAAGAAATATATATCAAAGTAAAAAAGACAAAGTATATTGTATGTTAAGTAGTGTAGAGCCTCATCTTGCGAGAAAGGAGGTGGTGAATAGAATTTCAGCACCATGGACAGTTACACTCCCCACACTGACAGCATGTGAGAGTGTTATTGAGTGTTCTGGACACTGGTGGCATAAATGGCCTGCTTGATTTGAACTGAAGAAAGAGCGTATACCTGGGAACACAGACAAACAGACTGGTAACCGGATCCTGTCTGTAGGACATATGAAGAATTTGCACATAATTTGGGAAATGATTCAACCAGACTGAGAGAAAGCTCTTCAGTACAGCTGCATTACATGGATTCACTACAGAAATGGCACCACAGGTGGAGGAATGCCGCACTGGCTGCTTTACATCATCTGGAATTGCCCTGCAAGAGATGCTTCCACGCCTTCGTCTGGCTCCTGATATCAGTAAACCTCACTCTCTCTCTTTTACCTCCCGCTGTGCACATGAAAAGGGCATCAAGCTGTTCTTTGGAGACCAGTCATTGATCAGTTATGGTATTCCATTCGAATATCATCACAAGGTGTAGGACATTATTCTTATGCTGACCTTTCTACTTCTTCAGTGTCCAAGTTATGGAGAAGTGTTGTCTTTACTATGTTTGAATGTTCGGTAGGTAGGTGTATCTCAGAGCGGAATGATGATGGTGTGTGTTATTTCTAGTAACCCACTTATATTGTCACACTCAGGGTTGACTGTATGGCTGCCTCTCTTTTTTAATGACTCCACTCTAATAGCAGGGTGACCTGGTCCTGGAACAGCAGCAGTAATACAGTGGTGCGCAAGCAGGCTTTTCCCACAGTGATGGAAGCCAGGGTGCTGGCAGTATGGGACCTTGTGAACCTCGGGGAGAGGAATGGGTCACTCCCAGGAGTGGCCTTATGTTCACTCAACCATGGCCAGCCTGTGTCCCTCACTGAGCACAGCACATAGACCTCTGTAGGCCAGAAATAACCAACAAAGGATAGCAGTTGTTAAGGCAGAGGATATTTTTGTCTTAAAAGGAGAAAAATATCTTTTCCTTTTTTTTGTTGTGACATGGATGTTTTGATATTGGACGGTGATATTTTTGGAGACATTTTGGAGGCACTCCATCAATTCTGCTTTGACACATGCTGAAGCTTTTTTGTCACTCTGGTTCTGTAGAGATAACAGGATGGTGTAGCTGGTCTGTCTTTTGTCAGAAAATGAGACACAGTTTGATTGATTTAGCTATTTGTTGGTGAATATTTCTTGCTTTTTAAGACCATCCCAGCTTAACTCTGCTAATAAGTGAAACCTGTACTCAAAGTGCCTGTATTCTTAAAACTTTTCAGCAACTCAGAAGCAGGACATATTTGATATGCTGTGTATATTTGGCATCCACGTCTGTGTATGTGTGTGTACAGTATGGGCACACATCTATTGCGGAGGAGGTAGGGTAAAATAAACTGGATGATACTGCTCAGTCACACCACTGTCTATGAGTCACACTTACCTCACTACTATCTCACATTAGCATGCAGTAGGGAGCCACGCTATATGCGTTCTTCACTGTGCCTCTAACTCTTACTTTCATAACCAGCAGTTTGGTGTCAGTTGTGTGAATACTTTTTTTATTACAAGGTTGTACAGTTACACCTGGTTTTTATTATACACGGATTGGTCATTGCCATAAAGCCGCAGCACGCAGAGTGAGTAGAAGGTGATGGAAGGTGCAGAAAGTAATTTCCTGTAACTAGCCAAAATAAAGTCTGGCCAGTAGGAGTCAAAGAGAGGACATTTGTCATTACTGTAGTATCCACTGACCTTCACCGAGACTGTTATTGCTCGGTAATATCCCCTAGCCCCTAGACCTGCCCGCTGCTGAATCATCCTGGATCAATTATTCTAATATTTGTGTGGCAGTTTTGCCATCGATTAATGCATTTATGCAGAGTGCAGCATATCTTATTTAATAAAGCAAGGTTCTGCATTTAATTAAGTCGTTTTAGAGTCAGGGGGCACGTTGTTTTCATAAACCTTTGCGTTATCGATACACGTGTTCATCCATGACTTATGTTTATCTACTCAAACTTTTATTGTTTCATTACTTGCTGCCAAGCACAGATAACATAGTAAATGGCTATCTGCAGCATGCTCAATATTTTGCAGATAGGGCACACTGCTTTGTTGCCATTGTTATTGGCTCGGACTCAGTGTGTGGTATCGCAAATGTTACATGCTGATCCATACGGCAACGTAGAAGTTTTGGAAACTTAGACAAGAGACACATTAAAACTGTCTGTTAATCACTGTCATCTTTCTCCTGTTCCTCTACCAAGAGTGAAATTCTGTGAACAAGCTGTGGTGGTTCTCCTTCCTTCTCTTCGTACTCACCCAACAGAGTTAAGTCAAGGTCAAGACCACTTTCATAATTATGGGCCAAAATCCACAATAGTCCAAAAGCTAATGATGCTTCAGTGTGAGTCACTTGTTATTTTCCAGTTTTCTGCTTTTTCCTTTGAAGTTTCCTCTTTTTTTGCCAGTGGAAGGATACTCACTGATTGTTGCATAACCTCAGTGCCTGAATAATGCTGGTTCCCAGTAGCACTTGGAAAAAGCCGTCAGTATTATTGTTCTTTGGGCTCTAGAGCTAAATGCATTAATTACACAACTGACTCATCTCACATAAAAATAGTATCTTAGAAGCAATATTGTCCAAAGAAGTCTTACAAATTCTCAGGTGAAAAACTGCATTGATTTACAAGACCTGGGTTCATAATTTAAAAAGATTTTTTAAAGTCTCTTTGGTTCTTTTTATATGTAAAGGGGCAATAAGGAATAGTACTGTGCAGAACCTTGGCCTAGCCAGAGATGGCTGCAAATGAGAAGAGAATAAATATTCAAAGGTAGACATGAAGGGAATAAAGAAAACTCAGCATGGACCACCCGGTCATCTACCTGAGGACTTTCGATGAATTCCAATGAGAATGCAGATGACGTTTCTTTTAAAATAGACCCTGTAGGTGCAATTAGTGCTACATAATGGCACTTTCCCAGCTCCTTCAGCACAGCTGTGAAATATTGATTTAATTCACCCCTATATATTCACTTAAACTCCGTACTGTCATACTAAGAATATATCTCATTGTTATACTTTTTTGCAGTAATAGCTCAGGGTTTACTCTGTCATGGTTTTATAAGTACAGACTGCACATAGGGAGTCCTTTTTCAAAGGATGGGGAAAAGATAAAAGGGGGTAAAATAGAGAGAAGTTTGAAAGGAGAAAACTAGTCTAAGTGTATTTAAAAGGCTGCTGCAGCCAGGTGTAGGAGATGGGATGTGAGCCCTTAGATGATCCGATTTTATTTAGTTGGTGGGAAGAGTAGCGGAGGTCTAGGAGAGACAGAAGGGAGCTTCCCTAGTTCCCCCCTGCTGTATGTGGCAGGTGAGGCCTGGCAGACACTGATGATGTCAGACAGGACACTTACGATGGACTCTTTCCAGGGAGGTGTGGGGTGTCTTGAAGTGGCATTTGACTCACTATTCCAGTATCTCTGATCTCTGCATTATTTATGCTTTTGTCTCAGCCATTTATCAACATTTTTATACCATGCAGCCTCATTCTACAGTACATCACCTGTGATGGAATAGGTTGCAGCGATGATAGCCACTGAGGGAAGCCAATAACTGAATATAGTGGCTCATATTGATATCAGAAAACTGTGGAATGGACAAGTGTGCTGTGTAGCAATCTCTGCATACTGTTGAAAACCTTGGCAAACATCCATCCACATCAAAACAGTGCAGTGAAAAATAAAATATAACAAGTAAAATGCTGTGCTAGCTCCACTTTCTTACCTTTTATGTTAATTTTTATGACATGAAACTGGTAATATGCGAGCTGTGGTAGGAGCTGCACAGCGACTGAATCAGTGATCAATGACAACTAATGAACATGGTAGGAGTTCTGCTCTGTTTGCCTCTCCACAGAGAGCTGCCTTCTCCGGAGAGCTCTTTTTCTCCTATTTCTGCCAGAAAAGCACAGGAGCCTTCATTGAAACCAACTGCCTCTGGGCTCAATTAACTACCATAGATTACTCATAATGCAGATGAGAGACTGTGTACAAGAGCAGCGATGTGGTCATGTTGAAAAACACACACAAACGGAAGTGTGTGCATGAATACACACAACTGGGACATTGTGATGCTGAGATATTCCATCAATGTATAGATGATTTAAAAAAAAAAAAGCCCCATAAAAAGTACATAACAAGCAAAGTAAAGCAATTATTGGGATGATCAAAATAGACACTAAATGTATATTCTCTGAGGCTTGATGTACAAAAGCATGGGCATCTAATGGAGCATTTAAAATGTTAATGTAAAAAGCAAAAGGCATTGGATCTGTAGTCTCCATGATAACTCTTAAATGTTGCATGCTTGCAGACCCAAGGACACCCACTGGCACCTCTGACCCTGCATCGCATGTATGTTTTGCAGTGTTGTTATGATCTCCATGGTAATGACATGGTTTGCTTTATGTGCGGCCACTAGGCCGTGGCTTTTGTCATAGCATATTAGCATCACTTAATATTCGTCACTCAGAACGCTTGCTGTCAGTTTCCCTCCCATGAAGACAGCACTTTCTGACCATTCATTAAACCCGAGCCTCATGATATCTGAGTCTCCCTCTAGGTTTCTCTGAACTTTTGCTCATTTGAAATGTCCCATTTGCAGCAACCAACAATGCCTGGAGTTCAGTTTTTTAAGCCTAAATTAGTCTTGTCACAAGTTGGAGCTGGCGTTTTTAAATGGATCCCAGCCTATTGTTCACAGAGGATGGCTATCAAAGAGAATATGTTCTGCACCAGAGAATTTACAGATGGCACAAACCTAAACAGTGAACAGTCCTCCCACTGGGATAGAAATATGCTAAATATGTTGTTTATTGAGTGGCGAGATGACTTTTATGTGTAGCTTTCTGAAGTGTGTACACATTATCGTGAAGTTGCACATGCTCAGCCAGAGGGAGTTTAAATATTCACGTCTTTGCATGCTACCTAACTTTTTTTTTTTTTACTGTAGAAGTAGATAAACTAATGAGATAAGGAGGACCATGATCAAATGTGCAGACAAAGTCATTCTAAATTTGAATGTTGAAAGGCACTGACTTGAGAATGTTTTTTGGAAAGAAGTTTTTCTTGTTACAGCTAAAGCATCAGATGTGATTGTTTTATTGTGTCACATGCATCTGATTAGTGGTGCATCAGTGAATATTCAAGCTGTCATTCAGTTAAATTGATAATTTTACTCTCATTTCCGCTGGTTGGACATTATCTCAAACAACCTGTATATTCAGGCCAGTCACTTATTATCACTTACAGCCTTTTTTTTCATCGCTGCCTCCAGTCTGCAGAGTTGTTTTAAGCAATTACATGATTGTCTGTGTCATTTCCATCCCTTTATTTTACAGTCTGTGACATTGGCAACAACAAGGTGCAGAGACGCAGTGGGATATCAGTAATTGTGCATCAGGCAGCAGTTGCTTATTGCTATAAAATGGGTGCCAAACTATTTTTACACACCATGAAACAGTGTAATTTTACATTAATAAAAATTATTAAAAGAGCAAAAAGATATATAGTGTGTGTTACTATGGCACTGACCCACGATAGGCTGAAGTGTGAAATGAAATGGGGCTGAATGTAAACTCATTGACGTAACCATGTCACAGTCCTTCAGCTCTACTCAGTTCAGCATATAAGGTGACAGTCACCTTCACGCTGCATCAGCAAACAAATAAATCACAACACAGGTGGAAGATGGTCATGGCATGTCACCCTAAATATTCATCCAGATTAACATGCTGAGAGTGTAAGTGGTATAGGGTAAATTGAGGTGGCCAGTATCCCAGTGTGAGCACAGAATGAACTGTGACTCTTTCTATTTCCCCTCCTTCTACCTTTCTCCTGGTACTGAGTCACCTCGCCTTTGGGGCTTACCACAGGAGTCTCTTCAAACGATCCTTTAGACTGAAGTGAAGAATCAAGATTAATGCACTTCCACGTCCCACCCAGGCTCTGGGGGGAAAAGTCTTATAATTAACACCAGGGGGCTGCAGGTTGCTTTTGGAGAGAGGTCGAGGGTGGGGTACCTCAACCATAGAAAAAGAGCTGATAAAGATTGTTAGAGTGTGGTGTATGCTCCTGCTTTGGAATAACAATGGAGTGGTAACAGAATGACCTGTCATACACCTCACTCTGGCTTATTGTTATTGGGACAGAGTGGAGAGGCCTGTAACAAGAGCTGCTGGATTACTGCATCATTCATAGTGATCATTGTGAATTATCACTGCACAGGACCATTGTTTTTTTTTGTTTGTTTTTTTTGTTAGTTTTTTGGTCAATTCCATATAGTCCTGCTCCTGCAGAAATTTCTACACATTTCTGCAACACTGTTTTCTGCTAAGTAACTGTCTGCCCCATCCTGCAGGGAAAAAGTAACCCTAATGAAATGTATCACTGTAAAGAAATGCTGAAGTTAACATTTAAAGGAATAGAAATTTTAAAAAAAATACTAATTCATTTTCTTGATGAGAGTTAGATAAAGCGCTCTTGTGTCTGCACAATCAATATAAAGCAACAGCTAGCAGCTTGTTGGGCTAGCTTAGCACAAAGACTGGAAACGGGGGGAAACAGCTAGCCTAGCTTTGTCCACCAGTTTTACAAAAAAACAAAGTGTATAACAGCTAGTTGTTTTACACTCAGGGTGTATGTGCCCAGACTATTTATGGGCCACGACAGGTCAGTGGCACGATCCTCTCTCCCGTGTATATAAGCTTTGCTTTTTGAAGCGATCAAACAAAACATCTTATAATGTGTTATTTAGTTAACTGTAAATATGCTAGAAGGAGGATTTTGTCTCAGCCAGAGTCCAGCTAGCCGTTTATCTCATATTCCAGTCTTTCTGCTAAGCTAAGCTAACTGATGTTAACTCTAGCTTCATATTTACAGACATGAGAGTGATATCAATCTTCTCATCTAACTCTCAGCAAGTAAATATATAATATACTTCTCAGATGTCAAACTGTTTACCTTTTAATACTAAGGTTTTAGAACACATTACCTGAAAACAAGCATTATTAAAAGCCTTTAAAAGACATTAAACATTAAACAAATCAGGTGCCCGAATGTGAGGCTTCAGAGCAGCAGTGATGGTGCTTTTATTTATTTATCAGCTTTACATTGTGATTGCTAATTTGTAATTTCTGTTGTTTGTATAACTGACTTAACAATTTATTCTAAAAAGAGGGAGCTGGTGAAAGAGAGACACAATACAGTTTTTCGACTTTATTTGGTGGCATCGTTGGAGGCATAAACCATACAGTTTACTTGAAGGATATGTTTTTACACGCATGGTTAAGCCTAATAATAATAGCCTCTTATATTTCTTCCTACGCTGATGATACTAACGGCTATTTAAATATCTCCCACACTCCACTATTTGTGTCCTGCAGGACCCATGGGATCCTATTTCTATTGCAGCCCTCTACTTTAAGGCTTGTAGGGTATTTGTTGAAATGTAAATGTATCCATGAAAGCAGGTCCGTATATCCTCTTTGAGTAGTATACATTGTACCTCATAATTATCCATTCTTGCCTAGTTAAATTGTCATGGTGTGTTTGATCATCTGGTAATGATCTTTAAGTATCACCAAGGTTAAGCCACTTTCTCATTATCCTGAATACTTCTCCAAGGTTATTCACAAACATTTACTTTCATAGTCCCATGCCTGGTGTTTGAAGGGGAAGTTACCAACGGAGAGAATGAGATATGGCACTTACATTTCAATGTAAATTAGGAAAGAAACGGGCACGGCGTGGCTTTACAATGGTTCATTAGATTGAATCCACTGTGCCGCTGTATCTTTTACGTGAACAATCTCCTATCGCCAGAGTAAATTAGTGTGCAATCTCGTGAACCTGCTGTAAATGAATCTGTCCATCAGCCTGCGTCTCAGGTGTTGGAGTGGAGGAGCGGTGCTGCCCTGCCACGGCTGCTTTGGATTCTCAGACAGAGAGAAACTGTTAAACACTTAAGTTGGAGTTTACTTTTTGATTGCCGGTGTTAACAGTCCCAGAAAAAAAAAATCTTTTCAGGGTGGTTGTTTCAGTTTTTTTTTTTTAAAGATTTTAATTGACTCTGCTGTTCATCCAGTGTCTGGGTGAAGGTAGAGGTCTTTCATTCCAGCATGACGCCTCTTTGAGAGACATGTCCTTAGATCTCTCCAGGGGCATGTAGGGATCTGATGAGAAAATGCATGTGTGAAAATTGTGTTTTGTTCATCTGGGTGATGACTAAGTTGGCAAGTTGGATTACCTTCTGACAGGGAGCAAACGGAAGCCAAACTGCATTTTCAAATAGAGCCCTGCTCCATAAAACAGATATTCTTGCAATGAGCTTTGCAATTTGCAAAGATTCCTATCATTCAGTGGCAGTGACTTTATAACTGTATCAGTTTTTACTTTTGAAGCTGCTGGCAATGCCCTTAGGGTTTTTATTTAGGATTTATCCACATCACACCAGCCTGTCATGTGTAAAAATGTAATAAAGGCATGATAATGAGTGTCAATTAGGAGGTAGGAGAAGCTCACTAACAGACCTATTTTTGTATTTCCTGTGATAAAATAGTAGGATAGACACAGTGAGTGCTTCAAACATGAAAATACATCTGTTTACTGAGTGCACAGGGTCAACGCTATTCAAGTTGCAGTATGTGTAAATCAAAAGTAAAGATTCATGATGGGTTTAGACAGGCAGCTAAAGTCTTAATGGAACAAAGAGCATGATCAGAATTTCCACTCCCACAAGGCAGTTTTTTTTATGTTGTATATCTCAACAGGAAACAGAAATGAAAAGATTTGTCCTGATGAGCAAGCCCACTGTATTCATTTTGGAATCCAGTTCCATGCAGATATAGCTGACTGCCTTGAATAATGTATCTAAAAGCTGGACCTCCAAGCATATAGCTGACTATATTGCTTTTAAAGGCTTCAAGTAGAAGAGCTTCATGTGTGACATAATTAAATTTCAACCAAGTTAATTCAAACTGTTTAATGATGCAGGGAGAACAATTTCTTTCGCTGTGCTAGCGGTGGGGTGGTCCACAGGGGCTACGAGTGAGGAGAAGCATTAGAAGTTCAGAAAGACACTTGTGATATACAGAGACGAGGATGACTAGATGGAGAAAGACTTGAGGTTGTCGCATCCTTGGAAACACAGCTTCCTTTTGCTGTATATGTATTTAAAGGTGCCAAATTTGCTTGTTTTCACCATTTATTTTTCATTACTATTTTTTTTGCTGTTACAAAGAATAATAATGGCAGAAAATTATTAGTAATCTACACATGAGACCAAATATTATCAGTGGGGTTAGCGCTGTTTATCTGTTATTGGGTTAGCCGCTGGTTATTGTGACCACCCTGCAGTGTTTCATTTTTTTTCCAAAGCTAATAACCTCTCCCATGGTGAACAGCCCGATATTATACATATTGTGTTTTTGTGTCTTTTTCCAGGAGTCTGGGCCAGACGGCGGGTAAGAGATGAGTCTGGCGGGTAATCCCACTCCACCTATCCATCAACCTGGAGACTATTTCCAACGTCCCCTACAGAATGTCAAAGCCTCGCTGAGCAGAAGATGAGTCCATCATCTTCTTTCTAAGACTTTCCCCCCGAGTTTCCATCAAAACACATAAACATATCATGTGCCATTATTTTCTATTGCCCTCCCCTCCCTCTCTGTCAATGGAGGGCCACGGCAGTGAGTGAATGCAGCTGAGTGGGTTGTGTTCTATGCAGTATGCAAAAGAGAAGCTCTGTTTGAAAACTACTGGATGTGACAGGATCCTTTCTCTGTCGCTGACATCACTGTGTATGGGCTGCGATGGGGCATGTGCCAGAGACACTTAAAGAGATGACCCTGCCTCAGTTGCCATCACTGTCTCTCTGCCAGGGAGAGAGCTTGGCTCCCCCATTACTCCTGCACTTGCTAATTAGCGTCTGTCGTTGGAGTAACTTGTACCTGTCAGTGTGTGCCGCTCTCCTATATTCAGTAACATGAAGGAATTGAAATTGAATGCCAGCTAAGCTCCAACAAACTGCAAATGGTGCATGGGATACACCCTGATATTCTCACTGACCTGACAGCCTTACATGTAAGAAATTGTTTTTAATGAACACAGACGATCTCAGCTAGTTTGCTACTGCTGGAGTGGAATGTTTTATCTCTTGCAGGCTACGGCCTGTACAGATTGTTTTATCGCTTTTTTTTTAGGTACTTGAGCAAGTCCCTGTGCCATATGTCCATGTAGGAATACCAAAGCCGTTTGTGTCAGATAACCCAGTGCCTATTTACATTAAAGAGACATGGTGAAACTGCCTGGTCATTGGTAATTATTGGTCCCATTCCCAGTGCCACTTTGTGGTTGTTCAGGCAGAACAAGGTAGAGTTTATTACAGACATTCCTTCAACCACAGGATAAGCCATGCTGCTCAAATTCATCCTTCCACTTTTCCATTAGTTGATTTATCTGCCAAATAGACTATTCTACATAATGAGTAAAACATGAATTATGGTCAGAGTAATACAAATATTTCATTTACATGCAGATCAACACTGACAAGTTGAATTGTTCCCAGTTAGACGCAGTCCTATTTTAGGGCTAATCCCTCTCTGTTTGCAGATGCTCAGTCATCCCAAACATTTTACTTGTTTTGAATAATGGATTTTCTCTGTGATTGTTTGTTGCTGTCATACGAGAAATAGCTACCTTGCATCAAGTCTGACTTGTATAAGTAGTGCAGAAATACCTCCCCAACACACCCACACACTCGCATGCACAGGAACACGCACACATAGTGTGTCCTCTTCCTAAGCTGGATGAGACTGTTGATCAAACCCCAGGCTGTGCCCAACTGTGCAGATCTCTCTGTACAGTAGCCCTTGACCTTGCTGCGTGTCCTCATGGCCCAGACACCCGCCTGAAATTAAATTACAGATTAGTGGCTCTAGGCCCAAAGAGGGGTTTATTTGGTTGGCCCCTCTCTGAGAAGCGCTCATTCGCTCATTCAGGGACTGGAAAAAAAATGTCATGGGATTTAAGGAAGAAAATGCCAGTCTTGAAGACATTTTCTTTCTTCTGACTGTGAGCACTGGAATCAGTGGTCCCCTAAAACGGAAATGTCTGCAAAGACTTCTAAATCTTACAGTGTAGGAAGACGGGACAGAGGGCCAGTGAAAATATGTTTGTGAAAAAAACAGAAAGAACAGAACAAGTATAACTGAAGGAAGTCTGGTGAAGCTCGGCAGCTCACTCTTTCTATAGACCCTGCTGAATGTACACCTTGGAAATCAAATCATAAATTAGATTAAAATCATTCTTATGAGACAAAAGGAGCAAATGCCAAGCCCTCATTAATTAGGAAGTCTGTCAAGCCTTTCTTTGTCCCTAATTCCAAATTACATTTGCTTCTAACAGCATTCAAATACATGTGACCATCAACTGGAAATCAAGAAGGGAAAAAATAAACAAAAAAAAAACATGAATCACATGGTCACTATCAAAAACTGCTTTTTATGTTTTTCTGTAACTAGAAACACTGTGACTGTGGAGGATTCCCGCTTGATTTGGTTAAATCAGCAGCTCTGTGTACCCAAATACAGACTTTATTTGTAAGTATGGAGCCACATTACCAAAGTTTAATTTACAGTTTAAATATCTCCAAATACATAATGGCATGCAGTGGAAAACCTGCTCTCTGTTGACTACACCTGCCAACTCCAGCAAGTTAATAGTTCTTGACTTAACTTCCTTCACATCTGTAATTGATCACACTTAGTGTCACCTTTCACAGACCCGGGCTCAAGAGGATAAATGTTTAAGATGTTAATGCCACATCTTTATTTATCTATCAAAATAAAACACTTGGCAGGGCTTTGAGTTGCCCCACAGCCAAGCCTCGGACAGCATCACACACACACACGCACATAAAGAATAATTTAGCAGATTAAATAGTCTTGAATCCAAATATACTCACAGTACTAGATTTGAAAATTAAAAGAAAGTCCACACAGTCCAGTAAAGTCTTACTTTTTTTCATTTATTGTTTACAGGGTTTTTATCTTAGAAACTCAAATCCATATGTTCAGACATGGTAGATACAATCTGAATGAAATTGGAGCAGCAGAACATATCAAATGAAATAACATATCATGCAATATATCAAATATTGGTCTGTGAAATTACTGTTTATTTAGATTTTGTTCTACATGATTTTAGTCGTCTGATTCAAATGCTGAGAGCAGAGTATGTGAGCGTCAGCCGTTTCCAGTCTCGTTCAAAGTGTCCTGTGATCACTGTGCCTGCAGCCGCTTTGGGGTTTTGCTACTTTCCAACCCCCACCACCCCCCCTGCCTTGTCCACGCCCCCGCCACCCTGTTCTTCCACTCAATGCTGAGAGAAAAACCTGTTCCAGCTCCAGTCCAACAGCAAATAAGGTGATTGCTGCCCTTTGCATGTACAGGTACAGTGCTTACTGAAATTCAGACGTGGCACGAGTGCATACAAAGTCAATCAAGAAACTCCAACAGTGGCCAACAAATAGAGAGTCGACTCCAGGCACCAAAAGTCAGGCAAAGATATGTGTGCTGAAGTTGTTGAACTAAAAGTTGCAGGTTTCCCCAAGTCTACACTCCATGAATGTACAGACACAGGAGAAGAGAAGACTAGAGTTCCCAGTTAGTTTTTGATGAATCTAAACTGCCACACACACATATAGAGGCAGACCTCACACACTGAGTTGGTACATGTTGTTATTGTGAACACATCTGTTGGCTGTTTGTGGCTAAAAACACAGACTGAACAAACACTCCAGCAGTCATATTCACTCAAATAAAGCCAGGCAAAAAAAAAAAAAAATTGTTATCAATGCAGACAGGATGATAGAATATGTAGGAGCGAGAGAAAGAACACCAGTGCTCCCATTTTTCAAAAAGCTACTCCACACTCATGGCAAAACAACACAGCTATGCTCCTACTCCACTCGCTCTTATACCCTGGCTCAGACTACGGTTCAAACACCACAATAGATTTATATTAGCACTTCTGCTACTCCACATTTGACTTGATTTACTAAAGTATAATAGGGCCAGCTGTGCTCCTTAAATTCTAGTACACAGTAAATGCTTAGTGTGCCCTTTATCCCCTTTTAGTTTTTTTCCTTTTTGTTTAACACATACCTCAATGTTAGCAATGTACAGCTCTTACATAATTTCACTACTGTTACATGAATAATTTCTGTCCCCTCTATTAAAAGTAACCTCTGTCAAATAGAGAGGAGAGCAGCCTTTCCCTTTCATACTTGCTAGTGGCCCATATTCTATTTGGGATGGGACACCTGAGGTCAGTGGCTATCAGTCAAAGTACTCTAAACTCACAGCTCTGCTCGTTTCATTCTAGCAGTCTAATCAGGGACTGATTCACACCAGGGACACCAAGTGAATGCAATTAAGTAGAGACGGTAGTAAAGAAAGCCGGCTCCAGGACCAGGATTGAAGACCACTGTCTAATTGGTTTATTCATGGAAACGTGGGATACTCTATCACAAGTTATCAAAGGTGCGTGTAAATAGCTTGGGCTATGGGCAGTAGTCACTCTGGATGTAAACGTAGTATGTAAACACAAACTAAGAATTCTGCTCACCGTGAGCATCCTTGCATCATTTTTACGATCTGCTTGGTTTGTTCACCGCTTAAGGAGCAAACACTGCCAGCATTTTACGCTGTGTTTTATTTCTCCTGAGGAGGTTCGATAATGTATTTAGTATGCAGAGAGAGGCTGGAGCCAAGCATAAAACAGGCAAAGCAAGTGTGATGGTGTTCTACAAATGTGGGCTTTTGAAAGCTGATACTGAGACTGATACTTGTTGGGAAACTGCTAATAATCTTACTGTTTTACGATGCTTGGAAACAGTATTCAGTACACGGGTCTCCATCGAAATCTAGCATGACAGTCTTCATATCAACGATACACTTGCTGATTCTTCAGGTTAGGTGCTGTGAATGTTAATGTTATATATTACACATATGAATGGACAAATATTGCTTCAGGTAAAATTCCAATTTCATCATAATCATTTGTAAAACAACACAGGTCTGTTTGTCATGGTGTGTACTCCTCTCACACCGATACACTGCACAGCCAGATGGCATCTACTAGTTTGGGATGAAAGGACTTTTATAATAACTTTGGGATTATTATGTGGTTTCTGTAGAATTATTATAGGATTGCTGTAACCCCTTTGGCTTTGACATCTGGTCTAACCCTTTAAAACAGATTCTTCCCCTCTCAATCCTTGAGGGAATAAAACATTATTATATAAATTTTAGGTTATTACATCAAAGCTCAACATTTTGGGGAATACACTTATTGGCTTTCTTGCAGAGAGTTAGATGAAAAGATCACAGCCACTCTCTTAGCTGGCCATTAAATATGAAACTACAGCCAGGAAATGGTTAGCTTATTTTAGCATAGAGGCTGGAAACAGGGGAAACAGCCACCCTTGTAGCATTTATGCTAAGCTAAGCCCCTGGTTAAAAAAGTAGGTAGGCACAGAAGCCGTTTTTCTCTTTGGTTATTGAAACAACATATAACATACTAAATAGTGAGCTTTAGAGGTACAGCTAGGCTAGTTCTCTCCTGTTTCCAGTCTTTGTGCTAAGCTGCTAAGGTGACTGTAGCTTCACATTTAATGGATAGAGATATTGATCTTCTCATCTATCTGTCTCAGCAAGAGAGTTGAAATGTCAAACTACTCCGTTAACTGTTCATGAGGTGAACAAATAAGAGAATTACGATAAAATTTCACCACTTCATCTGACAAATCTGAGGAGAAAACACTGCAGACCACCTGAAATCATTTTAAAATTTGAACATTTCTTTTCTTTCTGAAATACAGTACTGTAATTCCAGTAGTATAGATCTGGTGTAGTGTAAGTGCGGTGGGTTTTGTGTGAGAAGGGTTAAGTGACAGCAGCCTTGTGTAAATGGGTCATACGCATGTGAGTTCATTATTCCAAGCCTAACATGGGGTTTTGTGGGTTGAAGTAGAATCAGAGGGAGCACCAGAACAAATGCAGACAAATACACCTCCATTTGTCATTAATCACAGCAGTGGTGTATGAGATGTCACATTTAAATTTTAAATACTAAACTTTATTTGAACTCCCACATTAGGCCAGTAAATAAAATGTGTAAGGATAGATGGGTGAAAATGAAGGAATCAAAAATGAAGAAGAGCTTGTAAAAATCTCTTTAGGCCCTTGTTTTTATATCACATGTCATTTTCAAAGCTGTACATCCATACAAGAGTGTCTTCTTCAAGGGCAGAAGAGTTGGTTTCTGGTTATCATGTGAAAGTGGGAGAAGAAACAAACAAACAACAAAAAAAAACTATAAAAAAAAGAAAAGCACCTGGATTCATAACAATTTTATTCTCCTCACTGAATGGCAAGCAGCCTTAGTGGGCATGAGATGTTGGCGTAAGGATTTAACAGAGTCAGACAATGACGGTTTCTGCTGGGAGGGCAGACATGCCAAGCTACAATGAAGAAAAAAAAAAGAATTGAAAAGAATTGAGGTTCTAAGAAGTATATAGCCTCAATCCAATTTTTTTCTAGAATACCAGCTGTGAATATACACAGAATTCCTTGAAGGGTTTTTTTTTCTATAGCTATAAGATAGTGCTGTCATTTCAGACCTTTTGATATCGCTAGTTATAAAACTACGTAAGACGACTAATATTTACAGCAGCAAGATAGAGAATAAGATCACGGATTTGCATTAATATCGTGGTGGGCATAATACCTGACTGTCATGGTGAAGAGGGAGCTGAGACTGAAGGAAAAGCTCCTGATTTACCAGTTCCAAAGCTCACCTAAGATCATGAACTCTGGGTAAAGAAAGAATAGGATTACTGATTGAAGGAGTTGAAATAGAATTTCTTCACAGGGTGTCCTGGCTCATTGTAAGGGACAAGGTGTGAAACTTATATGTCCACAGTGAGGTCAGAGTTGTACCACTGCTACTTTGCATCTAAAGAAACCATTTGAGGTGGTACGGGCGTTTGATTTGCACGCCTCCTGCACTCTTTCCCTGTGGAGGTGTTCTGGGTTTGTCCACTTGGGAAGGTCTTGGGGACCCCAGGAGGGGCTGGAAGACATGGCTGGGGAAAAACACATCTGGGTTGCCAGATCAAGGTACGCAGAGGAAAATGGATGGAGCTTTTAAACACATTTTGTTATGGTGCATGCTTGCATGATAGGAAATATATCCCCCTGGTTCTGAAGCTGGTCCTACTTTAGTTCATGAGTGCAATGTGTCTTGAATCAAGATAATTCACAATTAATAAAAACAGACACATGTATTTGCAGTTTTGCTTTGACTCTCCTGTAATAAGAAAATGGCACATATGCCATTGACCTTGTGTCATCATCATGTTAGGAGTACATCCATCCATGCATAGGGGCCTAAAGCCCATCCATGAAGATGAAAGGGTGGGAGTAAATACTTGGACAGGCATTGTGAGAACAAGTGGTTTATTTTTATTTATTTATTTTTGTATTTTTATGCTAATATTATTGGCATACTGTAACAGCAGAAAAACAGAAATAACACACATTTTGTGGTGCTGCTGGATATAATAGATAGAAGAGATTTTTCCTCATCAGAAATAGATGCCACTAAAAAAAAATAAATAAAAAAGGTCCACAAAAAAAAAAAATTCAAACATTAAACACATGCACTCACTAGCAGTGTGCATGAGTTAACAAATTTGCAAAGATTTCCTACATATTTAACAGGTACACAGTGCACCTGACCTTATTTCATGTATGGTACTTATTCTGCTGAAACTTGGCCACTGACGCTGGCAATCATCCAAGTTTTGGCTCCTCCAAACTGAAATAAAACAACTAAATCCCCCCTCCCCCTGCTAACTGAACCTGGCAAGGCAGTTCATCAAAATACCATGATTTGCCAAATGAACGAGTGACAGCTACATGCCCTCTCTACGAACATGAACATGTGCTCTTTCAGTGCGCTGCACTTTCAACTAGCAGTTACGCTCACTGATCAGTATTCTGAGAGACATCGCTATGTGAAATTGTGCCAAAGTTCCAGCAATACATGTGTGTCTCTAAAGAAGACACAAAGAAAAGGTCAGCTGGTTGTGGTTTGTTATTGAAAATAAACATCAAAGACATGTAAGTGCAGTGGGTACAGCAGGTAGTGGAGCTGCACCTAGAGAGGTGGACCCCTGTAGTCGTATACAGTATATGCAGTATATGATATGTAGGCTCTTGAGTTGAGGATCCCTCGATACTAAACTAAACATCAAAAGAAAAACCTTCATAATCAATGTCCATTAAGTCAAAGGTCCAAGAGGAAAGCTCATGCAATACCAAAAAATTAATAAATAAATAAAATAAATAAGTGAAATTATCTTTTGTGCCAAACCATGCCACAAAATCTTAAGATGCACTCAGCTTTATAAAAGCAGATACAACCCTAATACTTAATGATACTGAATGCATAGAAGAAGTATGACTGAGCCTGATACCTATGTACTGATGGCCTCAGGCTCGAAATGTTCTGGGGATCAATTCACAATATTACAGCTAAAATATTCTTCCCCCAAATCCTAATCAATAAAGACCCAACTCTATTCATGATTCAGTGTTTTCTGACACCTAAATCCTCTCATTCATATTTAATGTGGACACAACCGCGTTGGTTCAATTTACTCCCTTTATCCATTTCTGCATGTTTGGTTTACAATGAAGTAAAAGCATTTTCTTGTAATGTCATTAAACTTTAATCATCGCTTATCTGTGTCACATCATGTCAGGACATAAGATAACATTAATTCAGGTCGATATCTTCCATCTTGGATTCATTTTCAAACTTTGTCGATGTATATTGCAGGGAGCAAATCTGAGGAGGGCGTGCAGAGCCACAGAAAAAGGATACCCCAGAGCTGCAGTGAAAATCAAAGGAGCTGCTGCTTCTTGTAAAACAGAATTACTTCAGCATGTCGCAATGTGTCTACTGTAAAATACTATTTAAAATTTGGATCAGTTCTCTACCACAGGGTGACTACATAGATTGTTTTTCAGAGCATGAGCTGTTTGTTGTGGTCATGCACATAATGACTGTTCTCTCTCAGCAGCAAAGGCATGACATTGTTCCACCGCCACAAAAACCTCTGGGGTGGGAGGTTGGGTGCACAGAGTGTCTGACTTTGACACAGGAGACTGAGGTTTGCGTTCCATCGTCTATAACAGTAAGTATTGTTTTCTTTAGACCATGAAGGTGATCTCTCTATTACTTTAGTTTTAGTTGCCTAAAATTTACCACATCTTAAACATAGAGGTCACAGCGAGCACTCATATGACTCTCTTTTGGAACAATTGTTTAGGTTGTTGTGAAGGACACTTACACACAGCCAAATGTGAGGGTATGAGGACGTTTTGAATAGCACAGTCTACGACTGAGCAAAATTCCAAATTCATCTCTAATATAACATTGGCCTGCAGGGGGTGCACTTGGACCCAACCCAATATCTTCAGTATAATAGCCGACACTGCCAGTCCATTTTAGGCTCCACAAATAAGATCTGGCTCAATGCAATTATTGAAAGATAATAAAAAAAGGGATCACAACTCCCGTAGTAACATGTTGATTAATATTTGCTGTGTTTATTATTTATAATTGTTTGTTTAACACAAAAGCGTGGTTTCCAGCAGCTCCTTCACCTGATAGCTCAATATTGTGTGAATAAAGCACTCAGAGCAGTATCTTTTCTCTCCTCTGTGTCCCTATACAGAATATTGAATATGAACAAGGTATGGAGTCTATTTGTGTCCCAATCTGCTCCGAGTTTATACATTTCATAAATAATGATCAATCACCAAGTGCACTGAAGAGCAAATAAGTAACGACGTCCCTGGTTGGCCAATGAAAACTGCAGCTATTGTTTGACTCTGCAGTTGCATATTTGATTTTTCTCCTAAATTCTATTTAGAATCTCATTACCTTTAATCAGGATGAAGTGATATCATGCTAGATTCTATTTGCCTCTCAAAACAACTTCTTCAGAGGCGCTGAAGTAAATCACTGGCCCAAACTTGGGAAAAACAAAAGACAATGCATAGGCAGAGGCTTATTTTAGCAACTGAAACGTGTGCTTTGTCAGACTCATTCAGTTGTGCTGGGCTAGACCATCCCTAATTAAAGTGTTCTGCTCTACAGAGTCCCAGACTGGTCCTGAGCATGCAGAAGCTGTCTTATTCTTTCCATCCATCACATCTACTGTAATTACTTTTGTTTACAGTGGAGGAAACGGCAGCTGTCTGATTAGAAGTTATTGAGGAGATAACTCATAGGTAATTTAGAAATGGCGCTCTGCTTCTCTCCTGGATGCAGATGAATCATTTCCTGTGTGAAGTGTGGGGACGATGTCGAGACGCTCATGGAGAACGACCCTGACAAATTGCCACAGGGCTGTCAAATCTCCAAACCATCTTCTTCTAAAGCCGTACAGTGTTGTTTTCTTCCGATGGTGATGATGGTTTCGTTTTTCCTGAGGCAGAAATAAAAAGTTTGCAAAACAGTGTAATTAGTTGCGCCTGTTTCGTTCAATTTTTTTTCTCATAAAGTGAAGGTATATTTATCATTATATTGTTTTGAAGGGCAATCTCAGTTCCTAAATTTGGTGAGATGTTGATAGATTATAAGAAATTTTAAATTGTGGATTGAGTGCATATCAGCAAACTGAGAACTGACTAGCAGAAGCACACTTTCATGATTGGTTCTCAGTGTCTTAATATGCAATGTTTTACAGTGTGTACCAAATGACACAGGACTATTGTCAGAAAAAACATACCCTTTTGTGTGAAATAGATACTGAGATGTCCATTAGTGATATAGAAAATGGATGTGCAATATCAACGTGGAATATCCCCTTCCAATATGGGAAATGGATACTGCAACAATGATATGGTACTGGGATTTTTTGAGACCCACTGCAGATTTTGGAAATACTGTGGATATTGCCCCCAGAGTTACATGCCTTTTTTTGTTATCGACGTTTTGCATATTTTACATTATGAGTATAATTTCTATACATTCAGTTAAATTGCATCAAGTTATCCCCCATAAACCCATTGATATTGTGTCAGTTACTATATTTAACAGACAGATACTGACTGTAATATCTGTCATGATGTAGGACACAGATTCTCATGGCCATGACCCAGACATTCTCCACTCTCTCCACAAGTCTCATGTCATATGGGCATTGGTCTGCTCATCACCATGTACAATAAATTTTCAACTGCTGCAGCTACCAGCATAGAAAGTTTTGTAATTGTATTGTAATTTTAAAGCTAATCATAGGCCTATAGTTAGTAATTTACATCAGAATACCCTATTTTTTTAACACTTACATTTTGCTACTTAGCAATGGTATCACTGGATTCCAATATTATTTATATGTACATGTTAATTAAACAAATACAGTGTCATTTAATCTGGTATCATCTGTCTTTCCAGAGTTTCTTTCACTGATCTCCTTGAAAGCTAATAGTTGGGATTTTTGGTCTGCATTACTGCAAGTTGGCATCTCCTTTAGAAGGGGAGAGTAAAATCTGAGCTTATTACAGATGGACAGAAGAAGTATCCAACAAGATGAAACCAAGTAGGCTACTCGCGACATATTAGCACCTAAGTTTGTTATAGAGACATTTTAGCAACTAGCAAAATGATCTCCAATTCATCGGTCTCCAACAATTTGCAAGAAAAAAAATCTGGTTTCATAATGTTAACCTGTCTGCCAGCCTTTTGGAGCTGGGGTGTGGTAACTAGCAGTAAATTTATTAGCACTGTTTTACTATGAACATGCTGCTGCTGCTGCTGCTGCTGCTGGAGACAGGGTCGATGAGAGTGGGATTTGCAGTTTGTACAACAAGAGCAAAGACCTAAAAGGTGCTTAAGAGCTTTGTAGAACTGCAATGTTGGGAGGCATTTCTGTTTAAAAAAAAAAAGAGTTAATTGATTGAAAGAAGATAGCAGTGGATACAGACATTGAAAACAGATCTTTATGGTCATCTCCTGTTGTCCTTGAGAGCTGAGTGGGTTCAGTCAATTAATGGCTGTAATTGGACTGTTTGGAATATCAGCACAGCTAGCGTTACTTTGACAGTGATTTAATTTGACATGTTAATCAATCATCAACATAGCTAGAGCACACAGTAATATGTTAACAAGGCATATAGATAGAACATTGTATGCAGACAAATGTGTGGTACACAAGGCATTGTGTACTGTATTATCATAATGCATTTGCACTTTGTTTATTGATTTATTTTTGCTCTTTTATCTTTACAGCCGCTGTGCCAGGGGTGTTTTGTTCAGCAATGAAGCCAGAAAATATACGGAAATGTCAAAAAATACACAGCATCTGATAAACTATTGTGTGGAGTACATGTCATGACTACCTTCAGTTGTTTGTACTGCCTCACTTTAGTCCTTGCTTGCACCATTAATTCGTTATTCAGTGCCTCTTCATGTGTAAATATTATAGCTCAAAAGCAGTTTCAGTGAACTTGCTGTTTATACAGCAGATCCCCTCCCTTGCCAAAGTGTTAGATTAATTACTTTACTTTAATGGGCCCCACTACTGGGTACTAGTAATTAAAAGATAATGATTGGTCCCTTTGAATGTTACAAATAAAGATGCACGAATTCATTTGTGTTATTCAGGTTGTTCAATAAAAGATTAGGCCGTGCTGTGCGGGGGTGGGGTTAGTAGTGGGGGTGTTGGGGCTACTTGCTATTTCTGCCAAATTATCCATGCTTTCCCGTGGTGTGTCTCTGCTCTCAGCAATCCATATCAGATAAACTTTGGATTACCATACTGGATAAGAACAATGAATAAACACAGCTGCTCAGTGACATTCATCTCCATGACCCCCTCCTCTATGACTAGCAGGAGGAAAATAAAAGTGAGGTCATTTAAGTTTTATATTGAGGACTGTATCTCTTTTTTTCCTACTTTTTATTTGGTGTTGACAGCTGTGTTTGCCAATGAAAATATTTCAGTCCTTCTCCACGAGGGACTGGTGAAACTCCTCATGACCCCCCTTTGCATGTCTTTAAATATTGACCTGCTGCAAATTGCAGTGAAGCTTCTACCGACAAAACGCAACAGTGAGGACTCAGTCATGGTGTGTCTGGTTCACATTTGATTAATTCTTGATAAATTAATGCTGACAGATAGAGCCACATGAGCCACTGCCATGCTACACACAAAGATCGTCGTTAGAAAGGCTTTCCTTAAGTACAAATGTGAAATTATCTTGTAATAACCAAAGGATAACAGAGATGTGCTCAAAAGGTTGGCAAGAAAGAAAATTATTAAGAATTTTAAACTGTAGGTTCTTCTTTACCTTCTACAGTACTGTCTTCTACTGATACCATACAAGCATTTTGGAAATTTAGCAAGAAGTGGCTACATTTCTCAAGGGATCCTTTATTTTGAAAGATGCAGTTCATCTGATTAACATGTTGTAGCACAGCTGGGGGAAAAACTCTATGACCAGTGGCTATATGGAAAACAAACAATCCTGTTTAAGAATGCAACTTGTGCTGCGGCATCACTCAAACAGCATGGCCTTCGTTCCTTTTACAAACCAGTTAGTATGATGAGCTCAATTTTGTATGACACTATCAATTTTTCTCTGGCAATCAGATGTCTATTGTCCAGCTTCCAGGCTCATATGCTAATAACAGGGGCTAAATGTAGAGGGTAGACCTATTTGTTTTTTTTCCCTCTGCACATGTACAGGAAAACATCAAATCACAAAATGAATTGCGCTGTTATTGTGATGTGCAGATGTGTCACCGCGGTGTAGGAAATGCTCATGTTTCTAAATAAGTGGGATGGATGAAAAGAGAGCAGTAGGAGCTCTGTGTGTGTGTGTGTGTGTGTGTGTGTGTGGGGGGGGGGGGGGGTGACACAGAGAGAAATAATAACAACATGTGGTCTCACTGGCAGAAATTGCAAAATCTCTGCAAATCCAGCTACGGTATCAGCAGAGCTGGATAGCACCGTGCTGGTTAAAACAATTAGGGGTTAAAATAAAAAGATACTCTGACTTACAGCCATAGTACAATGAAAAAAGGACTGGAGTGCTTCAGTCTGGTCCGGTGCTCTAGCTGAGCACCAATGGTGAGACCAAGGGTTAGGGTCAAGCTAACCTGTCTTACACAAAGCTATGCTCATGGCATAAGCTGCAAAAACACAGACTTTGATTATACCTCCTCTCTTGAGCTGGGACAAGAGGCTGATTTTGTTATTGATGTCAGCTAAAGCTCAGCAGCAAAGCAATGTTTTTCTGTATCATGTGAGCAGTACAACACATTAGCCTCTGCTGTGGTGAATGAGCAAAAAGAAACTCATGTGACAAAGGCTGTGATCTCAGATTAAAGAAAATACCTGCGAAATATTTTCAACTGAGCCACTGTCGCACACTGACTAGCCAGACACCTTTGCTTTAGTTTACATTAAGCCTGAATAAACCCTCAGAAGTACTTTGAGGAATTAATACTACAGCTCTTCTTTTGTCATTCACAATCATCATAGTGAACTTATGGATCATGCAGTCGGCAGTCGGGAGTTATTCCCTTTGTTTCCTCGTGTCTGTTACTGTGTGTAGGAATCGCTGCGCCCTCTTCCCCATTGTGTCTCCTTGTCTGCCCACGCCACTTCAGCCTGCCAGCCGGCTTCCTCGCTCGTGTGCCTGCCAGCCCTCTGCCTCATCCTGCCTCCCATCTTCACCACTGAAACCATTCCCCCATAATCCTACAATAAACCCACTTTTCTCTAAAACTGTGTTGTCCTTGTCTGTGTTTGGGTCCAGAAACAAACAAGCCCTAACATTTACACCTAATTGACATGCATGTTTACTGTATTAGATTTCACATGTCAGGAAGTGCATCCCCTTAGGGAAATCACATTTCATCAGTACTCCACATGTGATGCTCAATACTTTAAATGACATAAGCAGGAAACATGTTTTCTTGCCCACAAAATTCATTTATTACTCCCACTAGCTGATTGCTGCAAACCACTGACAGATGGCCAAAAATGGCAATTGTGATCAGGGCAGATCATGTGACCTGCAGCTTCCTGGTAATTGACTGGGGGATTTTGAATGGAGTAGGAAGGATTGCTCACATCTGATGAGGCCTGATCCATGAAAAAAAAAAAAACACACACATACAAACAAACAAACAAACAAAAAAATCAAGTAATTAACACCTGGCAATTTAATGCACATAACAGGCAACATGTTATATGACATCTCAGCACTCACACACTTGCAGTTGCATCTCAGCGGGAGAAGAGGCATGAGGCAAAGTAAAGCACTGCTGCGTTCAATCCTTCCTGCTGCTTGTTATCACTGGACACACTGCGGGCCTGAAAGAAATGATTCTCAGCCATATGACAGCCTCCAACTCTGTGATGTATAAATATGTTCATGAATCTTAATTTTTTTCCACCAATAGATCTAGCCAAATGATATTATTATTTATTTAAACTTCCACGGAAATGTTGTGCTTACAGCCAAATGCATGGAAGAAGTCAATTTTTTTTTTTTTTAATGAGCCGTCTGACATTAAAGGGAACTTCTATCCTTGGATACTCTTGCAGGATTATATCATTGGTCTGTGATGTTCCTTGTGTTCCATATGTTTGTGACAAATTGCTGCTGTTCAGTGGAACTTGTGAGTTTCATGATTAAGTGCCACTGAAGGTTGAGTAGAAAGTAAACCTAGTATTCATGTGTTTCAAGTGTTGTCATAGGCAAATGTAACATTCCTGTTAGCTTTTACACAATGTGCACCTCTTTTGATTTTCAATATTAACAGGGAGAAAGCAGCAAAAAAACTATTTTTTTATTTTTGCATGAAGAAAAACATGTAGCAAGACATGCATGCACAGAAGGACACGAGGCCTGTATCATAAGCATAGATCTTAATTTGAATTCATTTGACCTATTTAAACAGGTGTTTCCTGATGGCCAATCAGAAGAAAAGGGTGTGGTAACCAATCAGTGGGCAGGGTCAATTGTCCTTTCACCTTTTATGCAAGTATGAGTTACAGAAATCCCATGAAACGATAGCGAACTAAACAGCTAATGTGCAAGCTTTCTATACCTTTAGCTAGCTGAAACGTCCTTACGAAGTTTGAAGGGGACATTACCCGATGTGGTAAAACTAAGTTTCACCTAGTGCGGCCTGTATCTCGATAACTAAGCCACCACTAACCCTGGTGAGCAGCTACTGCAAACAACGTTAGCAGATGACCAAACGTTAGCAAGTTAGCTCAAAGTAGTGGATCATTAAACAGCCGATGATAACGTCTTGCCGTCTTGTTTGCTCTGGCGGCTGGGAAAAGTGATTGGAACTGTTCATCCGGAGAGGGACGTGGTCTCGTTTTTCTCTAAGAAATCCTAAGGACCCTGGTGAGTGTTACTGCTGTCCGACACACTCACTGCCCTGCTGTCAATGTAACACTGTCAGTGGTAAACACCTTTGCAAGACATAAAAAATATTTTACCAGGTGCCATACAGTGTAAAACAATAATAAACACAACATTTCTTCTTCTCCTTTTTGAATAAATATTAAGATATACATATTAGAAACATATTATTAGCTAGCCTATATTCTCTCTGGAACATCGTTTTTTTAAAACTACTTTTATTCATATAGCCTATTTTATTATACCTTTCAGTGTAGAGTGTATTCAAATCAGAGTTCCTAAAGGGATTTTCTATTATTTTCTGCTCATTGTTTTGTACCTAGGAAAGGACTGGCAGAAGTGAGATCCTTCTCCATAAGATCTGCTCAAGGTTTGTGCAAGTCTTGTATGGTCGGCTGTTTTTATTAGATCTTTCAGAGGATGTTGTGTATCAGAAAGTGATGGGTTCCTTGGCACTGTTGTGTTTATTTTGAAGTCTTGGTTATAATACAATAATATTGCATTTTTGAAAGATACCATATTCAGCCTGACAGACAGTAGAATGACACAGAGAAAGGACATTATCATTTGTACTTTTAGTTTAAAACACTATGTGATGAAAACACAGTAGGAAAGCAGTTTTGAAAACACTGAGCGGAGAACTGCAGGCACTGGTACGGGTAATTGCTGATAGCGTTCCCAAGTGTCTCCATAAATGCCTTTTGGTTTCAAAACCAGGCAAACTAACAGGAGCTTTCCATTAACAGCAACTGCCAAATCAACATCTTGAGATAATTATGGACATGTTTCCAAGAGCAAATTCTGTAATGGTGGCTAGACAGTGTGTCGATAATTACATAGTGGATAATGGACAGAGGGTAGTAGCACATTGCAGGAGGTGCTGGACCCAATGGGCCGTGATAATTAACCAAAATCTTAATGACACTGGGCAAAATGATTCCCCCCCTGACTCGTATATGATAAATATTTAATGTTTCATTTCAATAATGATGGGAAAGCAAAATGCCAAGCCGTTAACTGTCAAACTTTTGCTGCTGTTGTCTTGTAATTATAGGAAGCTCTGACTGTCTTAACAATTTCCCAGTGCAGCCTCTGCCAGCATTTAGCACATTCATGAAGGAGTGCTGACAGGGAAGGGAATTGTGTGTAGAACAGAGTTGGACTGCACATTGAAGAGTTTAACATTAATTCGGTACTTGGCATCCACTGTGTGTGAATGTTTATCCTTTTGACAATTAAAGAGTTAGGAATCATAAACCTACTTACAAAGAAGGCAATCCTTTGTGTACATATATTTCCGGGACAGTTGTCATCTGCAAGTGAAAGCCAAAGTTTGTGTTTTTTTTCCCCTAGAAAGAAAACACAAGAACAATATATTACCAAAATCCCTACTGAATTGACTTTTTTGTTACAGTTGTGGCAAGAAGGACAAATGAGTGGGCATCTTGTAGAAATGACAAAGTGAACCAGAGTGGTCTTACACAAACATATTAGTCAAGTTTTTTTGACGACCTCTCCTCTGTAAGCTTGCTCTACACAGCTGAGAAATCCCAGTTCAATTTACTTCCTGGTTGCTTTAACCTACATATACACTGGAGGGAGCGGTGATCAATACACTGTACTTGGCCATCATTATCAAGACTTATATCCCCTTCAGCTCAGGGTCCATTAAATCAGGGGACCCCATACTTCCCGCCCAGTGTCTCACCAAGACTCTCGAATCACATTAAGGTCTGATTTACGTGTCTTTAATGACAAGTCACCCTTAATTAGCTGATGCTGCAAAAATGCAGCCACTGCTGAAAAGGATGACCATCTAAAGCTCAGGGAGATGTTTCCTTCATTCATATCAAGGTATGGCTCAGATTGCAAGAACAGCTTCCTCTTTTGACGGTGGCCATACCTCACATTTTGAGAGATGCCAGAGGCAACGAAAAGCCACATGTAACTGGTCTCCTGAATGGATGCAAGGGAAACAGGCATCTATTTAGGCTACCAGTTCCGAGTGGCTTTTGGTCTGCGGCAATGTGTGTAACTTCTCTTTCCTGAAGTATTTGCTGTCAAACAGTGGACTCTGATGACATCCCCTTCTCTTGTTTTGTTCACAATCCATTGGTTCCAGCCTGAGAGGCTCTCTATATCATTAGCAAAAAAATAATTTGGTTAGTTTAATGGAGTGACTTAGACTAACAAGTTGTTGCAACAAGAGTACCCTGAAGTGACTTGAGATGTATTACCACAGTAGTAGTGGCTGCTCATTAGCTCCTTGCAGTGTTATTGCAGTTAGGCTCATAAGAAACCTGCATAATATCCATGCACGGCTGTAAAAGAGAGACGGCTGATAAATTGCATAATAACCAGATTAGCAATATGTCACACTAAGCCTCTGGCAAACGGCGAGGGAATTGGGAAGATTCTACCCTCCCTGTGTGATGAGAAAGATATAAATAGAAACCTTGAAGCACAATTTGTCAAGTTACATGAGCAGAAATGCATTCCCCCTTTCCACCCCACCCTAAATATGTAACGGTCCTTTGAAGCAGATTTCATTTCAAGTCATTATGAAGATGGTGATGCATTTGTGAAAGCATTGACAAATATCTAGTTTAAAGGTCACATTCATTTGAAAACCTTTAGTTTGTGATCTGTATTTCATAGTGTGTGACAGCAAACTTTGAGCAGGGCATTAGAGTCTTAAATGACAAAGCAAACTCTGGCCATTCCAGTGTGATAATGTATTCTATTAGGCAAAATTATATCTGCCTGTTTTAAATGATCATTTTGGCTCTTTCAAAGCTTGAAGTGAAATTGGATCTTACACTTTTGTCAAGGTCGATGGCCTGGCTGAACACTGGCTGGTCACTAATAAAGTTGCAGTACTCGTAAAATGTGATAAAAGGCACCCAAAACAGATGATATTACATTGTAATGAGACCTATTTGTGTTTGATTTATATCTATACAAACAGTACATGAATAAAAGATCTTTGCAAAAGGCACATTTCAATATTTATTAGGAACTCCATCCCTTGAAACATAATAAAAGTGGTGGGGGAATTGACTTCAAGAAGAGGCACAGAGAGAGCCTTTAGTTTGCTGGATGAAAATGTATAAAATGAATCCCAATTTACTCACACGGCAATGTGTTATAGACATGTTGATCACTACTACTGCCCCAATACAGTGACACATTTTTTTTCAGCAGAGTTAGCTCTCCTTAATGAGTGCCATTGTGATGAAAAGGACATGATTCTGAATGCTTTTGAAGCCTCTTTGAGCTTAATTTACTAAGCGTTTTGATCCTTGTATTGTGCACCTGGAGACATGAATTATTTATCAAGCAGGCACACTGGCCTGGAAGTTCAGTTTAATTGTCATCAATTCTCTGCCTCTAATAAACTATTGCAGATTTGCACAGGTATATTAAAGCTAAGGTGGTTTGGTGTAGTGGTGAAGAGAAAATTTAATTAACCTGTGTTCTATTGAAATATCAGTGACAGCAAACAAAAAGTAGGGCCACCACAAAATAGTATGTGGGGAAGCTTTTTTAGAAAGAGTAAGACAATACTATTGTAAGACAACACTATTATATCTGACTATTTTATAACACCAAAGAAAGACTGGAAGGAGAGTAATGGCTGCTTGGTAACTAAACTTACAGTCAAATTTGGCATTTGCTGAGCTGCTAACACATTAGCAGTAATCTTTTTTTTAATATGTTGACCGTGGCAAGTATAACTTTATTTTGTTTTTAATTTTAGCCGTAGTGGCATGGTTCTACTGTATACTCTAGCCACCTGTTGAGTGGGTTGGTAGGTCCACCAGTTTGGTCCAAACTGAAATATCTCTTTCTGGAATGGATTAAGATGAAACGTTATATAGACATTCATGGTCCCCAGAGGATGAAACTTACTGACTCTGGTGACCCCCTAGTTTGACTTTTTGGGTTTTTAGTGACATCTGGGACACATCCATAGTGCCCTGAAGATGAATCCCATAAATCTAGTGAGGCCCAGAATTAACCAGCAGGTCAATGTTGTCACATATCCACATATCAACATCTGTTAGTTGGATGGGCACAACAATTTGTTCATACATTCATAGTTCACAAAAAAATGAAATTTGTGGATTTAAGTGAAATGTCTTCACAATGATTGAAATTTAAAATTTAGACATTCATGCCCCCCTGAGGATGAATTGTAATATGTTTGATGATCCCATAACCTCGAGCCATCATCCAGGAAAACATTTAATTTGTCTGATATTTTGGTTTAGTTCATGTTTAGTGCTCATAAGCAAATCTAAGATGTGTTAGCATTCAGCATGTAGCTTTAGCTAGTACAAACTAAGTGAGCTGCTAGCATGTTTTTTTAGTCTTATTTATCACTCAGTCTTGTAATTGATTAAGAAAATATTGTGAAATACAGATTTTTTGTTTATTTTATATTTTTATTTATTTTCTGAGCTCAATGATCAACCACTGAAATTAACTTTCAAGTTTTACTTTGCCCACAGAATGTGCTTATATAGTCACAAGTCCAGTTGTTGACACAGATTACACACAGCACAAATTGCCATATATATATATATTTATGAATCACCTTTTGACTCTCTCTGTCGTGGTTGTGAATATTGTGTGGTTTGTTCCCTCGCGTCAGCGAAGCTGCAGCGTCTCTGTTCTCTACAGGGCGACAAATGAAAAACGTGTGTGTTCCAGTGACGTTTCAAACAAGCCAAGCCATGAATTTAGAACAGGATATTGGCTAGAGGGGAGCTGTTTGGAAAGTAATTACATCAAAGGCTGTTGTGGGAATATTTGCCGCACAAAAATTGCTGCTGATGATAAGCAAGGCCCCACAAGGCAGTAATTAGGGACTCCTGCCTTATGGCCAGTGTATTGTGGCTCTTTCTCATGCTAAATACTTCTTCTTACATTTATGAACCTGCCAACGTATAGGAGCTACAGTGAATTTCTGAAGTCTGTCTGTGTGATTGCCTGTCATGCCTGTGAATGACTACCTCTCACTTACTGATGCTCTGGAACATAAGTTTAAGTATGTTGTGCCTTTTTAATCACAACTTAATTTTGTGTGAAATGTGGATTTGTATCTTGCTCTTACCTCTGAGTGGAACTGTAGTGGTTTCTATGTTGGGAGCTTCCTGAGTACTAACTGCCCACTTTGGCCATAACAACATTTTTGTAGTCAAGTACTGTAGTCAAGTGAAATGAGCTGAGCTGTGTGATGTCACTGCCTCCTCATCTTCTATGATGCTATTGAGAAGTGTTAGTTACTTAGTGCTTTAATGTTCATGACCTCTTTTTGCACCTGTCCTGACTGTGTTTAGCCTGTAATGGTTGAAGAGTGGGATGTGTGTGTGTGTGTGTGTGTGTGTGTGTGTATATCTGTCTCTCTGTGCATGAGTTGCCTCTGCAATGTGCAGCCACACTCCCTGAGCATATAGAGCCTGTCACAGGGTGTTGACCTACATAGTCACTGTCGAGTCATGGATGCAGAGGTGATTTTGACAGCCTCACATAGTGTTTTGTAGTAAGAAATGGTTGCTTCTTCTAGTTGGTCATCAGAGTGCTGTTCTGCGTAGTGGGGTTTGGTCAAATCAGAAATGGTATGACAGCGCATAACTTCTAGTAACATTTGGTAGAAAAGCAGGCTGAAATTCCGCCATCACCATTTCCACCATCCTCTGTTTGCCCGCACACATCATTCATGTCTTTATGTACTGAGGCTGCACACAGTTGGCAATGAATGATGACAAATCGGGGAATTTAGCTAAGACAATTTATTTAGTGACAAGTATGTGAGTTGAATTTTATTCCACAACACAAAACTATGAATGAACACTGTCAAATTTATATGAATATTGCAACAGTTTGCAATCGTACTGCAGCACTGTGGGCTTCAATAATGGCCAATGTCCTGTTCTCCTAGCAGGAAATGGTTCCTGTGTGGGACGTACAAAGTCCCAAAGCACAAATACTGTATGTAGCACCCAAAATATAAATGAGCAGCACGCCAAATATGTTATGTTTCATTTATGTTTGATTTCTGTTTAAGGCAACAATGACGTAATGCGTGCAGGACAGTGATAAAGTGCATTTGGTTAAGCTGCACTAACTTGTAGTAAATTATGTCTATAGTTCTTTATTTAACAGACATAGAATTGTTATTCCTTTGGTGATATTTGGGTACATTTACATCTGTGCACTAACAGCACTGCTGTAAATGCTGCATGAAAAGGAATACAGTCTGTTCAAGGCATTTATAGTACATGACTTCATAAACTGACAGGGCTCCATAATAATCCCATTTGCACAACATAAAAAATGATTTTCATTATCCAAAGAAAATGGTGTCTGGAGTTTTGCTTGAAGAAAAAAAGTGGTGTGAGATCTTTCAGGGGGCTCAGTGTGCATTGATCCCCATAATCTGGGTGAGAAGGATTTCAGTATATAATCTTAAAATCTGCATGGAATAGGCAAAGAGTTTGATGTGTAGAAAAGTGCAGGACATCATGTACATATTCTACCAGAACTTGATGCAGGGTTGGAAATTAAGTTGTTGCCCCTGTCTGTGGGATTGGGAAACACACAGCACATCACTAAAAGTAAAGACTGCAGATGCAGTGTCACTATCACAATTCCTGGCTGGGACATCTGAGGCTCTGTTTGAAAACGTCTTGAGTAGCCAATACCAGAATTAAAAACCATATTTTGTGATAAATATTTATATGAAATAATAGATAAGCATCTGAAAGAAGGCAAGCTTTCTAATTGCGATCACACAATATTTATATGGATAGTGATAGTGTTTTACAAAGTGGGACATAATTATATGAATTTATGCAGCCATTAAACAATAATTGATTTACACAAATATTACTTTTAAATACAACCATTTAAATGAAAAATGGACACTATAAGAAAATAAGTGTAAACCAACGCAGACATTTTGTTTGTGTGAAAATCTATATTAAAGTGAAGAAAGCAAAACTCTGTTGGTTGACAGATCTTTTTATACCTACTGAAGCCTCAAAATTACCTCTGTTCTCATGCCTTCATAAGAACAGGATATCTGCATCAACACAGGCACTAATTCATACCAAAATTTGTACCAATTTGTGCTGCAAACTCCACCCACCTTAGTGTCAGTAGGAGAGATGGGAGGTTTGAGTGTCTGACAAAACTAGCTATATGATAATGTCCTTTGACTATGAACTTTCTTATCAAGCCAATGAGATTTGAGATAACCCTAACTTTGGTGTTGCTTTTATTGCTTACTTTCTGATGTTGTCATTGTCTTGGTCTGGTGATCTTGAAGATGAATAATGAATAAATGATGAATGCGAATGTGTGTATGCCAGGCTGTGATGTTAGACTGTTAACTGCAAGCCCTGAACTTGCAAAAAATAAGATAAATAAATAATTAAAAAGAGGAAAAGATATGCATTTGTAATCTAAAGTAAAAAAGAAAAATGACAAACTTAATGGAGGAATACATAAACAAATCACACTGCTTGGAACTAAATTTGGTTTTGATGGGTAGCATGCATCTGTGTAAACATATTCATCCAAAACCACCAAGAAGTGATGTAGTCATCTGAAAGTGCAATTTAGGTGGCGATACAAGCATGCGGTACATGTTGTTCTGAAAAAAAATTTTTTGTTATTGCCATCATGATTTATTATATTCAATATTTTCATCATTTACTTTGCATGAACTATCATTTTACCAAGACCCCTGTTTGCCACTAGACTAATGTCATCATTGAACCGAGCCAAAAAAGTGATTAAAACATGGTTCAGATGGTACATCCAGACTTTAATGTCCAAGGAAAGACATGCTTGTTGGATGTATAGTACTGAGTCTGTGAAGCTCACAGACTAGCAAAGTTAAAATTGCATTAAAATATCAGAAAATGGATTGTTCTTTTGTATGAAAATAGAAATAATGAAAGATTAAATAAGAATTATTGGTTTGGTACGTTTGGAAATAAATTTGAATTTCACAGTTGGTGACCATAAGGATAATAGCAAGAGATATTCATTCCAATTCTATTTTGATGTGAGAAGGAAATTAAAATGTGCCTTATTATTTAATAAAAAGCTTTTATTTTCATTTAGTGCACAAGGTGTGTGTGCGTGCGTGCGCTCTCTCATGTGTACCAGAATAATACCTGTGTATATGTGGGAGTAGAATTGGGATCTGTGTACAGAAGCAGATGTTTTCTCAGGGGGTGTGTGGCGTGTTCAGCAGTGTTTGGAAAAGGATGCACGCTGTGCTCACTGTAATTGGTGCATGTGTTAAAGCCAATCCTTGCCGCGGTCCCTCATGCAGTTTGTTATCCTGCATCCCCACCTTCTTCTCAGTGGACTGGAATCCAGGTCGTCGCTCTGCAGACATTGAAACTTGCCCATGGTGAATGAAGGGAGTGCATGAAGACAGATTATACACACACACACACACACACACACACACACACACACACACACACACACACACACATACACATACACTCAAAGACACTGATATTCCCCAAGCAGTTTCTCCTTGTGAGCTCACCCTCTCTTGCTTCTGTGTATGCGTATGTTGATCACATTGGTGTTTGATTCTTGATCCCAGGAGTTAAATGGTCTAGTGAGGATTTCATTAGGGTTTTTTAAAGTAAGGGTGAGAGCACACATTTATCTCACAACCTCATTCCAGCCGAAGTGTTAGAGTGAAGCAAAGCATATGCCACAACTTACTATGATTTTGGTTTGAACAAGTAGAAAAGGCATACATTTATGTAGACCCTGATGGCCGAGTATTCCTCTGGTTGTCGACATATTTACACTGAGTTTTTGGTTAATAGAATTGTCGAAACTCATATTGTGGCCTTGTGTCATCTTGCTGGTTTCTGAACATGCTCGTCACAGAGGTAAAGCACTCTGTTTTGAGTTTGATCTCCAAAGAATTTCTCATATAAAAATGGGACCACAATAGAGCCATTCCTATAGCCAAGTAACAATGCAGTTGGACTGAAGGAGGACTGTAAATGGTTTTCCTCATTCTGCGAGAGATTTGCTGAGTTAACCAAGCTATTTTAAATTGCTCTAACTTTCAATAATATAGATTGAAATACAGTAGGTCAGAATAGTAGTATCTTCATATTGGAAGATAGATTGCAACCTGTACCCTGACTTTGACCCTCGCATCTATCTTGCACTATAGTTTGGTGATAGTTGAGCATAAATGTCCCGAGAATTGAACATTGCACACTGTTATAATGCATCAATGTGTCACACATCACATTGAACTGTACATGGAAATTTCATCTTGTAAAAACTATTGGCTACTTTTGGGGCCAATAACAGAACTGCAGTTTGCAACATGCAGTATGTATCACAACAGATGATGCTGGGTTGACGCGATCATTGGTGGTTTTGTTACTATAGTGATCGCGGTAAGCTGCCAATCTTAACACAAGTGCTGCAAAACCATCATGTAAGAACCTCTGACAAGTGACTGTTATCAGGGACAATAATCATATACACAAACACATAAATAGACAATGAGCAGATGTACACTAGATACAGGCCATGCAGTTGCTTTACAAAGCACGTTATTGTGTTAGCTGCAGGGCTACACTACAAATGAATATGGATGTGGACAACACAATGAAAAGGAGAGATTTGGAAAAAGAATGGAGCCATAGTGTGAATATGAATCAACAAAACATAAAGACATTATATGCAGTGAAGCCATAACAAGCCTAAGTTCAGCCCAAGTGTAAATGCACAGCAATGGGTTCTCATAAAAGTCCGTCTTTATATTCATATCCCAAAACTCCAATAGTTTATTCTCACTGTTTGAATGTGCTACGCTAAATGGCAAATTAATGTGGGATGATGATGGTGATGGTGATGATGGAACATTTGTCTTGGAAAAAAAGGATAAAACAATCAACATCAGAATGGCAGTCACACTGTACACTATGCGACATGACACAAACAGTGGATGTGTCCTCATATTGATTTGACAGCGCTAATGATCAGCAAGAAATCTTTCATAACAGCTACTGATATTCCACAGGAGATTTATATAATGCCCATGTTCCCTATGTTTTTCAGTGAGGCTCTGGCAGCTGGCTGGTCATGATGCTCCCTCTGTGCTTGTCAGATTATAGGCAGCCTAGACCCTGAAACCAGGAGACTATTTTTAGATGACTAATAAGAATTCATTTAAGGCGGCGCCTTCAGTTGAAACAATGTGTTTAGTGAATGTGCCAGGAAAATGGGCAGAAAAGTGAGCAACATGATTAATTACCTACAAGCCTTTGTTGACTATATAAATAAAACGATAATAATAAAAAAGAAAAAAAAGAAAAAGAAAAAAAGGATGTGCTTAATATTTTAGTCATAACCACATGTGAAACATTAATGGCTTGCTGTGGTTTTCAATCATGTCACACTTGAGCTACAGCAATTGTGTCTGTTATATCAAATAAATATTTCAAGCCTCAACATGATACGGCCCTCTTCCTCTGTGTCGCCTCTCCAAGGCAGCTCTTTGATACTAGATTTCTCTTTGCTCAGAGACGTCATGATCTGTCTTTGACCCAAAAGCACCGTCTAGATGCACTGCAGTTTCACACTCTGCGGCCAGCTGTCATATGTAGTCCAATAAAACACATCTAAGCATGCAATATTTATCGCAATATCCACAAAGGCGCCGCCATAGACACAACTGTTGCAAACTGTCCTAATGCTTTCACAGTAAACCGATGCTATTTATAACAGACCTTAGTATACTCAGATGAAGAGGTTATTCTTTAGCCAACTGAACCCATTTAGTTAATTATATGTAACTGCATTCAGAGTTTTGTATTGGTACAGATCCATGGAAAATGACATGAGGAGGCAATAGAGCAATGCACTACTCTTTATTTTGCTTTAAAATAAGACTTTTTATACATGAAAGGCTAAATGTCCAACCATAAGTGTAATTGTTGCCGTAGCCATTATTAGGCTCCCTTTAAAGCGGTTTTGTATGTGTCTAAGACAAAGAAATCAACATCAGTAAAGGATGACTCAAAGGAAATTTTAAGTGGGACCACTGCTTTAGTATTTCATTCTGTACTGGCATATCAGGTTTTAATGAACAGTCCTATTGAGAATTGAATTACTTTCTCTTTGAGGTAAGAATGGTACCAGATGGTGCTAGTGTACAATCCCTTCTCCATTGTAAATGAAGGTTGTGAGAACAGTATGCTTTAAAATGACCGTAAAGACAAGCTCATGATAGTCGACAGTAATACAACCGGTGGGAAGCAAGTAACCATTACTTACTTCATATTTTATTCAGTATTTAATTGTTATTGCAATATCACCTACTGTATTAAAGAAGAAAACATTTTTCACTTTCATATGCCTCATCTACTGCGTCATTCAAGAGACACAGGTCCTGATGGAGTCCTGCATAAATGCAACATTTTCACAGGAGAGATTTGTGTTTTTTCTCTCTGCTCTTCTCACTGGTTTGAAGGGGACGGGACTCTGTTGGAAAACGGTGAAACATGTACATCCTTGCACCATTCGGGCAACATTTGAATCAGAATTTGATGACAGTTGGTGTATTGTTTGCTTACGTTGCCAGACCACTGTCAATCACCTCTGATCAAACCACACCAACACAGACCTGATGAAACCAGACCAAATCAGTTTCTGAGTTTCTTTAATATTTAGTGAAATTAATCATTCTAGAGAAATGCTTGAAACCAAGTTTTTGGAGGATTTAAGGCAAACATAAGTAACTACTTTGTTAAGATTAGGAGAAGATGGGTAACAGAAATTAATGCTGACTACTGGTAGGGTCTACAGCGCTGTTTGAATAAATTATCAGTAGTGTCCAAACATTGCATTTTTTTTGCCTGTGTCTTTAGAATGCTGAAGTTAACAGATTTGTCATTGTTGGTTACTTTGATATTAAAGGTGACAAGAGTTGAGGTGTCAGCAGCTGTTAAGTTGTAAGTACAAAGCTTGTCATCATGTCTGTCTAATTGTCACATGCAGCTTGAACAGCGAACGCCAGATATAGTAACAGACACTGAGACAATGAAAAGGGAAATTAATTAATAGAGTGAGGGAGATACGGTAGATGAGTAGAAGTAGATCAGGATGCGAAGAATAAGAAAGTGATCATGTTAAATTTTTTGTGCTTCATATACAGAGACATTTAAGTTATGAAACAAGAAAGTAAAAATAAAGGTATGACAGTTACAGACCTAAGGTCTCTGCAACAAGAAATGGCTCTTTGTCCATTTGGTTACCATGGCAGGAGAAGATGTCTCAGTAACTCAGTGCTTCACTGATGATGGCTGCTTAACCTGTATATTTGACTAAACATGCACTAGCACAAAAGCAAAGTAGGAGCAATAGCTAATGTGGTGCATGCATCAAGTCTGAGGCAATTATATCAACTAATAGAGTATACCAATGTTATTGCAATGAAAATTAGAATGGCACCAGCACACTGGAATTAAAGCTCACTCAGGAGATGGGTGTTATCTGCAACATTACAGCCATCTTGTTTAAAAAGTCCCCAATAAATCTGTTTCACAAGGGAGCTTAATGTCCAGTGTTCATATAGATCATCTCAGATCAGCATGTTGTCAATGAGTAGCAAAAGAAACCTCAGGTTAAAATGAAACAGAAATGCCCTTGAACTGACTGGGTGAGTTTAACTGCATTATTAACAGTAGGCTGTAGTTATGCTCCATGTAATTGTCATAGAAAAGTAATATTCACATAAACAAACTCTCAATATCCACAAGTGTTATAGATGAGTGTATACTGTTGGCATCAGTTTATTGGTATGAAGAAGGAGGTGGAATAAAAAGCCATACTAATTGACATCACTATAATATAATCATGATAAAACAACAACAATATAATCTGATTAGTTTCACTCAAAGCCTTTGTTGTTATTGTAATGAAAATCTGGATCTGAGATTGAGCGCTGAGGCGGTTGGCATATCTCATAGATGCGCATCAGCTACAGAAAGGCAAAATGGCTAAGATACGATAACCATTGCTACATTTCAAATGTATAGCTTCAGTACATTATAGTAATTCACTAATGAGATCAGTTGTAAAATGATTATAAGCTGTCCTGAATGGTTTTCATCTGTCTTCCTACCTTTTTTTTTTTTTTTTTTTTTTTCCTTTTTTTTTTTTTTTGTTTTGGAGGGGGAATGTGGACATGACGATGTCACAACTTCACCTTGAAGTGCTTTAACACCAGTTGGATGGCTAGCTGTCATGCTTGTGTGAACCAGCCTTCAGGAAATGTAGCTGTGGAGAAAAAAATATCTATGAGGGATTGTGAACAAGAGAGCAGTTGCCATGGTTATGCAGGGGCAGACGGGCCGAGAGAGCTGAATGTTGGTTTTATGGGCCACAGGACGTCAGATGGGGTGTGGAGTAGCCAGGGCTGTAATGAGTGTTGCGAGGTGTGTTGACGAGCCAGCTGATGGGCCTCGGTGCTACACCTGGGAATTTTACACCTGCGAATTTTACAGAACCTTGGTCCCTTTTTAAATCCCTTGAATAACTCTGTTCAAAACGCAGGCCATGGTCGCATTCCCTGGGTGCAGAATTTACAGGCTCCTCTTCATATGCAGATGAGTGTGTTTAATTGTTGCAGCACCTACTTCCCAGTGTGAGGAAATAGGGAATGCATCCCAAGATGTGTATTCAAATGAAATATTCAAGGCTTCTAATGAAATATTCTGTCAGTTTGGAGTTTCTATGGGTGACTCTTCCAGTGGAGCTGCTTTCAAGAGAAGAGAGGCAGGCTGCATTAATGAGCCTCTGGGCATCCTCCGCCAGCCCTCTAAACTCTGCCTGTTTGTTTAGTGGCCTTTATTCTTTGTCTGCCATGGACTTTTCATTGCACGATGATGGACCAGACATTGCATTAATAGCTTGTTGAAAACCTGTGCGCCCCATTTCTGTCTCAACAATACGCAGGATGATCATGATCATTTTTAAGTCAGCTTCCCCATCTTGATCTGTATATCTGATATGCTCAATCACGAGGATAATCATGACTTGTCGGCATAGAATATATTGCATTTTATCTCTGAAACATATTTTCAATTAATAGGGAGATGGAAAATTGATACCCCATCAAATATGATAGGAAATGGGCGATTATAATCTTAAAGTGTTTATGTTCTTTTTTTTTTTTACATGTTACTAATGGGCACATCCAGATTGCTGAATTAGAGACACACTGGATATGTTAATTATGCCAAGAGGCAAGCAGCTGGAGTGTTAAATTACTTCACAATGCAGTGGCTCATCCACCAAAAACAAGGCATTTTAAAGGTTTGAAATGTAATCACAAGGGTACAACGAGAATTTGAATAACGGTGGCCTTGATTGTATCCTGAGGTGAAACTATGGACAGCAAGAGGAAATGTATACTCTACAGAGGTGCTTATCAATGTTGGCTATAAAACATCTCATGTTGAGCTTTAAGAGAGTTTTAGTGGGTGTACATAACGAAGCAATGGAATTTTTGATTATGCAATGCATTAAAAACTCTTTGTTAAAAAATAAACTGATACTACGTTCCCTTCAGAACAATTACATGCTGTAAATCAGCATGCAATCACCAATTTACTTGCTTTCACTCTGAGAAAAGTTAGTTTCGAATTAACAACGAGCCTACAAAATAAAGATCTTTTTTCTGTGCGCTGCATGTAGACAGGAGGCTCCAAGTGCCTCTAGATTTATCCCTGTGAGTTCTTCAGGGGAGTTGCTCAGAAAAAAAAGTGCATATTACATTCACAGCCACTAAATATTAAATTTAAGTTTGAAAAATATTTATGCAGATTCTGTCTTGGAGATGAGAATTATGGGCAAATGTGAGGGAATTACTTTCAGATCGGAATTGATCAAACAAGCACACTAACTTACTTGCTTCCTGTTCTTGCTATTGTTGCTTTAAAAAAAATCCCAAATTAAAAATAGAATAGTACATTTGTTTTTGTTTTTTATCATTATTTTTAGATTTTAACCCCTGACACATAGCACACACTCTTGAATGAACAGGAACAGGAATCGCACAACTGAAAATGAACACATATGCAAAATGTGCTGAAATGGCAAAAGACAGGTGAGACAGCCACTTCCTCAGTCCTTTGTGTTTGTTTCTGTCTGAAGCTCAACGCCAGTGGCTACCGACAGTCTGTGTCAGAGATCTGTGCTGCTGCACCCTGTCATGCTGAACCATAAGAGTTCTATTCAGGCAGCTTCACGTTTTGGATTTTAAAACAGTTTTGAAAAGGTGTTGGTGACCCTGACTGAGAACTTCTGGAGCCATTGAGGAAGGATAATTACATAAATGAAAGGTAGAAATATTGATAATCCTAAAAATTTGGCACTGCATCACATTTTCCATTGTAGCTGTGAACTAGCAGGGCTATCAAACTAGTGTGATTATTAATTAACTAATAAGTTGCATATGAGCCTGTATTCGTTATAATACGCTTTGTAACAATTTTATATTAGGCTGTTAATACTACAAATACTTTTTGCGATAAGTGATACTACTACTACGCTCTCAACCTTCCTTAATAGGTGGCTTTTTTTGCAAAATGTTATTAACATTACTGTCAGGGATAACTAGGCTACATCAGTCAGAGGATCTACAGTTACAGTACAATGGTCAACCTGCCTTGCATGGTACCCTACAGTGCGTGATACTCTCTCCTCCTGATGTTTAATTTACTTATGCGTGACAGCAAGTGTATCGCTGAGATGCTCTCATTTATAGGAATACATTTTATTTTCCTCTATCTTCAATACCAACAATTCAACCAAAGCACTTTGTCACATATCTGACAATCCAGTCACTGAATCCCAAGTTGAGATCTAAAATGATGTGCGTGGTACCCAGAAACTTCAAATCACTGTCTGGGTTGAATTCTGAAATAAATGATCTCTGGCATGTTTTGGAGAGATGGTTGATGAAGCTCGAGCACATAGAAAATGAATGAATAGAAAAACAGTTTTCAGAATGCTTTGTCTTCTGGCCTAATTTTTGTCTAAAAAAGCAAGCAAACAAACAAAAAACAAACAAAAGCCTATATAATTCAACAGTAATCTGCACTCTGGTTTCTTTCATGTTCATTTGTTGGGAGTCTAAACATGTTTGAATCTGTAATACAATATTGTTGCTATGGAGCAACATAGAACCTAATTAATCACTGCAGAAAAGAACCAAATTCTATTTATAATGCAATGTAATTAGCCTATCTGCATGCATAGAGTGAAATTGTGGATACTAACATAGGGTGTTAAGTGATTAAAGATGATTTATTGGGACTATTTAAAGAATAAAAATTAGAACAATAAATAATGCAATGCACACCCTGCTTTTAATCGTAAGATTGTTGAAAGTTGTTGAATTTCACTTCTGAGGGAAGGGGGGGGGGGTGTTAAATGTGAAATTCAGTTCCTTCACATTAAACAAACATTAGCTTTTTAAAACTGATTTTAACTGAAATTATTGTTTCGAATAATAGAATGACAAAACAATAGAAGAATAATATGAATCGAGCCACCGACTGCAAATATATAAAAAAATCAATTTATAAAAGTCACAATGCCACATGTCTCATTTCCAATATACAACATCACTCGGAGCTCTGATGCAGCAATAGTTGTTTGACAGTGACACAATGTTTCCATATTTATTTGTGGATATAGAGTATCTCTCCCTTGTGTTCTCCATCTTTGAAGTTTAACTGTTCCTCTCCAATATTCAAGCCCTCCTTCTTCGCCTTAATAGGACCAGTGGTGTAGCAGATGGAGCTTTACAATGAAGCGTGTGTGGAAAATTAATAGTCCTGAGGTGCAGAGTGTTGCATGATGCTTTTATAAGTTAACAAATATTTAATGTGTCCTTCTGAGGACAGAAAATGCATGAATAATGCATGTATCCAAACTAGTGTGTTATGCTAGCCGGATAGTTAAAGTGTAACTGCAGTCAGTGGTTACATTATCAAACCTTTTCCCCTCAGACTTGTGTGATGAATACATCTGTTTGGATTGTGTGAAAATAGCTGAGTGCTGTAACCAGGTTATCAACAATATGCTGAATAATGTAAGTGAAGCACAGATGAGTCACAAACTATTTGGTGTGTGTGTGTGTGTGTGTGCGCGCGTGTGCATGTGCAAAATTTCCCCTTTGTGAAGATCTGATCTCTGAAAATTACCAAGATTTTACTGGAGTGGACTAATAGATGTACTTCTATTATTATGCTACTACTGTTGCCGTGGATATTACTTCATTATTTGAGCACCAGAATTCAACTATCATGCTAACAAATGCTAACAAAATAATTGTTTTATCTTGGTTAAACAGACAAGTTCTTTGTATTTGTGAATTACATGTGAATTACAAGTATTTCATGTTTTATATTTCTTTATTTTGTGGCATAGATTGCTTACAGTATATTTAACAATAGCTGATGATCACAGTCCTCACAGTCTTCCATTTAAGATGAATACTAGGAATGAATTGTGTGAATCATTATGGAAGACAACATTTTTCCTGCCCTTCATTGTCCTACATGAAGCTTTTCCTGCATTTGAATGCAGCAGAACTTGGCTTATCTTTGTTCCTGAACTTGAACTATGCAATGCATGTTTATTTTCTTTTTTGCCGATTGTGACAGTCATTTAATTATTTACTATCCGAATCTGTAAATTTCTTTTGATTGTAGGTGACTTTTTCAATTAGGTATTGCCTATCTCCCTGTTCTTCCACTTTGGTGGACATTTTATTTCAGCTGCATTTTGCCCAAATCCTGAGCACACGATAAAACAGAGCCCAGGCCATGGTGATTAAAAACTCTAGGATCCAAAAAAAGAAACATGGATATGTGAAAGTAAGCCTTCATCTTTCTGATAATTTATTGTAATTAAAATATCTAAGTATAACACACCTTCCCTGACAACTTCAGCATCTGTTTTACTCCTCACCTGACCCCTTATTCCTTCATTTTACTTAGTGCTTTGTGTATCTCAGGTGCACCTACCTCAGCAGAGGAGACACACAGTAGATGCTGCATCGGAATGAAGACTTCTATTTGACATTGATACACCTTTTGTGGTATTATATGCAAATTGACTGGGATGAAGGCGGAGGCTGTTTGATGTGCAAATGATGATTTTGGGGCTCTGCAAATGTGCACACCACTGCTTTTCTGTTAATTACCTTCCCTATGGAGTCAAGAAACTTTATTAGAGGAAAACTGAATGTGAGCTTAAAGAGAAAGGGTTTCAGCTTTCACGGCTTGAACCAATGGAGGACATATTCATCATCACAACACTGAATAAAATCTAGGGGTCTACAATCATAGACCCTGGAGTGCTCTACATTTTAATGCCAAGCAGTGTCTAAGTCTGGCAGTGATACAGGAATCGGTTTTCAAATGGAAACAGAACTGCAAATTGCAACACTACAGTTGTTTTTGATGGAGGATGTAAACAGTCACAGTGAATGTAGCCAAGGTTAAAAGAAACGCAACATGTCTATGGCAATAATCTTCATTGCGCTGCTATAAACTGTAATGTATGTGTCAGGATCAGACACAGGCTACCTCACTTTATTGATTCTCTTGGTACTTGCACTAAAACTATAATAACTGGGTGTTATTACACTCTGTGGCCTTATCAAGTATCACTATACCAGGTAAAGGTCAGCCCAGGAAAAGAGTATACAGTAGCTACATATTAGTGTAAGCTGCTTCATATTTGGCTGGCTCTGCATTCTTTACCATTTCATCTGAAATCTAGCATCCAATCTGTGACCAGATAAGCTACACACACTAACCCGCATGTGTATGTGTGTGTGTTTTTTTTTTAATGGGTTAAAATGGATTACTTTGTCAAATCTATTTGCTTTGAATTGCTGAATGAGCCTTTGATCAGCCATAGATGGTGTGTAATCAAAGACAAAGATTATATCACTTGCATAATGCATTACCAGTTGTAGTCAACCAGCTGTCAAACACATTGCATTGCAAAGAGGCCGGCACATCCCATGTGTGCACCAACTACAGCTTCACAGGCAACAACCATTCGCAGCCTTTCTGATGCTGCTTTGGAGGCAAGCGAGAGCATGAGCTCTCAGTGCACACAAATCAGAAACGCCTTTTAAGGCATATTGACAGCTGGATGAGCAACACTTCTCATAAAGAAATCCTATTCATTAAGATTATTTTTCCTTGTGAGATCTAAAAGCAAACTTCTTGTCAAGCTCAAATGATCTTGGAGTTCAAGGGATCTTTCAAGAATTGTTCCATGTCAGTGACATATCAAGAGTTTCTTGGACATAATGGCTTGTTTGAGTCTTACATGAGTCATGGTGAACTAGGACTTTCTATAGACCCAGCATTTGCTTTCTGAGTCATGCCTAATAAAGAGACCTATCTCAGCAGACATTTTGACTGCATTCCATTAAGGTGCTCTAGTGCCAGGTCCCTGCATGCTGTGTCACTGGCTTACTGGCACACCTGGGATGGAGCTGAGCTGTCAATAATGTTATAGTGACACTTTTTCTTCTCCTGCTATAACATGTCAAATTGTCAGCAGTGAGAAATGCTTATTGAATTTGTCACAGGTGGATTTCACTCAAGTTTTAAAGAGATGGATGCTCAAGGAAGTTAATCTTAAGACATTGTTCTTGATATGATACTGAATATACATGGATTAATGTGGATGGATTAATATAATTCTTCAAGTACAGGGTCTAAAAGAGATTAATCACTTTTTTAAGGATTAGACTGTCTTATTCTGAATTTTTGGTATTGTCAGAAAATCCCACAAAAAGACCACAACCAACAATTTCTTAGTCCATCTCTCAATACGTTTGACTTATCTATCTCTTTTGTGGCACTCAGCTCTAAGCACATTCATTCCTACTTGAGAAAAAAGTGTTTTAAGGCCCTACACACCATCTTTACAGTCACAGGTGTTTTCATTTATTTTGACTAGTTAGATCCTCTGAGCACTATGTGGGCACGTATGAACTGAGCTTACTGCATCTGTAGGGATGTTGCCTCTTTATCATTCTTATTGGTTCATTGTGTTCATTGACCTCACGTAATTTCCAGCAAAGCTCCACCCAACTTCAACCTAAGCAGAGATCTAATGAGCACAAATAAATGAAAACACCTGCACGGTGTGCAAGGCATTTAAAAATGGGTCACAGATGTGTCGTTTTTTTTTTTTTCATTTAGGTTAGGTCTTAATAAGGTCTAAGTTTGTAAGACTGACTCAAAGAAAACTACATTAATGCTCCTTTATGAGTTTTTAGTTCTTTTCGTAGCACCATGGTACAGAAGAATAATATATAACAGGATTTGGCTACACAGGCAGTACATATTAGTCAGATCAATTCATTGTTGGTTTCCATCTCCTGGGATTCAGTGACAGAAAGAAAAATTGAAGAATATCACCATTCTTATCCTTTAAGAGCTGCACCATGGCTTCATTATGTTCATTATGTCAATTCAATATGGGTCAACTCTCAGTCTCTAATGATACTTTACTAATACTGTAATGAGCCCACTGTACATTAAAGGATGCCTTGAAAGGACATGAGTTGTTTTGACTGTTACTGCACCAACACCAGATTGTCTGATAGGAACACAGCCAACTTGTGAATTCTCAGTGGCATTCTTGTGGTGTTTTTGCAGTGTGCTCTTGGTCTGGTATTCTAGCACCACTGCCTTCCACTTTCTCGCTGCAGGGAGATTGTTATTTGCTTGCTTCTTCAACAGCGTTTGCAAGACAACAGCTCTGTTTTGTGCAATACTGTTACTTAGTAGTCATAATAAGTGAGAGATCCAGGTATTGTCTCATAACCTCACAAGAAAAACAAATCTCATTGTTCTATAGCAGTTGGTTTATAGGAATTCAACTATAGTGAGCGCTCAGTCAGTTTATATTCCAGATGTAATGCGTATTATCAAGAGATAATTTAAACATGACCGTCCACAAAATGAGGGTCTGCTGTCTCTTGAATGTTGCGAAATCCAATGCATCACAGGCCAAGCTGTTCTGTACTGAAGAGCTGAATCATTTGCTCTCTTAGCACGCCCACAGCTGCCTGTAGATAGGGCTTTGTCTTGTGTTTTAAGCAGATATTTGACACAAAGATGGGTGTTTTCCGTGCCTTAGAGGAGTGAGCAGTAAAAGGAGTGCAGTAAAAATTCCCAAGGTTGACTAAGGACAGATAAGAGCCGCAAATTTATTATAATTAAGCAAGCTGCCCCTGACTCTCAAGCTGTTATACTATCTACTTCAGTTAAAAAAAACAGAGCAGAAGAGCAAAGAAAGGTAGGGATTAATAAATAAATATTGGTCAATTAGGGCAATATCAGGGCTAAACCTAGCTATTGCTTTCACATTATATACCTTGAAATGGACACACACACACACACTTGTGTATATGTAACTTGCAGCTGGATGATACCATAAATAAAGGTTCAATGCTGTCAAGATTAATTTACCATAAATGCTAACTTTGCAACTTTTTCAAAATATTCTTTCTATTCTAGTTTTCTATCCAAATTTTCCATCCATCCATCCATCCGTTCATCCATCAGTCCATTTGTTCCATTCCCGTGATTGTGATATCTCAGGAACGACTTGAAGGGATTTCTTCAAATTTGCCACTAACATTAACTTGGACTCAAGGATAAATCTATTAGATTGTGGTGGTCAAAGGTCAAGGTCACTGTGACCTCACGTCTGTCTTATTCTTGTGAGCGGGATATATCATGGACGCCTTTAGATGGAGGGAATTTATTCAAATGTGGCACACCTGTCCACTTGGACTGAGGGATGAACTGATTAGAATTTAGTCAAAGACCAAGGTCACCTCACAAAACACATTTTGGCCATAACTCAAGAATACATACGCTAATTATGACAAAATACATTTAATGCCTTTTTTATTTAATTCCTTCAAAGACTATACTACATATACTATATGAGTCATATATACTGTATATATTATATGAGTCAGACATGGAAGTAAACTTAAACTTAGTTAAGTTTAATTTGCTGTTCATTAGTTTGTTACTACTACAAATTATATGTTATTCAAAATGATGTTTTTAAAGAACAAAAAATTTAGGGTGTACTTTTTGTCTGAAAGGAACAGTCGGAAAATTGAAGTCTTTCCGAGTTGGCCCTTTGCTAAACCATGCCCTTCTTAGTTACTGTTGCTGACAGTCAAGCTTTTCAATTAATTTTCATCTACAGTGATAGTGGTGACAGATTTATCCATTGAAATTTGCAGTAATTTTTGATACTACTGATCTTAGATTTCACCGAAGAAAAGAGGCTGAGTGTTTGTAATCTAAAATAAGTTCAGTCAGAAGATTTTATTAGCTGTAGCTAGCTAATGCTAACATTAAAACTCAGTCTTGTTGAACGGGAACCTTGTAAAAGGGTCTTATATATGCACTTGGTGGCTGCACAATGACATCTTGCTAAAAGACTGTGTGAGCACTGTTTGCGTATTGCAGGGTTAGTTAGCCCTAGTAACCCTTGGCTATAGCATAGTACCAATATAACCATTGGAAAGTTTGAGAGGTTAAAATAGAAAAACATATTTGGACAAGCAACGCAGTGGTTAGATTATGCTTTGATTTTTGTATTTTCAAATGGACTGCTTTACTTTTAAGGATTTGAGGATGAGGTACAACCTGTGACATAAGTTTGGCTGGAGTTGCTTAAGTATAAACTTTCTCAAAACAGATAAAGAACTGGACAGTAACTTTCATTACTCTAGTCTGATAAAGTCTGATAAAGTTTCATCTTTGCTCCCACAGGGTGGATGTTGCAGTGCAAAAAAAAGCTATTTTTCCGATACAACCATAGACCATATATAATTATTGTGTTAGGTAATGACAGGTTAAATCTGTGGGTAGTGTATATAGCCAGTTACCCAGGCATGCTAACATTTTAAGCTTAGTTTGAGCAGATAAACACACTGTTTTATCAATTCCCTCTTTACAATTTTGTTCTTATGTTTTTGGATTTGTTAAAGGCACCACCCTCCAAACTCCCTAGAGACCAATATTGCTTTTATTGGAGCCACATAGGCACCATTTCAGCATGTGGAGAAATCCAAAGCTTGACAGACCTGTTGTGCCCAGTTGTGATTGCGGAGCGATGATTGGACAATCGCAGCTTGATGTAGAAGCAGATATTTTCTGCTCATGTTTCATGACATATACTTTTCCCCATGAGACTGCCAGAGGAATTCCTTCGATTAATGCTCTATGTGGTTGTTTATTATCATTTTGAGCAGGCTGTCTACAGAAAAGAAGGAAGGAGCCCAACCCCATTCCATGGTAGTCCTACATATGTGTATGTGATGGCATTTGTGCGTAGGTGTGTATACCCATCAAGTGACAACACAACCACGCCCAGAAAAAAAAGTGTCTATGAGGCTTGCCCGTGCTGTATGGTGGGCTTGGTGATTAATCGGGGAGCAGTGCAGAAGGGGCTGCAGAATGATTAATTGAGCTCAAGACCTCATCTGCAATGTTTTGATGAAAATGAAGAGAGGAAGAAAGGTTGGATGTGTTGTGTGTGTGTGTGTGTGTGTGAGAGAGAGAGAGAGTGAGAAGGAGGGGGGGCGGCATACTTAAATGAAGCTAGAAGGCAAACAACTGCACCAGGTTGGTTGAGTGAGTTGGTGTACAGTAGGTGTGCCTGAATGGATGGTCCTGTGTGGTTATGTATGGTGACTAGGGATGGGCATTTTCAGTAATTTCAATATTCAAGTACTCTCATTACCTTATGAATGAGTACTTCATTACTCGCAAATTATATATATAAATATATTTTTACCATTTATTGAAAAATAAAAAAATAAAAAAATAAATATATATATAGGAGGTCCATGTCCGACTTGAAACACAAGCGAAACCAATGTTAAGCTTGTGTGTCCAGTTGGACACAGACCCCTCCGACCAAGCCTAATGTTTAGCTGTTGGAAAACATGATATGCAAGTTTAACGACACATATCTTGCAATGCACATTATTGTCGTCTTTTTTTTATCAAAGTATTTCTAGACATCACTTTTTCTGGTCACGGCTGCCATGGTGTATGTAACACCAACTGAGTTGAACTATAGTTGCTAAAAACAACACGTGCGCAGGTGCACGAGTAGTGAAACTCTACTCGAATAATGACGTCAACAACGAGTACTCGAGTACTCTTACCCATCCCTAATGGTGACTCTTACTCTTTGCCTCCTGGTTTATTGCATTAAAACTCAACATTGACAAAAACCACAGAAGGATCCAAACATCTTTTCTTCACTGATGTACAAATTATTTAACCTTGTCAAGCACAACACTACGGTTTACAGTTGGGCTATTGATAAAGTTTAATTTAACCTTGCCTGAGGGGAATGACATTGTGCTCTAGTAAGTTTATTTTATTGTGTTCTACTACTTCCTTGAGTCATGCACAGCTAAGAGGAAGATCCAAAATAGCAAACAGAGCGAACATAGGAGATACACCTTGAGACAGACCATGAAAACAGCCTTTTCAGATGAGCTGCAATTATCACTCAGCATGTGAAGGGTTGAATTGTGCTCAAGAGGAAAGTCACTCTACTGCGTTTGCCTGATTGAAAATCATTTCTCATAAACACTGCAATCACCTTTATAGTCTCCCCTAGACAGTTTGAGCCCCAGGGGCTGTAATAAACACCCAGGGGAATACGAGGTGACATGCAGTTGGCGTTTTGTGAGAGGAGAGAAGTGATAGCCGACTTTGTGAATGTATTTCCTTCAATTGACATTAAAGATTGAAGGATCTAATTAGTATGTGAGCTGCAGTGTGTAGGTTGTTCTACAGTATATCAAAACACATTTTTCAGACCGGCAGAATTTTCTGTTACTCCAACCACTAAATTGTTCTTTTGAACACTGATGAGTGTATGTTGCATACTTGGATGTAGATAGATTGTAGTTTGTAGCAGAATGAATTGTACTATACGCTCATTTCTTTCAACCTTTCCATAAATCTTTTGACTCATCTGAAAGATTCTCCCCACCATCTTCTACTTTCACTCCTACAGTAGTTAAAGGCTATAAAAATAATCTTTGACTCAATGTATGTGCGCAGGAACCAATTTTTAGTGAGGATTGCTGCTGTAAGTGCCAATTAAGCACATATCCTTTTTTTTGGTAAAATATGCTGTTAGGACATGATATTTACATTCTTAATTATTCAAGTTTGTATAATACTTAATGTATATGTTGAATAGTGGATTATGCTTCTTTTTCTATTATTCTGCCGTTAAAGTTTACAGTTATATGACTGTAGTTTAGGACAGATGATTATGCCATAAAACAGTTTACTGCTTTGGGGAAAAGACGGCACTAATAAGACGCTGAAGAGTTAGCGGAGTTTGGATCAGAAGTTTTTGACAACGTGATATGTAATGGATTTAGCACAGTAAGTATATAGAACATAAAGACAGTAATGGATCAGGCTGAGATGTAAGATTGAATAGCTTTCTGTGAGGCTGATATATCGAAATAAACCCCTGTTGAAGTTTTCATGCCTTAGTGTGAGCACATTGGATTTTCACAATAAGGTTAGATTACTTCAGAGGACACAAGCTACTCTGCAGACTAATGGTCCTTGGAAGCATGGTAAAACGACAACAACATTAAGTTGAAAACTTTTGATAAAGATGGACTGTGTAGAGATAATAATATTGGGGGATTGGACTGTACAGCTGGCCGCAGCAGAAACAAAACAGAATTTGGCTATAAGCATATCTTTCACGGTTGGCTGTAGGAATGGCATCACTGACCACCACACCTGTAAAGAAAGTCATGTGAGTTAATTGGAGGCTGCAGCATGGCGGAGGAAAATGCCGGCGGTGATGCACCTGGTGGCGCACTTACAGATGATGACCAGAAGGGGGCTGTCAAACACACATAAAGGTTCATGGATTAAAAGCTCTAACAGTGTATTAATGCAAGGAAGGAAACTAAGGCAGTTAATAGCGATATCAAATGAAATGGAGCAGTTAATGGAAAATGACTGCAACTTAGAAGAAGTTAAGTCAAAGATGAAAGTTTTCAAAATAACTTGAGGAATTCAAAGAATGCAACAGCTCAGTTCTGCTTTATCTTAATGAAGATGAAAAAGAGGCAGATCAAGAAGATTGGTTCAAACCTATGTCACATATGTTTCAAGAAGCGCTGAAATGTGGATTAAGGATGCTCAACTTCGCAAGGACAAGTCCTGAGTATCTGATGATGAGGTAACTAATACGGACAGTGTGTCTATGGTGACATGATCCAGTCCAGAGGTCCGGTGCTGCATGCTTAAAGTAGGAAGCAAAGTGAACAGCTCTGGCAGTTAAGGCAGCTTTACTTAAACAAAAACAAGCTAACATCAAAGTTTATGAAGGTTGTGAAACCCAAGATACAGTCATCCACTAAACTCACACAGGTATGAAAACAGCCTGCATAGGCCACCTACATGATCTAAAGATAGATCAGAAATATTAAAGAAAAGTCAGGGGTGACTGGCAGTTGGGTTCCTCAGCAACAAAGTGACACTACAAAGGAATGAAGAGTTTGCTCTGCTGCTTTATGACTCTATGAAGCCATAACGCAGCAGACCAAACTCACAGAGATGCTGGTGAAACATCAACAGCTGGCTTGTCTGCCACAGCAAGATAAATAGCCAGCAAAGAGGAGGTCAGTTCAGAGCAGACAACTGTCTCAAGTGTATTGGTGAACTTAAAGCAGGAGAAAACCATCTGAGAAGGGGGTAAGTGTGCTCAGCCAAAACAAGGGCCTGTAAGTTGTGAAGGCAGGTTTTGGCCATTAATTGTCTACTCCGAGAACACAGACAGTGAATTCAGCACAGTTAACAGCTACAATTCAAAGTCAACAGGATCTTAGTGGAAACAGTGGAAAAACTGCTCATACAAAAAATACAATGTCAATTTTCCTGAGCATCACTGCAGTGATAAACTGAAAAGACAAGCAGTTTATCAACTCATCCATGTTCAGTCCATCATGCCAATAGGCATTATTACATCAAGCTCCCAACAAAAAACCTGTGGTCAGTTTGCCAAAAAACAGAAGTGCTGTAGTGGTCAAGGTGCCAGTATCACAGAGAACCTCACAGGGGAAAGTGTGGTATATCCTGCATCATGGGGTGATGAATTCTGTGTGGTCTTCAATTGTGCTGCCAGGAGGTAAGAACCTAGATCTTACCAAAGATGTTCTTCCTGTTGAAAGGGCTCTAGGTGTGCTATTGTGCATAGAGACTGTTTCAAATTCAGAGTCAACATCAGCAGGAAAGCAGTCACAAGAAGAGTGTTTTTTTCTGTGGTAAGCTCCATATACGACCCGCTAGGATTGCTTGCTTCACTTGTGCTCTCAGCTAAGATTTTTCTGCAACAGTTCTGCAGGGAAAAACAGAGGGGCTGAGGAAATTCCTGACAGGCTTGCATAGTACCCGAGCACTTGGATGAACCAAGTACCTTAGTTTTCCACCTTCCAAGTAAGGCGATAGTAAGAGAAGATTAAAAAAGATTTGGCTCTATGCGACTGCACAACTACAGCATTTCTTGGATGCCACCAAGAATGGTTATGGAATGGTGTCTTTCCTGAAACTGATTGAATGCTGTGCGCATTGTGCCTTTATGTTGGGAAAGCCACAGATGGCTACGATGAAACCACTATCCCAGGTATGAAGTTACTGAAAGTACTGAAACAATGGACAAATTAATGAATTACTGTTCCATTTGGCATTGTCTGAAATAAGCTGTTATGTGGATGCTAAGAATAAGAAATGGTCTACTGCTTTTAAGCAAAAGGCGTCAAGAGCTGAAGGCTGCAGCTCACTATCATAATGATGGCTTAATTAACAAAAAGCCGATGAGAAAAAAGGAGTATAAAACAACCTTTGACAAGGGACCTTCCACTGTGAAGGACCTAAACAAAATGGAAATGGAGATCACTTGCTATCGTCAACACTGCAGGTTCCAAGCAGAGATCTTTGCATTAGCCAAAAGGAAATGGCTTGTCAAAGGGAACGGTCCAATCTACAAGCAGTGCTGCAAAACAACATCCTAAGAGTATAGGGTCAGCTCAGTAAGTCTGTACTGCTTGAGGAGTCATTGCATCCCATAGTCAAGCCAAATCATCTACATCCCACCACTCCGTTTCTATGGGACACGCATAAAAGGGCTGGACACCTTGAGAGAAACTACTTGCACTCTTGCCTACACCAGACATTTTGGGTCCCATTAGGAAACTCCTGTCCAGGGGTGTCTAGTGCAGAAAAATCTAAACAAAGGCTCATGGACAAAAAATGGCAGATTTGCCTTCAGACTGATTTCTACCAGGCAAGCCACCTTTCGTCTGTGTAGTGGATTATTTCAGGCCTTTAGAGGCCAAGAGAGGTCTCTCACACACCTGACACAGTCTCATACCAACTTAATGCAGACAGAGAACTGCAGGCAGCTATGCAGCAGTGGGATCCAGCCAAGATACAAGACGCTCTGGGAGTCCAATAGATTTTCAACTGCTGGACCTCATTTTGGAGGAGTACGGGAGATACAAGTGAGGTCAGTGAAAAAGGTCCTAAAGTCCGTCCTGCATGAGCAAATATTAGATGACGAGTGCTCTATTATGTGAAGTTGAGGTCATACTTAATGACAGACCACTAACTACATCATCTGATGACCCAAGTGAAATTGAAGTGTCAACACTGAATCATCAACTGCTGTTAAAGAAACAGTCTGTGCTTCCCCCAGGACTGTTTAGCAAGGATATTATTCTGGAAGAGGTGAGTACATGAATACCTACCCAGTTTACAGGAATGATAACAATGGAACAACGTCAAGCAAAATATAGTACATGATGATATTGTGATGATCCTGGATAACAGCGCCCCCCAAAACTCTTGGTTCCTTGGAAGAGTTGTGCAGACCACATCAGACAATTAAGAACAGGTTCATTGATTACTGGTCAAAACTAAGTTTGGTCCTTTATAACATGTTTATAACACCAGGGCTTTGGCACTGGAATGAAATACTTCTGTGTACAAATACAATGTTATTTGTCATACCTCGGGTTTTTCATTTTTTCCTATAAACCTCTAAAGACTAGATGAGGTTGCAGACACAGTTATTAAAGTAAGAAAAGAATAAAATAATAAAAGTATAAATGCATCTGCATGTACCTTGAAAAGTAACGAAAATTTAAATTTGAAATCTATTGGAAAACGACGCATCAAAATATATAAGAACAAAACAAAAAAATACTTGATGTCTCTTTCATTTCTATTCCTCCCTTGCCATATTTAAAACTGATCCACAGGCAAAAAGCACATAAAATGTCTATATTCCACTGCATAGAGCCATTTTCAGGGAAAAATGATCAATTATCACATAGCTAGATAAATGCACTGCGTTTCCTGTGCTTGCTTCTCAATAAAAGACACCAGTTCACCAGTTGAATGTTTGTTTTTTAATTTGAAGCAACATCATTCTATTTGATGACATAAAATTACAAACAGTATCTTGGAGTACCTAAATGCATTTTTTCAGTAAGGTAAACACAGAATGTAAATACACTAAATTAATAATTCTGAACAAATGCTAACCATGAATATTATCACTAATTGAATTTAATATAATGAGAATCGAAATGGATATAACTATAAGATGCCACAGTATTATGTTGTCATTAGTTAACATCAATTTCTTTTCCACAAATTGAAAGCAGCAGAGTGCACTTATTTAATTCATTATTGAGGGGTGTCATAAAGTAGTAAATTTGATTTGCCATTGCTCAGACATAGCTCAAAACAGAAGTCACCATTGTAATCAACCTCTGTCCATCCAAGCTTTCTTTGTGAAACACTTAACTCTCTGGAGAAGCACTTACTGCTGAGAACTTAACACAATATGTGCAGTACTTTGTAATATATTGTCATATCAGTCAACATTCTCGAGGTCTGCTCACAACAGGGTTGTCTTTCTTTTCTATTAAAAATAAACAAAAATAAAAATAGAAGCTGATATAATTATTCAGATCTAGAGTGACACGTTGCATTTGTTCAGTACAACTGAATGTGACAGGACTAACTTCACTGCCATTTTGTTTTTCATCAGGCCAGTCTAAATGCAAAAGAGATGTAGACATAGAGAGGAGGAAGAATTTTGTTCCTCGGGTTCCTCTAACTGTATATCTCAAAGAAGCGGGCTTTAAACCCCCTAAAATGGATCCAATTACGAAGAGGGCTTTTTGGTGACGCTTGTGGAACTGTGTGTAATTGTGTAACCCTAATTTTCCTGGCACGGAGGCTCTGACAGAGGCCTGTCATCTCCCTTAAGCCTCTTCTCTCAGGCACGATGCTGAAATGAGATCTCGTCTTAGCTGCAGAAATGCTGAAAGTAATATAACAGACACCAAGAGAACAAAATCACCTTCTTACAGAGAAATCCCTTAGAAAAAGGGCTTTAGCTTCCATATCTACGCTGGCCTCTCAGCTGACATGATGCAGTGAAGAGGGCTGTGTGATATCCCCTCGCGGTACGGTCTCGCAGATGAGAGGAAATGTTTCATCTCTTAGGGCGTTGAGTGACTTAATGTCAGAATATCATTTTTTATTTTTTCAACTGGATTCAGTGGTTAATTCACATGTAGGCTTATGTGTGCAACTGTTCCCTGATGCACTGATGAAGAAAAAGAGCGGTCTGGATTGTGTGACTAAATTCACCTGGTGTGTGCCCCTCCCTTCTCGCATGCCTCTCAGACCTCATAAGCAGCAGCATCCTCTGGCATGGCAGTCTAATGGCTCATAAATGTTTTATAGCAGTGCATGATAGTGCAATGACATCTGGCTATTCCGTGCCTACCTCGCCTATTGCCAGTTCTTTCAGAGGAGCTCACACCGTGATGAAAAGATGTCTTTTGTCTCTTTGACTTCAGTTAAGTCATTGGAAACCGGCTAGTGCCAGGCTTTGAATTAAAATGAATAGAATTACTATGAAGACAGTTTTGCCATATAATTTAAAATGTAACGTAAACTGACTGTTTTGTTTTTCATCTTTTCATCAATGACAAACAGGAGCCATTCAGTCATTGATGTTAAATCTACTGATGTGATTTTTATGATGAACATGAACTGTTTTGGTTTCGAATTAGATTAATGGAGGGTGAGTGTATATAGGAGTATGTGGGGGGGGGGGGGGGGGGGGGGCTCTGAAATTACTGCAGATAGTAGCAAATCTCCTGCCTTTGATCTTTGCAGCCATCAAAGAGATCCGTCCTCCCAAAGTCAGACACCCAGCTACATGCGGTTCTGCATTTCATATGCTTTAAGAGACTGTCAAACAGCATCTTCATTTCTCTCTTGCTGGTCAGTAATCGCCACATAGAAACACTGCGAGATTGTTGCTTCCTATCACAGACTGCCATAGTTAGCAATAACAAATGTAAAAGCATGCCTGTAGCTATCAGTGTATGAATAACATACAACGGAAAATTGAGCCATTGTTTGGCTTTTTCCTACACACATATGACAATGAATCAAAAATTAAATCCATTTTCCAAAAATGGATTTGCAGCTGTATCTTGCTTGCTCATCCATAAATGCTATGCTTTCTTTACCACATTAATATTTTTTTTGTTGAATTATTGATTGTGTATCTTTTGTATGTTACTTTCTGACTAACATTTGAGTTATATTCAGATTTCAGTTTCTCTTCGATATCCTGTTGTTTTCAGTTAAATTATAACAAGGGGGAACATGTACAGTAGACTATAGGACCTACCTGTATCCTGGTGCAATGTATCACATAGAAAATACACACACACACACACACACACACACACACACACACACACACACACACACACACACACACACACACACACACACGTATGTGTATATACTTTGTCCTCACCTTTTCATTTTCTTTTTTCTAGTGCATGGTTCCTACCAAAACCAACCCAAAATAACACAATTTGTCAGTAGTTTGTAATTTAAAAAGACACAATTACCAAAGCAAAGACTAAAGAGCACTACTGTTANATGTACAGTAGACTATAGGACCTACCTGTATCCTGGTGCAATGTATACACACACACACACACACACACACACACACACACACACACACACACACACACACACGTATGTGTATATACTTTGTCCTCACCTTTTCATTTTCTTTTTTCTAGTGCATGGTTCCTACCAAAACCAACCCAAAATAACACAATTTGTCAGTAGTTTGTAATTTAAAAAGACACAATTACCAAAGCAAAGACTAAAGAGCACTACTGTTATTCTTCACTATAGGTTAATTTCTATAACTTAAAGGAATAGGTTGTAGGAATTGCTTAAAAAAAAATGAATTTTTAATTGGGTAGTTTTACCTTTTTTTTCTATCCACTTTTGCCTCTTTAACCATTAGCATTACTTTTACAAGTGGGTCAGCATTTCATTTATATTGTTTATATTGTGCAGGTGCACGAGGACACATTTTTATGTGTGACACATGTACACTACTGATGTTTGTGACATGCATAGAAACAACAAAGGCAGGAAAGAAGCCAACTGCAAGGTAGTTAACATTTGTAAACAATGTAGGATTGAATATATTTAAAAAAAAAAAAAAAAAAAAAAAAAAAAAAAAGATTCATAAGAGTTTGTAAATGTTTTATATCAAACCTTAGAGCTTATTCAACCCAGTTTCAGATGTCCTATAACAACTCTGAATATATCAGCAAATTTAATCTATGACTGCAGTCCATCCACAGTAATCCCTTTTGTACACTTAATTACTTCACATTACCTTTGGTGCATGAACCCTGCTCATTTATCTTCTAGTAATCATGTCTTGTGCCTTCCCATGAATAAAAATACTCCAAACCTTGCAGAATGGTACCGCCTCTTCCAATACTGAATTGCGCTTTCGGCATAAATGTTACAAGTTTTAAATCACCTTTTCCTCCCCCATGACTAAATTGCTGGACTGGAGCCCTATGGTCCCTGCAGCTATAATCTCAGATATTTTTGTCATGTCAAAGTGGCAAAAACATTTAAAGCTCTCTCTATACCTGTACCTTAGCAGTATTTTTTTTTTTTTTTTTTTCTCTCACCACAATTTTAGGGTCAGAACAATATTCACAGCTGTGTCATGTCAATGTAAATGGCATTATTCCTTCAAACACTTTGGGTGCAATTTATGTGACTTGCTCTCAATTTGCCTCTACAATATGCAGCAAAATGTGACTTCTTAATAAGTTGAGGTTTTGTGAGGACCTTGAAGAAGCAGTGTGGAATTAATCTTCCTCTGCCGCGTTGCATCCTTTCTGTCACTCTTCATTTAGGTGACTTGCAGCCATTTTCTGCCAATCAATGAAATTTTAATGACGAAACAGGCGACTCATCAGCCCAACCAGTATATAGTAATTTGTTGTATACCGCCATGAAGTTCAACATCAACAATATAGTCTCACTACGCCCATGACAACCATCATGTCTTCTGTTCGTGAGATTTATTCAAATGTTGTTTTGCTGCAGCTTTCTCAAGATATTGGCTATAGACTGCCGGTAGTGGTACATAGTATGAACTTTAGACAGCGATTGCTTGTTTTTTCCATAATGGAGGAGGCGACTAAGTGAAGAGACATTTAAAATTGATGTGTTTGCTGAGCAATGGAAATCCAATCCGCTGCAGGATTCAATTGGTGGACTTCTTTAATGTGATGATGGCTGAACCTTAACATTTACAACTGGCTTATTTGTCATTTTATTTACCTCATATGCGTTCTATAAATACATATTAATTTTACTAGATGGACTGTATTCTGTTTCCTGTTCATATTCTATGCTTGTAACTAGGGGTTGGCGATATGACGATATTAGATCGTGAAGGATTACAACGTGAAGACGATCTTTCAAACTGCAGAGATCGTGGGATCGTCTAGGGCACATTCTATAAATTGCAGTTCTATGCTGATGCACCGCCGCAGACGTATTGACGTCGTCAACCTGACCGACCAATCATAGCGAATTACGGGCAGTGACGCACTTTCCTACCCGCCTCCTTGTTTGTGTGTGTAGCGGTAGCACATGGAGAGCGATGGCTGAAAGCCAAACGGAGTTGGTCGCTAAAAAAAATTCCACCTCCAATATATGGCATTGGTTTGGATTTTCCGCAACTGATCAAGCGCAAGCAAATGTAATTTGCAAAGTTTGCACAGAAACCGTTCACACGTCGGGTGGTAACACGACGAACCTGTTTAATCACCTGAAGAGGAGGCACTAAAGCACTAGCAACTGTTGCACTAAAAGAGATAACCACAGTCACTTTAGTTTGTATTTTTGCGTTTCAATAAGCTATTTAGTGTTTTGATAAATAAATCCTGTTTAAATGACTGTCAGTAATGTTTTTGATTGATATTTTACTTTCTGTTACTACTTTTGCAAGAGTGCACTTTATTAGGATGTTGTTGTTTACCTTAAACTTTACGTTTGCACATGCAGGCAAAACTGCGACTATTTGAAATAAAATCTGTTAGGAAAGGTTCTTTGGTCTAAATTGTCTGTTTTTCTTTTTCCAATTTAAGATCGTGATAAAATCGAAATCGTGATTTTATTTTTAAAAAATCGTGATATGATATTTTTGCCATATCGCCCACCCCTACTTGTAACTTCATTTTTGGGTAGTTATTGTTTTGATCGATCAAAATTCCTTGAGGGTAAGGCTCGATGATTTAATACCTGAGTGACTTTCATTCTTTCAGAGAGTCTGAACAATCTATTTCTAACATTTCAATGGGCAGGTTTGGACAGTTCTTGTATTCAGGGGTGCTCTGTCTGCATCAACATTACATGGTGTATGATTTCACAAGAGCTACCCAAGACCACATATGTATATTGGCATCATTTATTTATTTATTTAGTGATGCAGTTTATTAAGAATGCAGTCAAGAACAACAACGAGTTGTAGGGGCTTCCTTTTACCTCTTTTGTTTCAACTGAAGCTATTAGATTTGACTCACAGATATGTCATCATACATGTTGATATCACATGTTAATTAAGCTTGGTAATTTTTGTCATTATGTCACAGTATTGTTTATGGTTTTTTATTTTGTACCCTGCTAAAGGTTAGTGAACTCAGTCCATCTTGCACAGTCGTCATAGCGTCCATCTCCCCGTGAGGAAAGTTGACAGATATCTGCCAGTAATGACTAAATTACTTGATAAAGGAGAATAAATAAATGTAAATTCAATTACCCCCTTTGCTTCCGACGGCTTTCACGCGACATTGGGAGTGTGCATGTGGGAATTTGTCGTTCAGGAGACATTGATTAATTATGCCACACACAATTAGCCCATCAAATCGAGTGTGTCCTCCTCTCCTGTGGAAAGGTGATGTCAGAATTTTATGGGGCATTAGGCAGTACTGCTCCTTGTATTTCCTTAGAGATCATCAGAGAGTAAGAGCACCAGGGGAGAGGCCCATTTGCAGGCTGTTTCTGTATGAACAAGGAATTTTGACTCCTGCAGGGTAAAGAGAAGGCTAACTGATCCTTTTAGACCAATGTCAATACTGATACCCATCACTGTTTGCACTCCCAGCAGGGTTCATGGCCTGCCTGTAATGTCTGTGGCATCTCAGTAATTGAGAGACGAAATGACAGTGAGACAAATTAAGAGAGCAGGCAGAGATGGTTGCCCCTATAGCTCCTCATTCCGGAATGCAAATGGTTTCCTAATACTTCACTTCTTGGTTTTTCCCAGACACTGGATAGAGAGCATCAGCCTGCAAAATTATTATTGCTCTTTCTACTAATGTTTTGTCATGGGTATCAGGATACATATACTATACTACATACTGGCGCGCATATATATATATATATATATATATATATATATATACACTCTCCATGTTTAACTTGACTATATGTGAAATCTACTTACCAGTTCTGTGCTCTTAGCAAGTATTCTTGTAAGGACTGTTGAACATCAAGTTGCCAATATGTTGCCTCATTAGTTTTAGAAAGTCCTGTGGAAGTATTATCCTCAATACTTTTTAAAATGTCTTTCTTCATTGGTGATAAGCAGTGATTTCTGCACTCTGCAGAGATCAGTTGTCAATCAAATACTGCTGTGAGTACATCTGTACTTCTGAAATTTTTCTTTTTCCCCTGTCTTGGTGTCTTGTGACGGCCACTGCCTCATGCAAAATGATCAGTTCTTTTATTTATCCAAAAATCCCTGTTTCTTCTAGATGAAATGCAAAACTCATTACTTCTGATGCACAAGGGGATGTTTCCCCAGTTCCAGCACCAGATGTGTAGAATAATGTAACAAATGTAAAACAATTAATGTACTGGGTAGGGATTCAGCTGTGATTGTGATATAGTGAAAAGGATATATACATACAATTCATTCAGTTCATTCATCCAAAGTGTTGGATTATTGCAGTATTTATGTTTGATCATTAAAGTAGTTCTGAATCTGAAGATTCTGTGGCTTTTCACAAGCAAGGTTTTTTTTTATTTTTTATTTTTTTAAATGAGTACAGTAATAATTCACTTGTCCTAATTTATGTATTTTACTTCACATGACCACTGTTGTGGCAAGAGTGCCATATTTATATGTGTTATCCGCCAATGAGGATGCCATAAAATAGCATCATAAAGTATCAAATAAATTTCTCAGGGAGCTCATAACAAAACTCCCTCAGGCAGTTTTGTGCTTTTGTCTTTGATTTTGCAACGGCAGACATTATGGTTACTCTGTCCAAAAAATGATGTGCTGCAACTTCATGGTGGTGTGAAAAAGCCTCCGTTAACCTTGTCATCCTTTATTTCTTTCATACTTCACAGCCATTTTCAAGATGACAAACCAGTATGTGAGGATCTCACACATAGCCATCAGTTTCTGAGGCTTTCCCAGGAAGTTTACTGAAATGACTACACTTTCTTCTCATTGTGTGTGTATGTGTGGGGGTTGCTGTTGTTGTTCATCCACCATGTGACTGTCAATTCAATTTTGAAGGTCAATATACAGTTAGTCAGTACAGTTGGTAGTCTGGAAAGGCATTTCCATGACAACCATTTGCTAAGGGCCTGACTATGAAAACAGAAGATAGCTCAGCAATCGGCACACATTGGTTCTGCATGAAAGAGAGCTGCTGGTAGGTAGGAAAGGAAATCACAGCACTTTCAGTGAGTAAAGGAAAAACACACACAAACACACACACTCTTCCAGAAACATCCAGGATGATCAGCCAAGCAGGTAAGCTGTCTCTGAATGAGCTTTAGCTTTTCAACCCACTATACTGTGATCAATTTTGGGGGGGGGGGCAGGGTGTATAGTATCAATGTGATAGTGTGTAACGAAAAGAACTCTGCCATGAGAGTAAAGTGGGCAGACAGTGTGCTCAAAGTAAATAGGTTTAAGTATATATAGAATTTGTGGTCTGTAGATGCAGACCACACCATACAGCCTTTTTAGTACCATCACACAAAATGTTAGACCCTGCTATAAGAAAGCTGAGATGTAAACAGCACCATTAGAGCCTGTAGCCTTCTTGCGAGAACCTATTGATTTCCCCTTTAATATGAAACATGGGTCTGACACCTTTCTGTGTGGTCAAGGATATTGGCTTGATGAAGTGTGTATATAATATTTGCCGAGCTTCCTTTCCGAGAGCAGCGGTAAATGTGCACGTGCATGCGCAGTAGCCCTCTGCATGAGCTGGCCAACATGGGTTATCTTTACAATGGTATTATATTACATGCTCAGATGAACATTGGATTTTATGGTCTCTCAGTGCATGGTGCTCCCTCTTGTGCAGATGGCTAGGAGGGATAAGGTCTGCTCTAGTGTCAGGGGGGAATAGTTATTTCATGTGATAAATACTACTCTCATGCCATTATTATGCTGCCTCTTTTCAGGGTAGAACCATAACTCCGTCAAGCTAATGCATGTGTGCACATGTGCCTGCCCATACACACATACACACACCCATATTGCATAGACCATACCAATGCAACACCAAAGCTGCATCCTTCTCCTTATGCAATAGAGTCTGATCATAATTCTAACTTAACAAGGCATTCCTTGTGGTAAGGCTTAATATTTTAACAATGGAGCTGGTCTTATTCCTCCTTGATTATATTTGGAATATAGTACCACAAGGGCATTATTTTAATGCACACTTTGTGTTGAGAGCCAAAGACATATGATCATATTTAATGAGTTGTTTTATTAATGAGATGCTGCTTTCACCTGGGCTTTGCTATGGGAATCCAGTGATAATTGATGAAGGTCTAATGCACTTATTTATTTGTCCAGTCCCATAGGAGGAGGGAAAAAGCTGTGCCTAAAGATACAAGTGTATGGTCAGGAGAAGGAAAGCCCTGTCTAATCCCCGTCCTGTGCCTGCAGTCACCCTCTTCTCCAGTCGCACACAACTCCCAAATCTCCTCTATTAATCCCTGCACATAGGAAACATTACTATTTAATACCAGCTGCATTGCACTCTTCAAAGTGTGGTGATGCTTATGTGTAACCCTTTTTATTTTTTTTCAAAGAATTTGCAAAAATAAGAATCACAATAATCATCTAACATTAGCGTGCATTTTTGCTATTAGATTTGGCTTTCATGTAGATTTACTGTATCCTACCATAAATTGTATGTGTGCAAACAAAGTTGTTTTTCTCCTCTGGCCTCCTTTCTGAGATAGTAGGCAATAAATATGTCACTCTGAGACCAAGGTATGGCTCTAAGGGAAATCTCAGATCATCCCTCTCAAATCATCCGTTTGAGAGAAAGAGAGACATAGAGGTCACTGAATTCACAGTTTTTTTTTTTTTTTTTTTATGTCTATCCCCCACTTACCTACAGCCATCTGCCTCACGGCCCAACCCACTTAACCAAGCTAAAAGCCTTTAGGAGAAGGAGTGGGCTTTTCACTTGTAGGGGTCAAGCTGAGGCCTTTAGTCCTTTATTATCAAGAGTCCTTTAGGTTCAAGCTCAAATGGTGACACTTAGCTCAGGGATGTGCCCAGATTTTCATCTGACATTCTCCTCATACATTGGTACTAACAAAGACAAAATTATGATCAGCATAATTTCCTCAATAGAAATACATTATAAATAGGAAGCACCCAGAATATTCTGAATTTGTTTTAATAGAAAATGTAAGTAATACAGTAATACACAATCATGTGATATAGGCCATGTCTATTTTGCAACTAATTCAAGTAAAACTTGATGTTTAACTTGTTAGCTTAACTTGTGATCATTCAAAGACGTACTTAATGGAAAAAAAACTTACATGAGGAGGAGTGGTTGGAGAATGTGCTCTGTAAAAAAAATTCTATATTTCAGAACATTTGTTTTGTTGGAAATGGTTGTAGTCTGATTAATCTTTAAGGAATTTAACAAAGACAGAATTTATCTTTTTCACCTGTTGATAGGAGTAAATGTATGAGACAATGAATTGATTTATAAATGGGCACCATTTGGTGCCAGTGCGACAACAATTTTTTCCGTGGTTTATGGTTCTTCTCACCAAATTTCAGTGAAATCTATCAAGATGTCCTGCTAACTAACAGAAATACAAACAAAAACATACAGCACCAAACGCATACAGTACAATCCTTATTGTATCCACTTCTTTTTATCTTTCTGTCATTCGTTGATTAAGTGGGTAACTAATGATAAATTTCATTATCAATAATCTATCTATCATTTCAACTATAAATTGTAAGAAAATTATGGAAAAGTAATAATTTCCCTCAGCTCAAAGTGATGGATTCAATTTGCTTATTTTATACAAGCAACAGTTCCTGACATTTGAGAAGCTGGAACCATCAAATGTTTGCCATTTTGTTCTTGAAAATAGATAAATAAATACATTGATGGTTGAAGTAATTGATTGATTGTCAAAATAGTAGCCCATTCATTTTCTGCAGATTCACCAATTGATTAATCGTAACTAGTAAGTAATTAGTAATAACTTATTGTTGCAGTGTTAATACTGGGGAAGTTGTGCAACTCCGTCTTGTTAGTTTACTCATTCAGATGTCTGTAAATTAAATCTCACTGTTGTATTTTTACAAACTATGTCTACGTATTGTCTCTGCGTACTTGGAATGACTAAATCAATACCCGTACTAACACATAAATGATACCATTCACCTGACATTTCAGGCATTTCCAACTAATATGAGGCAGTTGAGTAAACACCAATTATTGACTATAGCTTTTGTTTGATTATAATCACCTACTGTTTGATTAAAGACACCTTTTGTTTGCCGCCTAACATTTGCATGGCAAGGTAATCAATCACAAATATGACAACAGATGAATATAGAATGTCTCAGGCAGGTCTCATAAATTTGTGATTTCCTGTGATTTTTTTTTTTTTTTTTTTTTTTTTTTTCAAAGCGTTGCTTTGTCAGGAAGCCAGAGAATCGGTGGCACTCTGGTCGCTCTCAGGTCTCCTGTCAAATGACGCCAGGTCTCTCAGATCCCAGTCTGCTGTCAGGATGTTGGGCCATGTGGGTCATGACAAATGCACCCTTCTGGAACACACTGAAATACCAGCACATATGTCGAACACAGCTACTGCTACATTGTAGCTTGTGTGGCTCAAGTCCAGCCCTGTCAGCCCATACGACTCAAATGTATTTCCTTCAATTCCCACCATTTTGATTTGGTTCCATCTGTTCCTACTCAGCAAGAGGCTGAAGATATTACTGGACACCCAAGGTTAAAGAAGCACGCAGGCTGGTGACCTTTGTGAAATGCTGGATATGTGTCTTCCAATTATCAGTAGCTGAAATGTAGGGAATTTAACAATAAAAGCAGCTCACAGACTGGCTTTTTATAGAAATAGTAAGCTTAAATACCCTACAGGCTCTTTAAAAGAAGAGTTAGAAGAAAGTTTATGACTTTAAATATTAATTTAATGATATACATTTCCAAAGGCAATTTACTGGATAATGTTGCAATCAATGCTTTGGAAATTTCCTCCTCTTTGTGTCATTGTTACATGTTATTACTGGTATGCAGGCCTTCATGTTTCAAAGATTTAGGATGATCAAATGGCTCTTTCACGATAAAACCTGTAATGCTTCACAAACAAGATAATTACAAGTGTTTCACTGAAAACACATCAAAGCGAGTGGCAATCCCTTGATGAGCTGGAGCTGGAGTTCAGAATACCAATAAAGGACATAGGTTCACTTTGTAAACTTACCACTAAGTGTGTGCGGACACAATCCCCGCAATCTGTTCGTCTCTTCTCACCAGGTTGGTGGGAAGGTAATTACGCTTTACGGTACAAGTAAAATGTGCCACTTATTGGACTTCTGTGTCAGAGTGGTGTCCAATCAGGCAGGATAATGAGCAGCATGATTCCATAGGGATCCTCCCCATGCTGTGCTGATGTGCGTTTGAAGAAAACATCTGGCCTTTATCAACGCTCAGTCCCCTGTGAGACTGTCACTTCTCAGACCCTCATGTCACTAAGCAGGAGGAGTATTACTGCAGGAATCATAGTCCTCTCCATATCCATTTTATACTTGTAAACATGTATTAAAAAAAAAAACCTGGAAGAGCAATATTTCAACTTTGTTTACAAAAGTGAGTAGGTGGATGACTCAATATCAAAAGCCCTCAAAAGCTCAGTACAAAAGTGAAAAATACTGTAAATCCGTTGAACTGAGGAGAAATTATAAAATAAACTAAGCTGGGAGTGGGGTTACTGTTACTACTGCATTTAGAGTCAAAGGGTTTAAGTCCTGGAAGAATTAAGAGATAAAAGTTTTTATTTGACAGAAGAAGAATGCTCTTGGCCTCTCATGCCACTCTGCGTGCTAGCTCTGCTGTGAAACGATACAGGAAAAATCAAAACGGTGTCTTTACCGTGAAAGCACGACTTGGGATTCTGTAATCAGGTTTTTCCTCTCTGCAGCTCCCCAGTCTGCTGCAGAATAAGTGTTGACAAACAGAAGCTGAGCCACTACACTGGGACACTGGGAGGAAGCATGATGCACGATGAAGGCCTTGAAGAGAAGTAAAAAAAAGCTACTTTAAGTGTTTCCTTCTTGTGTGACACATGCTCAGTGGTGGCGTTGCTCAGGTGCCTTGAACAGTTAGTAATGATCTGAACAAAGGGTGAAGTGTGTGGGAGAGCATCCCAGTGTAAGACTGATGGAATCATTTTTCTCAGTTTATCCTGGATCTCAGCCAGAAATAGTCCTGCCTGTAATTTCATCACTAGTCTTTAGTACATCTGTTTATTTTGTGACATCAGCGCTGGAGTTTACTCACCGTGCAAGAGCGAGACGTCAGCACTAACTGTGATTTTTAATAAGATGTGTACTTAGTTCCTGTTCTAATTAGCATCATGCAGAAGCCGACTAATGCACATTTGAGGTGACAGTGCTTATATCATTTAAGATTACGGGTTTTAATAAAAACAACCTCTTCATGCTTCGTTTCCACTGATCACCAGCTGCTGGGTCAATTGAATAATTAAGAATTTAATTAAGCTTCAGTTTGGATCACAATCCTCTAACACAGTCGAGCCTTGTACTCTAAGCATCAGTAGCAGAGATCAAATAGGAAAGGGATGATGTGCCAAGCAAGAATTTAGAGATGTGAGCACTATCATGTGCTGAAATGGAAAGGTCTGAAGTGGCTTATCTGTTTGATCTCTGAATCCTCCGGTTCCACTCCACAGAGTGGGGCTGTTATTTTTCTGCTTGCCCATATGATACTGATTCCAGTGCAACCCTCTAAGGTATGCAGCATTTCAGTCTGTATTATCCCTTTGGACTGCTCCCCTCATCATTACCAGCATGTAATACAATACATTCTATTGACTTCTTGGGAAGCAGCTCTCACTGTAAATTGACTGCGTTGCTATGGCCTAAAGTGGGCTAATTTCACTCAATGGTGCATGAGTAAATGTTAAATGAAGCTGCTCAACCCTGCAATATGAGAATATTGTTGCCCTCACTGTGTGTCGCCATATGTTAACACACATGTTTTAATGTTTGTTCTGTGTGCAGAGCTGACTGTCCTTTGGGATGCTGTGTATTGTAATTGTCTGTACTATCAAACTTGTTGTCCCAGCACAGTTCAAGTAAAAAAAAAAAACATAAGCCATACAGCATCCTGTCTTTACAAAAAATCAATGCTGCATCTTGCAGTTTTGTGGTATTTTTATATTGTATTCATCCAATTTGAAACGTTGGACTTCAGGTTTATGCGGTTACAGTAACTTGGAGGACTGAGACAGGAAGTGTGTGGACTGACAGATCAGCATCTCAGTTGCTGGATTGCTGAGGCTTACCTTGAATAAATCACTAATTTCCATCAACATAGTGCGGTTCAGATGCCCAGAAACACAATTAGGGCTGTGTGCTTCAAAGCACTTCATCATCACTATTATAAAAGCTTGCTAATTCAGTAAAAGGCCATAATGTAGTTACATAAAAACAAACATATATTAAAGAGCCAAGCAAAATGATGGCTGTAATGTGAGAAGTGTGTTATTAACAGCAACTGTGTTGATAAGATTTTACAAATGTACAGCAAGTTCAGTACTTTTGATGACTAATGTGATTCATTATCTATAATAGGACAATCTCTGTTGGTTTCTAATCTATTTACAAGGTAATCAAATGCTTTTTGCAAGTATGAAATTCTCCTTAGAGCTGTATGCAGGGGTTATTGATATTAACGTAAAGTAAAAAGTGACATACCCTTTCAGATAAGCTAATTAAAATCAAACTTACTCCATAGTGTGTTGTCATGACAGTTCCAAACTCTGTTATACTCAAAACACACACATCATCCAATTCATGTTACCAATTGATTTGTTTGCTACGAAACAGTTTATGAAGTACACCCTCTGTCTAACCAAATACCATTAACATGCACCACAGAAGGAAACAACAAGCTCAGTTTAATCAATTGTAGTCGTATTGTCTCTTTCAACTTAATGTCAGCGGTGGCTCCTGTCTGTGCATAGTACAAACATACTCTTCAGACACACACACACAAACACACACATAAAGCCCGTCTGATTTACTGTTCTGTACACATTGTGCTGACACTGAAAATCACACTATGCATCACAGCACCTGATGAATAGACCCAATGTGAAGTTATAGTTGGGTTGTAACCCTGTGATATATGCAGGTTACAAAGCTGTATGAAGACTGCTTACGCATAAAGTAGTATTTCTGGAGCATTGATAAAACTTTATTTTCCAGATGTCTTATAGAGTGTATTAACAAATACATAGTTGGCAGCGGGCTGGACTTTAGATTAATGGTGACTGTGACCTGAGGAAATAACATAGCATCCTCCTTATTCAAACTGTTATAAATGTTCAAAGGATCGGATTGGGAATTTTAAAGACTTCTTCCATTGAAACGTTTTTAATCTTGTTAACATGTCCATATAGTGTTTTTTTTAATCTTACAAGACATATCATGAGTGAGATATGGAGTCACTGCCATGACTGAGTATTTCCGTCTTGGAACCGCAGCGTTCCAGTGACAGTCTCAAAAACACAGATTCATATTCAGGATCCAATCCTGTCAATATAAGGGATGGGTATTTCCATATTGTTATGCCAAATCATATCTCTAATTCCCATTATGCTACGGCAAAACAAGGGTTATCAGTAGAGAAGCCAGTACTTCTGTGCTGTTCATCCATATGCCCAATATGTTCCAACTACTCATTTTAACCAAAACTTCCCAAAATGTGGTTGTTGCACAGTTTCTATTTGTTGCAAGTGCATATGCTGTAGTTGTTTGCAACATTTACAACTGCATTTGCTTACCTCGGTCATTAATGAAAAATGCAAACAGCTAACCATGCTAGCAACAAACAGATGCTGTTAAGCCATATTTTAGCTAAGATGTGAACCATGGATAGCTGCTGTAATTACATATAAATACAGTAGGTATCCTGTAAGTTGGTCAAAGTAGCACATTTTAAGCGGCAAATTCAAAGCATGCCATTGTTGTTGGTTCAATTAGAACATGTTAATGACATCTGCAGATTTTAATAAAACACAAGTTTGAATATTTATTCAATTAACTGAAACAAAGTACTGAAACTGTGCTAAGTATATAGTGCATCATAACATACGTACTAATCACCAAAATCAACTTTGGTTAACATTGTGCTGAATTATGCTATTATCGTGTCTTTATGAAAATGAAAACAAATAAAAAGGCATTCAGAATTAACATGGTTTGCTCCCAGTAAAATAATGAACTAAGTTCCCCTAAATGATACCAAAAGTGCAGTTTTCTCCAAAGGCCGAGCTGTAAAGAGCAACTTTTTAAAGCTGTGCTCAGACTAGAGGAGTTTTAAAATCCTGTCTGATCGTGGGTTTTAGGTCTTACCATGCACATAAAGAGAAATTTCACTGATTATCTATTGTCAAATCATTCACACACTCAAACTACAAGGTTAGAAAAAAGCAGTGCACCACAGACTACAGGATATTATAAAGATAATCTTTCCAGCGGGGGTACGCATCACCTAACTTTCTCTCACAAACAGCCTCATCTGTCTTCCTCTCTTTCTATCTCTGCCACAGCTATACACACAGACACACACACACACACACACACACACATGCTAGCACACATAGTCTTTCTCAACTCTCCATCTTTTCTTTATCTGTACACTGAAGACACATTGGAGCCACTACAATTTTCACCACATTTCTGTCAGCCTTTCTGCTACAGTTGCCCTTGAAACCCAAAGGTGACACCAGACTTTCTAAGTTTCCATGTTTTTTCTTGTCCCTCTTAATTGATCTCTAATCATAGGTTTGCTTTAACCTGCTCAGAGAAGTCCAAATTCTAGAGCTAAAAGAGTGTGTGTGGCTTCACTTAGTTTAACAGATTGTCTTGCAAGCCGGCACCTCACCAACCAGGTGTGTTGTTTTGCTTTTTAGCCTCAGTGCAGTGGCACTTCAAATACAGCTTGCTGGTTAACAGTTAGTATGTAGGCACCGTGATCACACCAGTATTTTATACTGGTTCAGTTGTCTGAACACCTAAAACATAAAACATAAAAATCTGTCAGTGATAACAATGACACTATACGTACTTTAAATATAAGTCATTATGAAAAGTGGAGGAGGAAGAACAGGGATCTGTTCCACTCATTATATGGATGTAATGCTAAAATTTGTTGTTTGCCATCCAAAGGAGGATTAGGAAGAAGCGCTTGAGTTGTTTTTTGTGACTGACATCACAGTGTGACAATACAATGCGATGAATGATGGTTTGTGTTTTTTTCATGGTGGTTCCAATTTGCAGTCAACAGACTGACAGATTATTCTGAATTCAGTTTGATGCAAGAAAGATGATGATGATTACATAGTGAAAATGGCATGGCTCATAGGTTAAGGCTAAAATATATTTAATTTAAACTGATAAAAATGACACAAATTACAGTTCATCTTAAATCCCTGACATCTGAATTTAAGCTAGTGCACCCATTGATTCTTTAAAACTTACATAAATTCCTGGTCAGTGTAATATTGTGGGAGACGATAACATTTAAGATGAAGTGTTATGGATAGCTCTGAAGCTGTCTTTAATCCTGGAGGAGATCGGAGTCATTTAAAAAGGAAAAATAAAACTGTTGTGAAAATTCTTTTGTTCATGTCTAAAAGTAAGAACAAATATGCATCACTGTGAGAATTTTGGGCCAGTTAGAAGTAATTTCCGCCTCTCAGTCGCTGGATAAATATGAGCCCTGGTTTAGTTTATTCAACTGCAGCTGCAAGTCAGAAAACAAGCTGAAATAACACATATCACAACCCATTTCCTCGCGATTAGGCATGCTTCTCAGCTGCTAACGGGATTTAAGACACGATAATAAAGATAAAAAGGAGACATTAATAATTTTGTTATGTTAATTAAAGGCAAGAGGATTAACAACAACACAGGAGCCTTGTAAAGCAATAAACAGACAGGGGCTCTGACATTTTTCCAAAACCATTAATAATAAATGAATTTGGTCCCTGCTGCGATCAAACAAATCATATGGGAAGAGAAAAAAAAAAAAAAAACACTTTACATTCTCACTTCACTTGAGAGGCACTTTGAATTTGAATTCCAGGGTCTGAAAAATCCAAATACTATCATAAACACAAAACAGGCATATTCCTTCATTTCTATGAACACAACTCCTGTAATTTATTCCCTCTCCGCCATGTAAACATAGAACTGCAACTCTGATCGGGTGCTTGACTGTCAGAAGTTGAAAATGCAATCGTGGACTTGTTTCAGAATAGACTACTCTGGCCGTGTTCTTTGTAAGGAAATGATTACAGCCCATTAATGAGGCTGCTAATCAGCCTTACACTGTAACCTAAAGCTGTGCCTTTCTGTCTCTCCGTCTGTCTGAGTTACACTTTGCTCTTCGCCACTCAAGATGTATCCCAAGTCACTGTAAAATCGTCACCATTTCCTCTTGTCAGTAGCGTGGACTTGTGTTCAACCAGATGAATGCTCTTGATATACACTGTTGCCCATAAAGTTGGAATAATTTTGTTTTCAGACACAATCCTCTGTTTATTCCTATTTAAATGCATCAGTAATCACTTTTGACCAGGTGCAATGATTACATTATGTGTCCCAATTACCCAGGTGAAATGAAATAAATCCCATTGTCACAATCATTTCATGGAAAGAGGTAAAAAATATTTTATTCCAACTTCATGAGCAACAGTGTGTATATATACCTTCCACCTGGTATGTTGGTGTTCATCATGTGTTGACATGAACATTCACTGGTATTTACACTTGTGCTCTGAGTGCAGCCTTCTATAGATGAACCTAGTTACTCTTGATGTGAAGTGGACGAGATGAACCTCAACTCACCAATAGTTTTAGTCTGTAAGGAGCTAGACAGTAGAGGTTCAGCCTGGCTTGACAAACCTTCATGGGCTGTGCCCTTTGCATGATCCCACTCTTGATTCTTGACTAAGCACAAGTACAGTCTTCTACAGTCTTCTTAAAAGATAGATTTCTGTCTTGATCTGACATCATGCAAACAAACTGATTTATTCTGCTTATCACTCAGCCTTTTGAAATTAGCCTTTTGTGCCTACATTATCCAAACTACACATGATTTCCTTAATAACCTGACATTACTCTTATCCTGCTCCTTTTTTAAACATTCTTATTTGCAATTGTGGCAGTTGTTTTTCTGTCCCACCATGTTTAAAATAATAATCCTGTAGTGTGTCACAAAGAAAGCTCTGTCTAGCTTTGTTTGATCTAGTCTGTTAAATGTAATTGTGACATCTGTGTTGTAAATAGACTTGTTAAACATGGTCAGTTGGTAACATTTGGTAATATTTGCTGTCCATATAGGTGTGCCACTGTCACAATTTTGTCATTGTGAATACTGGCTCATTGGCATGGCCTACTCACAGGCCCTAATGTACCAACATTAATGTTATTAGTTACACCTGTGCTTTTCCTCTGGGTCAAAATATCTGCCATGAGAAAAGGTCTACTGGGTGTTTAAAGGTTAATGATGAGTGTAGTCACACCACCTGTGGCTTTTACTGCTACACACTGCTGGTCATGGTCATTGATTTGTAGACAAATGTCATGGAGAGCTGCGGACAAATTGAAATGCTAGCTGCTGGAAAATTACAGATAGTGTGAAATAGACAGAGCTGTGAGGAATGGAACAGTATTAGTGTAACTGCTGCAGTCACTCCAGATGGCACATAGCAATGTGACATTAGCACCAGTGACATGTGCTTGGGGCGTTTACCCAGCTTGATGCATGGGACTGCGTTGTATGATCGGTTCAGAGATGACCTCAGCGTTTGAGGGGTTAATAGCCCAGGATCTAGGTTAAATCTTTGGTTTGTTCAGAGCTGATTGATATGTTAAGATTGATTTTACATTAGTTAGCATAATGAAATGGCAGGTGGAAATGATTTTTGGTGGTTTGGTTGCTAACAGTAGAAAGCTAATGAAAATTTAACAAAGCTAGCAATGTTTGCTGACCCTCTAGCAGCCAAAGGTGGATTATGGAACACCCGAGCTGACCAATGAAATGTTACATAACCTGTAGCTGATGAAAACACTCAAACCCCTTAAATTTGTGTGACAAAAAAGAACGAAAAATACTTTGAAAGTACTTGAATGATTGTTTTGCATGAATAAAGAGCTGATTTGAATTTTCAAACGTATGTTGGAGCTGGCTTTAAAGATGTGCACTTTTGTTTAACTGATTTGATCTCCAGGCTCTGCTTCTGTGGGCGGTTGAAGCTTATTAGCAGGGCGAGATAAAAGCTATCATTGGCGTGTTCAGCTATTTTAGTCTGTATTCCTTTGGAGAAAAGAATGACATGACCATGTTTTGAAAGCAGAATCCTGGATGTGTGTCTAAACAGCTGTGCTTATTTAGAGAACAGAGAGCATTATTGAAATCATATTTACACCTGGGCAGTGGGCGGCTCTCACCATCTAAATGATTCTAATTTCCCGACCATTTGAATAAATGTCACAAATGCTGTATTCAGCTTTAGGATTGGCTGCCTGCAACAGCTGGCACAAGCTGCTAGTCAGTGTGCCATAGTACATTGTGCTCAGGCACCCACTCTCATTTTTTTTTTTTATTCTCTTCGTATTGGAGAAAATGGTTTCTACATCACACCACACTGCCTCTGTCTGCCCCCCATTGAGGAAATGCAGGTTTGTCATCAAAGCTATCAGAAGCAGGTGGTTGGACCTGGAGGTAAGGACTACTGAGGTGTGGGTATCTGATCACAGTGCATGGTATGTTTAATGACATACTGGCTGAGAGGAAAGGAAATGACTTAATCCTGTGTGGAAGTCGGGAGCTGTGAAAAGGGCGTGGAATAAGTTAGGTGGCTAGTTAGGATGACCCTCCGGGGAGCACACCGGACTCTGGACGTACCCATAAAATGTATGAAAAATGATTAGGCTGTGACTAATTACCCGTTTAGTGTCGCCGAAAGTTGTTAAACAGACCATTGCCTTTTAATACCTAAAGTAAGGAATGGGATTAATTAAGCAGAAATGTATTCTTCTTCTCTGCCAAGTCTCTTTCTCACAGTCTCTAAAAACACTGTGTGATAGGGTTTGTACCTCGGGGAAATAGTTGGTAATGGCCTGAGAAAGGGATCTGCTTTTCTCAACTCACTACTTCTTTTTGGGTGGATGAATGAACGTATAAGTACATGAGCAGCTGCCTCTATAAAATGAAAGGCAGAGGGAAAAATGGAATTAGGAAGACAGAAGATTTATGACTACACAACTGTTCCTTCAAAAAGCACGACCTTTAAAGGTGGAATCCATAATGGTTTTTAATAAATATATCATTATTAATGGGCACCCGTATGGTAAAGAGTAGTGAACCACTAAAAATGGCACATAAACCATGGTTGGAAAGGGTCTATTCTGTATTCTGCTGCTGAGAAATGTTGATTTTGTTTGTCGGGTTGCACCTCTCCAGTTGACAATACCAATGCTGTCTAACTTCATCACTTCAGTAAACACTTCCATCAGTCAGTGACATTTACGCTGCATACCAACAGCAGAAAGGTAAAACAAGCCCACAAACACAACACTAGATGCTCCATCGCTCTTGTCGTAGTGTGAATTGTGAAAACCTATGGATTGTAGCTTTAATCGTCAAACATCAATGGTTATAGATATTTATACCGTCACAGCCCTTTGGCTGTTGAGGACCAAGATTTTTTTGGTGGTGCCCCTGCATACGCATTACAAGCATGATCTGAAACAGCACAAAGCAGTACAGGAGTAGCCAGAATTCACCTGTAAAAGGATGTAAAGAAATGCATATTTATTTGCATTTGACATGTAATAATGAATTATTATGAATTTAATATGTGACATCCGTAAAGTCTTTACCGGGTGAAATTACTGGCTGAATGTTACTGTTATTTGTCAGTTATCAGCTGTAGGCTGTGTGATGACCTTCCCTCTCGGTTTTTTAGATCATTATGCCCAACTGACATTCTTCAGTCTTTGGTAGGGCTGAACAATTAATCAAAATATCATCGTAATCGCAATGTGGCCAAGTGCAATATCCAAACGGCGCTGCAATTGTTTTTGATGAAGGTAGAAAGCATCACAACATATCATAAATGAAGTATTGTGGTGCTGAGATGCCTCGGTCTAATTATAAAATCATATTGTCCAGACTTAAGGGAACATGCTTGTTTGCTACTCAACAAAAATCACATCATCATCATTTTTATATAGTTTTTCCAGTGATAATGAAATGCAAAAAATTACAATTCCAACTGAAATCGTGACTCATATCGCCATGTTAATATCTGCCAAACTAATCACAATATGATTTTTTTTTTTTTTTTTTTTTTTTGCATATCAATCAGCCCCAGTCTCTGGTTTTCAACTCACACATGACCCCTGTTACCCACCATCCCTTGCTTTATGTTCTGATCCCACATGACTAAAATGGTCAGACCATCAGCCATCTGTTACCCATAGCTTCTCCTCCATTGTGTCAAAACCTTCAGTTAGGTCACATGCATGATATTGTAACATATGCAGTTGCCTAAATGTAAAACTTATAGATGCAGGCGATGCTCTTTTTTCCTCCCCAACAGATTTCTGTCAAAGACACTCACTCAAGGTATTATTCTATTTGAGATATCTGTTAGGCAATGGAGGCGACACTGAAGCATGTCAGTATGTGTGTTAAACACAATCAAAAAGACGACTGTTGTGCGTGTATCATGCTGTGAGTAATTTGTCTGCCCCTCATTAAAAGTGAGTAAAACCTATGTAGCGACCACAGTTGTTATTCCCCAGCAGTTCCTGGAGTATTCTATTTTTAATTGCAGTGCAAACAGCCCTATGACTGTGGCAAACATCATGTGGTGCAACACTATTACCACAATAAATCAGTTGTCATATAAATTCAGGAAATTCAGTAATTATAGAGTTGTTATAGAGTAGACTTTTTAAAATCATATAGTATTGTGAATTTAAAAAAAAGCTTTAAACTATGTTCACTGCCCGATTTTCCAAAATGTCTTCACAGTCCACATTCAAAGTGCAGTTTGTATGAGCCTGCTTGTATGAGTACAGACAATGTGCAGTCATTGCCATGAACTGCACTGGAACTTGGACAGGTTGAAATAATACAGGTTTGGATGCTTTTCGTGGGTTAGTGTTTCTGATTTACCCACAGTGTCATTGGTGACATTTTTGTGTGCATGGAAATGTACTGAGGCCGAATGTGACTAATAGACCTTTTTCACAGCAGACATCTTGACTTGTCAATGCAGGAAAAGCATGGGTGTAACTAATAACATTAATTATGGCTCCACTCTATTTAAGTGTCCTAGTAAGTCATGCCAGAAAGCCAGCATGCACAATACCAGGACTCTGACTACTGGTACACTTAAATGGAATACAGCTCTGATTAATGTTGTTAGTTACAACTGCATTTGACAAGTAAAAATGTCCCTTGTGCATGTTGATGAACAAGACAAGAAAAGTAGCTACCTCTTGGAGGATGTGGGTCTAGACTTTCAACTTCTGTCACTGTACTATGTAACTTACAGCTTTTAAAGGAGAGAGGAGCTGAATGCCACCCTCTAACACACCCAATGACAATGTACTCTTGCTTGTTTCTCACAGCTATCACTTGCACTGTTAATACACTCTACACCACCCTCTTTGTTAAAGTACCAAAAGGGACACAATGTCCAATGTGCCTTGTGCAATTTACTAAGGTTTGCTATCATGTAATATTGAACCCAAAAAACATGAAGTCCTTAGTGGTAACTACACTGTGCTTTAATTCTGCAAAGGAGGACCCTGCAAGAGATTAAGAGCATTTTTTTTTACCATACATTATCAGTTGATGTCTAAAGGGCCAGGATCAGTGATGACCAATCACATCAACTCCTTTTTTAACCTACCCTCTCCATGGCCGTTTGATAGTTTGGTTAGGATGTACAAAGTCCGGACTGACTTTTCTCAAAAGGAAAATAATATTAAAGTAGGGATACCTTATCAACGGACAAGAACTTAAATATTGGACAATTACGCAAAACTGGTTTACATACAATGCCAATGGGTTTTACATTCAGTGTCGATGTTCTTTGCCATTCAAATTTTCTACAGTATTTGGATCCTCAGGGGATCTCAGATTGGCAGCTATACAAAGGACTCTTTGCCTATACATCTCTTGAGTAGACGGGGTTAGCACCAAAGTCTTTAAGTAAAGTTTCTGCATTTGTGTTCATTTGGGTCTTTCATGATTGAGCTATAGTAATGAAAACTTCACACACAGGTGCACCTTGCACGGTTTGCTGTTGGTGATCTGAGTCAAGCAGGTGAACATCAGACAGTGCAAAGTGCAGTCATCGTCAACACCAAATGCAATCCACATTACACTCACCCCTTACTGCACATCTCATGTTTTGCTGCACCATGAGTCACCAAAACACCAATCTGGTGCAGATGAAAAAAAAAAGCTCACCACACAACAACATAACTGTAAATTGCACAATAAGCTCAGACTTAATCTTTTTTTTGTCATTAAGGAATTTTCATCTTCCCAATTCTATATGCAGAGGAGATTTTAAGTTGTAACTGTTCTTCCTGGTATTAGCATGTTGCAGCAGCTGGCTTCGTATAGCTCTTTGCAAGGTGGTAAATCCGGTCTGAAGACAGCAGAGATCAGTCTGTCAGCTGGGAGATTTACACTTTACATGCTCTTAAAGTCCTGGTCTGACACTGAGGGTGCCAGAAACCCCTGCCAGATTGCCAGACACCAGGCCAGAAAAAGGCCCACACAGCCATTTAACGGCTGTGCTTTCTAGGCTTTATAGCCCATGCTGATGCACTGAGGACACAAGCAAAAGAGAGCATTGATTGACCACTTGGACAAGACCATAACTTAAAACTGCGGCCTGATTGCTTTTTATCCAAGCTACATTACAGGCCTTTTGCTGCCGTAGGATCAATTTTAATCGAAAAGCAGTGATGTTTGTTTGTAACGCTACTTGGCATCCCACCAAGCATACTATATCCCATACCAACCCCTACTTAATACCTCTGTTTGAGGAATAAATAGAACTTGGAATAAGTAGGAATAGGATGCCTATAATTTAATATGTTGCAAATCTGCACACAAGAGGTCTTCACAGGATTCTGTGGAACCATGAGCTGATCCTAGTTGGACCAAGTTCAAATTATACTCTGTCTTATCAGATTTAGAAGGGTCTTTTTTTAATGCCATGGCTCTGAAGTCTCTGTATCAGTGTGTCAAATACCCGAGTGGATGTGAATGGGTCTGAGCATTCAGTATCTGATCATGTGGTTTGTCTTAATCACAGCAGGAGAAAATATATTAGGGAAATCAGTGGCCTTTGTAAATAATTTATGCTATTAAATGACAATTACTCATGTAATTTGATTCACAGGTGTTAAATTGGTTCAAAGTATTATCTCCTGTGTGTCTATCACCCAGCTGGCCACAGAATGTTTTAATGTTTTATTGTTAGTGCAAGAGGTGAAAACAGGTGTTTCTGTTTTTTTTTTTTAGAAATTACTCTTTTAATTAGTTTTACATTTGTTCGTGGGACATTATTATGTTGCTGCTTGATAACTGATGCATCATACTGCTGTTGGAGTTTGTGGTCTCTCTCTATTAGGGTCTGTTCAGGTCATTTTGGATTGGGTATAATTATCCTCCGGTCCAATCAAATCAGGTTTGGTTGTGCTCAGGTCTCTTTCTCTCTTTCTTTCTTTTTTTTTTTTTGATAATTATGCCTATCAGGTTCATTCAGGTTTTCCACCGCTCCAAAAAGTTGTCCCTTTGAAGACCTTCACTACACACTATCCAAATAATTATATTGACAGGAAGCAGAATAACACTCTGAGCAAAGAATTAAAAATTACTCTTCCTTGGATGACTTCAATCATTATCTGAACCTACTACATATATCAGGACTTCCTTCATCAGTTTCCTAAAAAATGACAGCACTGGCAGGCTGATGGATGAAACATTCACATTTTTTTTAAACATTCAGCAAGTTGAAGTAGAAAGTTTTTCAGCTTAGCATAAATTGAGCATTTTTCAGATGAGTTTTGTTTCACATCCTTCACCTTTGTAATCTACTGAACATTATAATCAATAAATACAACGATGATTATGACCCAAACTGACATAAGAGTAGTAAAGAACTTTTTCAGCTATAAAACGCCCAGATAGATGTCTGTCGTCTGTTCATGGATATTTTTTTGTCCTCTCTGCCTAATTGTGGACTAAACTTAAGGGAAAGCACTGAAGTTTTAATTAATTTGTGTTTATTCCTCTTGCCTTTCAAGCACCTGACTTGATGAAATCCCACAGCTATTAATCTTTTGACATACCTCTGAGCTACTTTGTCAGCGAGCCACCGTGAGAGCGCAAACCGAGTCTGACATTTGACTAATTGCAGTCATTTGAGAATGATCACTGCTATAATGTATTGGAAATGCACAGCAGCGTAACACAACATTCAGGCACCCCTCTCCGTCTGGTGACCCACTTTACAGTCAGAGTGAGGAGGAAGCTGTTGAACCACTAAAAAACTTTACCGACTGGAGTAAGGTAAGTACAACAATAAATTATTGCCTTTTTTTTTTTGTGGTGCGTTCGGATTTTTCAAGAAATGCTGAAGACAAGGAACCAGTCCTTGGCACAATAAATCACCCAGAGCTGCAGCATAACCAAACTCCAACTTTTTCCCCTCCCTTCTGTTTCATAGTGCAACCTTAGAAGAATGACTCTTACCTGTCCTTGGCACCGCGCGAATTGCTGTGTGTTTGATGAAGACCTCAGTCACAGCCTTCTGGGCCGGGGGGGGGGGCTCATTACAGCCAGAGGAGACAAGTGCACAGGAATGAATGAAAAGAGGAGTGTCTGCGTGTGTGTGTGTGTGTGTGAGAGAGAGAGAGAGACAGAGAGACAGAGGGAAAGGAAGAGAGTATGGAGGAAGTTGTAAATATGAGCGATGGGGAAAGCCCCTTGTAAGGTGAAATAAGGGGCACTTGGGGACTCGCCTTGTACATTGCACCTGTCTTATCACCATTTAACTCTTATTTGTTGGTCTTACTAAACTGTCAGCAGTTCCTTGCCTTCTTGGCCTTTACCTGTAAAATGCCATGGAAATGCTGACAGGCTGCCAAACTGGAGCTGTCTGACTGCTGCCGTCTTTTCTTCTACCATGTATTGTCAGATTCACATGTACACACACAGAACTGCGCTCAGCTCCATTTATATTCCACCGTCCACCTTTTCGAATTCAATTCATTTAACAGCAGCTTACTCTAATTGACTTTCACAACTCCCTAGTAACTTAGTAATTCATATTTTCTGATCATGCTGTTCTCTGAAACATGTTTCACCCGTTCCTGCGGTCTGTGCCAGTGATGTTTCCTGTAATTGTGTATTTTTCTGGATCGATTCAATTGTCTCTTGATGTATTCCTCGCTCAGCTGAGCATGTCATTACACACATCATTTGTGTGCAATTTAATGCGGTATGCAATAAGGTTATATTTCTGTGGACTCGAAGAATTTCGGCTGCAACCATTTCTCTCTCTGTCTTTTTCACTCGCTCTCTGAAATTGCCTCAGCAAAGATTCCGCACTCCTCTGTCTTGCTCCGTCATGCCACATTTTTAAGTTCACATTGGGAGATATTCCAATTATCAGTCAGGTAATGTGATGAAAATGGTAACTTTTTTCTCTCTTTAGCCAGGGTGTGCTGATCAATTCCTCCCAAGTGCACTGCATTATGAAATTATAACCATCTGTTGCTTTATGTCTTTTTCATTGGATGTAGCAGTTGTATGATTTATATGCTTCTCATTGGCAATTGAATGGTGTTTGTGCTGAAGTGTGTTTGTGTGCTTTTTCTTATGTTTGTTACCTGAACTTCACCGATACAGTATTCCCAACCAATGTCGCGTACAAACACTAAAAATGATTTGGTGGCTTTATTTGATCAAGGCCTTATGGTCGCCTTCTCTTTGACCTATCATACAATAATTATTGCCTCCTATTACCTTTCTTTGTTTTGCTTGACACACTGTTCAATCACAATGCCACGGTGTATGTGAAAGTGACAGGGTTCTCATTAACTTTAATTACTGTGTGCCAAGTCATCTGAAGGCAGTGTTCTGTCCCAGGAACCGCCCAGCCCCCCACTCGCAGCCACAGGCCCTGTCCTTCATCACCTGTGAAGGTCTAATCTTATCTGCGGCTGTTGCATAGCTCTTCATTAATCACTCCCACTGCCCAATCAAATGGTGACTGATGGCTGACGTGGCCTTGTCCAGCCATACCTCAGGTGCTGGGAGCCGCTCTTTGGTTGGCCAGTGAAAGAATTGTAGATTGTCACAGGCATTCGTGTGCACATAAACACAATAATGTCCTCTACACGGGCCACACGGTGTGCCATGTAACCGTGTGCCAACTGTCCTGTGCACCTGAAGTTCAACACATTGTGCTGCTGCCACTGACCTTGTCTCATCGGGAGCTCTGAGCTCTAAGCCTGACTTTGATTTGTTAGGGTTCAAGCTGTGATGTGGGTACTATACATTTCTGCTCAATGACTCAAAACTTTCTACGTGTTTGATCAAACCTGAGACACTAAATTATTCTCCCATCTCTCGGTGAGCTCAGTTGAAGATGTGCAGCGACTGTAAAGCAATACCATGAATGGAAAGGGGTGTGTGTGTGGTGAAAAGATGGTTGCAGGTAGGAGAAGGAGGAGGGAGGTGGAATAGAAATAGTTTGTTCTTGTAGCAGCAGGATATAAATGGCACAAAGATGAAACAAATCAACCTTAGGTAGCCACAGCCTTTAGCCAATCCATAGTAATCAGTGAGACTGCATTGAACTCTCCGCTTCATGGACCCTTACCAATCAGCAGAGAAAACAGATCTGTCATCTGCCTTCCTCTGCTCACTGATGGAGGTAAGGGGCAGTGAGAGTGAAGTGTGGTAATTATATATGAAGGGTGGGTAAGGAAGGGGCTGGGGGCGTATGTTTCTGTGTTTTTAGTGTCATAATCACCTTTTAAAGTGGTTTTGCTCTACACTATTTGTCAGTCACTCAACAGAGTGTCCCACTGGCAGTAATTAGAGGATTGATCAGGGATGTGAACTAATACATGCCCACCGCTGATGTCAAAACACAGATGGCATGACTCACTTTGCAGCCTTCTAAAAGAGATTTTGTTTAATCTTGTCTTATGGACAAGTCTGGCCAAATGACTTACAGGGGGGGATGTGCGGTGTCTGTTTGTATTGATCTTCATTAATTGCTGTGACAGTGAAATATGAAATTAAACACGAGGCGATGTGTAATTCAGAAAATATCACTTATCTCCTCACACAGTGCGGCGGCGAACATATAGATAAGAGACAAACATATGCACACACACACCGACACACAACATCTGTTATGCATTGGCATCACAAAATGATCTTCCTGGTAGGCAGATGAGTTGCCATCAGTGTGCTCACGTTTTCATAACCTTTGGATGCCTCCCATCCTTGTCCTACAGAGAACCGAGGACAAAGCTCTGCCCTATTAGAGATGAATAATGAGCCTGTTGGCAAAAGAGACGTCGCTAATGTTTTGTCCAAATATCTCAAATCTGTCCCCAATGATAATGTATTCTGCACCAGTGCCAAACAGCTCTATATTTGAAGAGGCGATTTCATCGCCGATATGACTTATAAAATCTTTAGACTGGAAAAAGAAGGAAAAAAAAAATCCTCTCACACTGAAATGTCTGGCGGGTGTATAGGCATCACAATAAGGGCTTAGTTTGTTTTCCTGTAATTGATGCTCTGCCTGTGTGGCGGCATAGCTTTGTTTGTTTATGCTAATGGCTGTGATGACCTGTTGGTCCCCAATCTAGCAGGGAAATGGCAGCCAATGCTTTAGGGAGTGAGCCATTGATCTCTCTTCAGTGACTCTTTCTTCACAGGTACTTGGGATTAACTGAGCCAGAGCAAGACAAAAGAAACCATTACAAAACCAGCAAAAAAAAAAAAGAAAATCACCATATTACTTCTTGTATATGCATGTATAGCACATCAGCTTCAGGCTAATTGATGCTTGTGCTGCTTCTACCAAGCTGCCTGGTGTAAAAGTGCTCACTCTGCTTCCCTTATATCAGGCTCTTGAGGCTTGATGCTGCCTAAATAGCACAGATGTAATTCCCCTAAGCACTGCACTAAACAACTGGTGTACATGAACACACAAACAAAAGCAAAGCACTGGGCTGTTAATGGATCTGCTTCTGAATCAGACTAGAAAACCTGATCATCTGTCGTGTTGCTGTGGCCAGTTGTAGATCCCAAGCCATGACTGAGTCAGAGAATCAGTGACAGTGTACCCAGGCTACTGGTGCTGGCATGGGAAAATCACTCTGGTAATTCCCAGCAGAATCTATTCGATTGGGAAATTCGATGAATGGCAGCTAAGCTTATTTTAGCCACATTTTTAAGAATTATTGCTTTTGTGAGGTTGTCAAAATTGTCTCGGCTGGTGTAATCCCATCACAATATGGTCTCTAGTTTCCTTTACTTTATTAGTATGAAGTCATGGTTGATGCAAATCTATTGCTTTGACTAGCTGTAGATCATTTGAGAACATTTCTTCTGACTGAATCTGTCTTATCTACACAAATTTAGTAAAATATTTAATGATAAATTGACTTCATTGGTTCCACTAAAAGGAAAAACAAATGCCTATTAGATGTAGTTCGAACAATAAAAAGTCTGTAATTTGGAGGTAAAAACAAGATGGCGTGCTTGAATATATATGTATACTGTACATCTTACTGCACATAAAAATTAGAACATTTCACAGTGTGTTCAACTACCTACATCACTGTGAAACCTAAATCATCAAACTCCCTTACAAAACTTGGAAGCATTGAATATATTAGTAGTGTATAGGAAAGGGTGTCTTTCTGTGTGAATGTAAAAGATGCTTTGACCATTTCTCCCTGCTGCGGAGGCTTGAGTCCACATTAGGTGATCAGAGGCACAAAGGTGAGCTTCACAGGAGTCAGCAAGGATTTTCCTCTTTGAGACTATGGCATTTTACTTTTCAAACTGGAAACACAACATTAGGAAAGTAAGGGTGAGCGGACCAGCGGAGGAGGCTCACAAAGCCGTTCCCCAGGGTACATTATTGTTTGGAAAAAAGGAAAAAAAAAATCTTTGAACAGAAACTCTCTCTCTTTCCACCATCAGCTCTCACTCCTGGACACACATTTTTTGAAATGTCAGTTCTTTAGGGCCACAGTTCTAATTTTTGTTCCACTCAGTGTAAGTAAATAGGTCTGACTGTGAGTTTTTGTTCACAGTTCCCAGGAGAGTGGCATGCATACTCAGCAGAGAGACCTCTCACTGCAACCTCCCTCTAACATATTGATCAGGAATGGCTATTGGCATTAGCCCTGTGAATAAAATGCTGCTCTGCTGAGTTCACTTCCTGCTGAGCAACTGCATGGAGAGACAAAACCTTTAACAATTTTTTTTTTTCTTTTTTTTTTCTTTTTTTTTGTGGACTGCTATTTAGCTGGGATCCTAAGCCTAATGTTGTCACTGGCAGGCACAGAGGAAGACAGAAAAGATAGGAAATGTCACTTTTGTTGGACCGCACATGTTCAAATTACTTTATATATCTGTCATTCTGCCTGCCACGTTTACGTTCCAGCCTCTGCAGCAGACCAATAAGAGATCACATTGACATGATTTATAAAATCAAGGGCAGGTAAATGGTGTTGTTTTCTGGTTCTTCACTCAGTGTTGCTTGTTGACATCAAAAAGAGGAAGAGGCTTGACATGTGCATCTAGATACATTTCCCCCGCTGAAAGCAACAATACCCTTGACATTTGAAATAACTTGAACATGAAAAAAGACAATGTTTATACAGATTCAGAGTACAGAATGTGCAGCGGTTTGTATCCACATTATAGGAACAAGCATTTTTTTTCTTTTTTTTTGTGACTTATACTATTGTATGAGGAGGGGAAAGGACCTCTTCATACTCGTCATACTTCACTTCCAATTTTGAACACTTAAAATGTTCTATTAAAAATGATTGCTTTTGTAATCTCTGTCATTGTTTCAAATGATTACACATAGGGAATCCATTCAGTGTATCTTTAAACATTAGAACAGGCACTAACCTTTTGGTCCACCACTAACTTTCATCTTAATGATCTGCTTTGCTTCATTTCATTGTGTTTTCCCTGAGCCTCAGAATGACTTTAGGTAGTCGAGTGATTTCCCATATATCATTTATTTATTTAGTAATTAATTTATTTGTGTATTAATCTATGAGCTATGTATTTAATATTAAATAATGCACAGTCCTCTTCATGAGATTTATGATAAACTTAGGGCTTTCTCAGTGGTCCTTTGTTTTCTGTTTGGTTGGAATATAGGGCAGTACAGTTTGGGTGCTCTTGTCAGAGACAGTTTGTGTGCTGCTATTTCGTAACAGTTTTTTGCGGCAGCCGGGGTTTAAGAGACCTTTCCTGGGTAGTGTGTGAGCTCCTGTCATCCCCTTCACTGGCGAGGAGACATACGAAGGGTCCAGACAGTTATGGAGGAGTGAGTGCTCAGAGGAAGAACGTTTGGGGGCGACCGAGCTGGCTAGGAGACTGGGCTCAGTATCGCTATCTGGTGTAGCACAGCCACTCTTGTCCTCCTGTAAGTCGTCTTGCTCCTCCTCCTCCTCGTCATCATCACAGCACAGCGCGTGGTACAGAATTTTGTCACTGAAACGCACTCTTTCTCTTGTGCCGGAGGTACGGGAAGTCTTGTGGCTGTGCGTGGAGCTGCTGGCCTCCTCGCTGGATGAATCTGGGGTAATAATGCGGGGACCATTGGGGATGGGCAGCCCGCCATTCATCTGGGAGTAGACCGAGGCAGTGGTGGGGGGTGGCGTGGGGGTCTGCGTCTGGGTGGGGATGGTTCCACGGCCCAGCTCCGGTCGTAGATCTCCTGGTTGCTCACCAGGTCTGCGGGCGGCGGCGCCAGCAGCCTCCAGGTAGCTGCAAAACTCCCAGCTATCAGAAAGCACATCTGCATTGAGAAAGTCCAGCCTGAAGGCCTCTCCCAAACCCCGCTCACTGCTGGACGTGCTGCTGGCTGTGGCCACCGTCCAGTCATCTGGATCCAGGTCAAAGTCAAAGTCGGACGTTAGTTTATCGATCTGACCCACCACCTGCAATAGAAAGAGTACGAAAGGGAAGAACTTATGAGATATGATAGAGAAGCAAATTTTGGGGACAAAGTCGAAATAGAAAGATATTTAATTCAGATCCAGACATTTGTATAAGATTATTTTTAGCCTTGTTAATGGCATGACTCTTAGGATGGTAAAGCTGGTCAATTAGTCGCTCTGGTCACCACTGGTCCAGACTGAAATATCTGTCCGCAACAACCATTGGACGGCACTGGTACTGATACTGGATGGATGGTGAACATAGTAAACATAATACCTTCAAAACAACAGCATGTTAGCAATGTAACTGAGCATGTTAGCATGCTGATATTAGCACTTAGCTCAAAGCACCACTGTGTTAGTTTCACAGAGCTGCTAGCCTAGCTGTAGACTCCTAGCCTTGTTTCTATTTTCGAGTCATTTTTGTATCCACATTTGACAATAAGTCTTAAGTCTTTTTTTTTATGTTATCATCAGTAGCACAACAAAACAAAGGGCTTTACTTAATGTACACAGGGGGTGCACTATTACTTACATTTCAGTACTTTTAGAAGCATTGCAAATCCAAAAACTGATCTTCCATTTTACAGATATAGGGCATGAATACACTCACTCTAAAGACTCAAAAACTGTGAAAGAAACTTAACCAGAAGTATTAATTGTGAAACTCACTTTAAAATAAATCTCTGTGACAGTGTACCCTTACTCCATGAAATTTCCAGATGCTTTATATCCCACTGATTTACCCCCCACAGGCAGGTTTAACAAACGCTAAGATTTATTCACAGCTGCTAATAGATCTGTGTTTGCCTTTACAGCTTGCCATTACACTACTTTTCATCCATAAATCCTTAATTGTTTGTTCATGGTTTTTAGCATTGTTTTTATTGCCACCGAGGCCTCCTGTGGACAGGTGTTGTAAATTAGCTTTATACATGAAGACAAAATTAAATATCCACTGGAATGAGGTTGTAGCATTGAAGATGTGTCCTGACTCATCAAAGGGACTTTCTTCAGCTGAGAGAGAGAGAGAGAGAGAGAGAGAGAGAGAGAGAGGGGGGGAACGGAAGAAGCCTCTTAGATGTGGTGAAAGCTGCACTGGCTGTTTCATTTTGTTGTCTTGATGTTTTACTGTGTAGCTGCTAAGGATGAATGAGATGAACCTATGCAGACATATAGCTTTACAGTAGGAACACTTAGCCCATTGCCTTTGATGCATGCACATTGATGTATATTTTAATTTTAGTGTTATTGGAATGTGCATTTCAAACAACATAAAGTTACATGTTCACCTGCTGCATGGAAATGCACCACATAAAAGCATTTCATTTATTGTTACCTCAAATTTAACCTCACTGCGTCCATCATCAGCAGCCACAGTGTTGAGTGTTTGATGAATAGAAAGCACTTCAGCGGAAATCACACTGGTGTGCTGACAACACTTAAAAACCCATGCCCTCTATACTTGACATTTTAGCACCTTCAATCAGCATGTTCTGCTCTCAACAACAATCTATTGTAAAATGAAAACACTCAGCATGCATGTACTGTAGCTTGTAAACGATACATTTCCCTGTCTGTGAATGTTCTCATTCGTCCAGGTCATAGTAATCTCTGTCACTAGTCTGACGCACTGGGTCAGACTAGTGCGGACTAGAGAGACCAATACATGATGAACTGATGAAGCCGCTTGGATAAGAGGCGAAACGTCTTCCACAGACAAATACAAGTCCAGTTGCCTTCGATTTAATTTGAGAGAGAGATACATTTCCCTAAACCATTCAGCAATTAAGCCCAGTGGTTTGAACTCCAAAAAGTTTTTCAGAACATGCGCATATGGGTTTCTAGCATAATTGCAGCTGAACAGCAGAGAACATGTGGTTTTACCACGAGATTTGTGGAACATGATGTCTGCCTCTATAATTATTTGCAGTGTTTGCTTCTTTCTGGCTTTCATGACTACAAATGAGTACGGTTGTATCAACAACACAAAGTGTCATCCCTGCATGTAGGATTAACAATCCTTATTCATTCTTTGTCCAGCTTTAAAAATGGAAAGTATGAGTCTCAGGCTGAAAATGCAAACATACCGATAAAGGAGGAGTGCTGCTCTGCTCACTAAAAGCTCAGGTGATTTGCAAGGCAAACATGAGCTTAATGATCTTCTGCAATTGAATCTGAAAATTGATTTAAATCTAACATAAATTTGCTCACTAAATCCTTGAAAATAAGAGCACTGATTTACATTAACAGCTACAAATTTAAGATAGAATAAAAAAAAAAAGAGAGAGAACCTTTCCTCACCTGCATTTTATATATGCAGCTCCTCAATCTTTAGCTCTTAACAGTGATATTTTGTGCTGTTAAGCCAAACCACCTGCATTTAAATCTGGCCGCATATGTCTACATGCATGGCACAGGCTCATCTGTCAGTGAGCTTTCTGTGCAGATCCGCCAGTTGTGGCATTGTACACCTCATGAGTACCTGGACCGTGCTTCTCTATTGGCTGACTGCCCGGAGGGAATTGGGCTGTATGAATCCTCTAATCCTTGAATTACTCAACCTGTTTGCTGTGTGATTTGCAGACTTTTTACTCATGGAGTTGTTAATGTAAGACGTTTCTCAGACCCAAAGGAGGCTGAATAGCTTTGTTTACTTGATTACACAACTTGAGTGAGGGCCTTAATTTAATCAATGAGTTAAAAAATTATCTGTCAAATGTATTTCACAAAGCTGCCATGACACCAGTGCAGGCTACAGATCAGACACTGCACTGGGATATGTTGAAGGAGGTAAAAGGAATTGCAGAAATAAAGTTTCTAGGTTCAGATCATCACCCAAATGTGGCTGTTTCTCTGCAGTGGATCAGGACTGCTTATTATCCATTTTAAAATGCATTCCTGAGTGTTAGCCGTAAACTGAGCAAGCTCCCACTGCTGGTTAGTCTGACCCCTGCCTGCGGTATGTAGGCTAATTTAGTTTGATAACTGTCTCAGCTCTAAGGGTCTGCTGAATCTTTCTAGGTCACAATGCAGCACATGCTCAATGAAGCAACAATGAACACCAGTCCCTGCTTTTTCTTCCAGTCCGAGAACGTGTGATGAAGGAGCTCTGGAGTGAATTGGAAGGAGCAGATTGCTTTAGCACAAAGGATGAATGAACACATCAGGAACCAGTCATTAACAATACATACAATGTGTTTGAAATAGAAAACACATAATGGAAATCTACAAGAGTCTGAAATAGAGGGCAAAAGTAATAATGAAACTTTACAATCATACATGTTTCTGACAAACCCCCTCATATCTGCACATAAGTAAAGATAACAATCGTCCTTCACAGATTTTCCTGTAGTAAGTGCCCCTATGTGACAACAGGCAAGAGTGGAAAAATAAACAAACACTGTGAGAGTGAACGGAATTAGTCCAGTGCTCATTCCCTATGAAATAACCAGCTCGTGTTTATTGCACCAACACTTAATAATCCTGTGCAAATAAGTCTTACCTGCCAGAATAATTGAAAAACATTTGTGTGGGTGGGCAATGTAAAGAAGTACATGCATGAAATGCAGGTATATAGGTTAAATACTAGTATTAATAGCATGAGTATTTTTGTCTTCTTTCCCTAAAATGTTTAATTGTGGATATGCAACTTGAACCTGTGATAAACCTCTGGAGTTGGGCTGTGTATCCCCCATGGACTTTTACGGCGCTATCACTCTACAAAGTTTATGATGCAGTGATGGCATATCCTTGTGACTGAAAAGACTCCATTTGCAACACAGTTAAGCAGTAATGTATAGTATAAGTGTGGATATAAGTGCTGGGGATTTGAGTTTAACTTAAGTCTTTAATTTTCTTTCTCTGCCCCTGCTGACAACTTCACTTACTTTCTTAAGTGTAAATGGTGTCTGGTGGAAGCTACTAAAAACTACGTCGATGGCTATAACAATATCAATGATTCTCTGGGTGTGAATGATTAGCACAGAAATTATAGCCATAAACACATAATTAGTTTCTTTTTCAGTAATAATATAGAATATGGTCTGTCCATTGTAGAAGCAGGATTGCAAAACCAGCACTAAGCAGAACTGATCTTGTTTATACAGAGCAATAACTGGTGTAATTTTTTTTTTCTTTTTCACTACACACTATCAGCCTACAGCCACGAGTCAACTGTGGTCACAGCACCTGATCAACACGGGGGTTCAGTCATTTCAGTGTTGTTGTAGGTGCTTTAAAAGAGAGGCTGCATCCTTGGCAGCATCAGGCGAGGGTTTATTACTGTACCTCAACACCTGTCTGAGATGATTGGGCCTGGTAATTGAGGGTCAGAGTGAAAGAGTGCACTTGGAGCCTTGTCTGTGACAGAAAGGTACAGTGATGGAAAAGACAGGCAAGGATAATCTAAGACGGAGTGATGGTCAGCAATGTAAAAACTCTCCTAACAGCCACTTCTCAGGCGGAGGGGTGATTTGGAAATAGATTCAGTACTGTCCACCATCATTACAAGAGTCCTTTTCTCTAATGCTCAGCTCCTCCTGCTATCATGATTTATTTATTGTGAGTTGGTACCTGCTTTTTTTTTTCTTTTTTTTTTTCCCAAGTGAGCGCCTGTCCACAGTTAATGCTAATTGGAAATGTACTGGAACATTCGTAGTGGAATAACTTATTCCACTACGAATGTTTAATGTGTTGTTGAAAAGTACAGATTGAGGTCAAAATCAGCAAATGTGAAAATTTGGGTGTAAAATTACCTCTGATGAGGAGGAGGGAGGGGGGGGTTACCACATGTTGTAATCATTCTGTTGATCTTTAAACAGATGTTTAACTGGAATAGCTTGTTTTGATGTGCATCAATGGCCCTCTATGAAAAGATTTTTATTTACTGAGTAGTAAAAAGATGCAGGTTGCCTTCCTTTATAAGTTTTATATACGTTACTGATGTAAAAGGGCATCTTTATTATGTTTGACCCTCTCCCAATGGAGAGGGTCTCATGTTTTCTGAGGCCACGCTGTATAACTTATTCTAGTATTTATCAGCAAATACAAACAGCTCTGAAACATGGAATCTGTAGCAATGTGGTTTATACATATGTAAAAAATACATCAAGTGTGAGTTACCAAAATAAATGAGACATAACATCTTCACTGGGTTCATTTGAAATGCACGCTGTATGAGTGAATTTTCTGTGGATCGCTTCATTACTCTGTGTTCAAGTGGCCTCTCTCCATCTGTTCCTGTGCCACTGGTTCTTCCAGGAGTCATTTTCAGAGTAGACTGAGAGATGTTTGCAGTGCTTGTTTGTTAATTATGCAGCATCCAGCATCTAGCATGGCTTTGCTTTTTTCATGGGAAAAATCTGAAATGTGTTCAGTGGAGCCATTCAAACACATCTAAGTGTTATTTCTTTCCCAACATGTCACAATAGATTTCCAGCCTGCCCCTGTGCAGCACTTCCAGCGCTGGAAGCGGTTTGTGCCAGTTAGGAAGTCTCAGCAATTATCAAAATGGCCTCGCACGCTGTCTTCGTAAGTAAAAACGTTTGCAAATATTGTTTTAATGCAGTTAGCTCCTGCAGTTTTGCAGTTCCTCCGCACTCTGTACCCCATGCCTGTTTCCCCTCTGTTTAATTCTCCTCAAGATGTGAAGAAGGGAGCATCCGAGCCACTCACAATGTAGTGATATGGTTTATCTTATCCCCCAGAAGCTGATGCATCATCCCCGACTAACTCTGTAAGAACATAATTACTGGATTCACTAGAAAAATTGTCCAGTGACTCGTAAACCTGTGTTATCTCTTCCAGACATCTTATTCACTTTTGAATGAAACTGCATTTTGGGAGCATTTTGTATTTCTTGTTACGTACATAATATGAGCCAGTTGTATGTGTGAACATCATGCAGAATGCTCCATATCTGTACAGCACTGTTGACCGCATGACTTGAAAGTTCAGGGCAGATTGCGAAGCAGAAGGCAGGTGCTCTGACTGAGCCACACAAAATAATGCACATGCCCATTTGCAATCTCGACAGGGCTTTGTGAAGATTGAGACAGAAGCAGAATATTTAGACACATTTTGTCTAAAAAATATGGGTGTTTAGAACATATTTAACACATGGATGGCAGAGAAATGAAGCTTCTCTAGTGACATTTTTATACTTTCTCTCTGCTGTGAAAATTTCACAGAATTGTAAGCGAATTGCAGTGATTCCAATTGCCTCTGTTATTAATGACGGAGCAAACGACAAACTTGCAGCTACAACCTCTAGCTTACAGGAAATTAGTTTCATACTCACTCAATGTAAAACTAAAGATTTTGTGTAATATTAATATAATATCGTTGCGTTTTTTTCCAGGAGCATTTCAAAATTCCAAACGCACAAATTGTGTCTTCATCATTTATTTAAAATATATGCATGAAAAAGACCAGGCCTCTTCACTTACGGTTTGCAAGGTGCAACTCAGATTGATAGAGCGTCCCTGAGGTGAGGTAAATGTGTGTACGTGAGTGTGTATCTAGCAGCCTTTGGCTCTGGACAGGTTAACACCCTTTACAAACTTGTGTGCTGGTTTAAATGATGACATAAACATCTGCAGGCTCACAAAGCATCAGAAGTACAAGAAAATGTGGCTTAATAAGTGTTGTCTGTAGAGTGTAGAAAGCATTTCATACATTTTTTTGTCCATATGATCCCTGCATCACCAGATCAATGCGCTCCTGATCATGCACTATCATCATTTTTCACTACTTTGCGTGCCATGTTGCACAAATGATACAGTGCCTTAATGAGGTCAGTTAAGTATTCATGTGTTTGCGTGTTTCCATATTTGCAGAGCGCACTCTACTACTGTATGTTTTGCTCCCTACACTACTTGTGACATCCTGTTACATACTATGGGACTAACTTGTCAATATGTTTCTGCAGCAAAGTCAGCAAGCCTAATTCCTATATGCTTATTCTACTAGTATATTGAGCGTATTCAAATGTAGTTGACTCTGCAGAGGTCCAGAAAGTCTGTGGGCGGGCGACATTACTGACAAGCCAGGGGGACCTGATTTAGGTCAAGCCATCTTGATTGGTGAGATGTGTTGCATGGTGTTGGCACAGGGATGAAGTGTCCTTTGAAGTGTTCGCTGGAAGCATTTGGTGTAATTATCCTGTCATGAGAGGGGCTATAAGCCTGAGACTTCATTAGGCACATGCCTCCTGCTTTTTCATCTTTTCTCCAAAAAAAAAAAAAAAAACACTCATCTTTATGGAGGTCTTAAAGTGCTAAACAACGCTGTGATGAGCGTAGGGCCAATACCTCCTGACAACTCACTAATCAAAAGCATCATTACAAACTTCACTGCAAAATGGGCCTCATTTATCCCTTTGGGGCTTTAGAAGAGGTGGGCTTCTGGAGTCCTTGAGGCCTGGGAAATCAACCACTTCCTTAGCCAAATTTAGGTCATTACACTGAGCAGACTCATCTACCTGCTGTATGGCAAATTTTGAAGGTTTATACTATTATCCTGGAGAGGTTATGGGTTGTACAATCAGTGAGGGAGCATGGGAACAGCAACAGGGAGGTAGCAGATGCAGCATGCGTTGGTGCTGGCAGAGCACACTGATCATTTATTGAGGTTCTCCTTCATTGCCTCTATCTGTGTTGAGAAGCCTAGAGCCGGTAATGAGCAGAAAAAGATGGTAGTGCCACGCTACGGGGCTCCTCAGTCTGTCTGCTTCCCTGAGATAGCACTCGGATTAGGCCTGAGTACTGTCAGGTCACGCTGCTCACATACAAGGGAAAAAGGTGCACATATGAGCGCAGCCAGGCCACACTGACCTGTTTGAATGGCACAGTAGAGTTTTCATTAACAACATGTTGTCTTGCTGTAGAAGGCTAGTGAAGGTCTGAAGTGATTGTAGTTTGTCAGAGCGCAACAAACACGCGTGTGTGTTTATGTGTGTATGGTGGGTTGGGGGCAGGGGTGAACGCAGTTGACCTGTACTGGGAATCTCTCTGGCAGGGGAGAACACAACTCTACAGGAACCAGGTCAGCCCAATCCGGCAGTAAATCCCTCACCCTTCCTTTTTCCACTGCCACTTTATCTACAGGCCAAACCAGTAAACAGATAAGCAGTAAGTCTATCCCTCAAAAAAAAAAAAGAAAAAAAAAAATGTTCTGTGAGGTCTGAATGTGTGTAAAATGTATGAAGATTTTTTACTGTAGTTAAAGTTGATTTGTCACTATAAAAATGGTTCACATAATTCTTACTATAACATTCTTAATACATTCTTAATTAATACACCTTTAATTCATATTATAGCATTCTTAAATTAGGACTAGAAATTGTTGTTGGTACATAAAAATATCACGGCATAATATGGTAACAGTATATTTTCTGTGGTAACCGTGTTACTGTGTTGGAGTCGTTGCTTTGGGTGCCTTCTTGGGATGTTTATTGGCCCTGTATTGTAGTAGTTGGAGTTGTACTCGTAGTAGTAGTAGTTCAAATTGTCATTCAATCGGCAAGATTTAGGTCGTTATTGAAAAGAAAAATTATAGAAACTGGAGGGAAAACAAGGCCCATCTTGAAAGTGAATTGTTTATTTTCCCTCCCTTTATGTCAGAGGAAACCGTTTTTACATAAAATCTTGTTTAGAATCACACCAACTGAAACTGCACATTTTAGGCCCAATTAAATTACTCTGTGGTGCAAATACTGACAGTATGCTCATGTAAGCGTAGAAAGGCACACACGCTAACAAAAATATGTACCTGTAAGTCTAATTGCAACAAACAGGCATCCACCCCTTGGTCCCGAGTTCTAACAGTCACCTCCATTTCAAAGTTATTAAAGAAGGAACATAAGTAAAGAAGATGATGGATGGATGGTGGGAGGGACAGGGGGATGAAGTAGAGGAGACAGTAGGCGAAAGACTGAAAATTGTCTCCTTTAGCAAGACTTATTTTCACATTTAACTTACGCAGCTTTTTTAAGTCTCATTGCCAGCTCCACTTTTGTATCTATGAGGAACATACTCATATCTGTGAAGAAGACAATAAAACTTCTTTCCGACATCAGACACAGTCACATTATCACTCATATACAGTTGCACACAGCCATCAATGGCTTTATCATCAGTGAGGATGAAACTGCAAACAACCCACTCAGCAAAATATTTTGCAGTGGCCAGTCCCTTCAGCCAACAAGTTCTATTTATGGTTGGGTGAGAAATGATCCATAGCGTTAGCATGCAAAAGATATCACCTGCTCTCTTTTTCTAATTAAAAATCCTCCTTTCCAGATTTGTGTTATGGCTCCTATCACAGTCTGTCTTCCTGGGCCGGGGATAGATGATATTGTCTAATGACAGTTTCCATGCAGCAGTACTGGGTGTTATTTCACAATTCCAGGGGTGTAAATGGATTTACACACCCCTCAAAATCTGGAATAACACGCCAAGTTGCCAAAAAACTACCCCAAAGGCAATCCTTTTTTATCAGAGGAGAACATGTTTTTACTGTTTTCCTGACAAGATTCTGCCGTCAGATCTCTCAGCTCAGTTGGTGGTGAAGAAAATAAGGAGAGGTGAATATACCGTCTGTCTGTGGGGGATCAGCAAAACTGGGCAACTCTGTTAATGACTCCAGGTATCATCATCATCAGACCGTCTTCAGTTGTTGACACAACTGCGCCAACAAGTCGCAGTTCCTGCAAAAGCTTAGACCCACTAGTTCAAATAAAGTGAATGTAGATGATTTTTTGTTGCTGTGTGTGTTTATGATATCGCAGAGGGTTGCTTTATTGATAGAATTTGTATCAAATTCAGTGTCAGTTTTACACTGTTAACCGTCTATGCTGTCATTATTCGTCTTAAGCGAGCGGTGACCACATTAGCTACGTGGTGCGAGAAGTGCCTCGAGCCACAGTTCCTCGAGCTGCATGATGTTAACTGCTAGAAAACTGTTCTGACTTTTCTGAAGTCAGTAGAAAAACCCTCTAGTCAGTAAAAACAGTTACTTCATCTTTTCCTTGAGAATTTTGTTTCTCAAAAGGCCCCAACAGAACTGAATTTTGCATAACAAGTCCTCATTTCGAAACAACAAAATAGGTCATTTGTCAGTGGCATCTAAAACAAGAAATATGGCCATTCATAAAAAAAAATGTTTCACACTGTTTTTTGTGCTACCGCCCTGCGGCTACATGAAGGAAGGAACACTGTCGTGGTTAAGGACTGAACACTAACTGCTAGTAGTAGACTGGATGTAAAATATGGGCTCAGATTCATGTACTTTGTCAACTATTCTCCCCAAACTGCTTTCAAAGCCCTTTTGCTGTGGTGCAACAACTTCACACTACTTCTGCCTTTGCTATCGAGACAGGACAGTCATTACTCGCACAACCTCAAAAGGTCACTTATCGGGACAACATGGACTGAGGTTGTTTAAAGCGTTGGTTGCGCTGTTGGTTTCCGGGTAGGGACAGAGTCTTTGTTATGTTCCAAAATGTTGTTACGAGGTGTGGTGTAAATATTCTAAACATGTAGAATGTACTAATAATTTGAACGCGGGTACTGGCAGTGTAGCAAAAATACTCCAATTTACATGCCTTGACATTTTACCTCATTTTTTCACCATGCATCTGCAGCGCTGCTCAATGCGCCGTAATGCACTACACGTCCGGCGTTTTGAATTATGTTAACATGTCCCTTTTCTTTCATTCAAATGTCAGCCATGAATCTGCTGTGCCTCGCTGTAACTTTGTTTTTTGCAAAAGCACTGGCAGAAGTCATATATCCTGATGAAGTAAGACATATCCATCAACAACATGCCAACAACAGAAAAAATAAATCCTGCACTAAAATGTAAATGAACTCCCCATGTAGAACAAAAAAACCTGTCCCGACCTAAACAAGGCAGGAAAGCTAACTAACAATGCTCTGGGCTCAGGGGCTTCTCTTGTTACTAGCATTCTATAGTTAATGATGCTAATTAGCTGGCACAGAGGAATGTATATGTGATTATTGATCAGTAATCAGTGTTAATTAGTAATCATCACACCTGCCACAAGTGATTAATTGTAGACTGGTTTCATGTCACCCCAGAACACAGTCACTTCTATGTTTACGTACGAGTTTAGACCAATTTTTCTATTTAACGGAGTCTCTTTAATGGTGAACAATAGTTACTGTTTTCCTTTCATCTGACACACTTATCATACATGGCAGCAAAGCATGACCAACAGCATTTTAAGGAATTTAACAGGTGTTACAGCACCAATCTACACCGTCAGCCCTTGAACAAACATTAAGCTACTGACTTTGCTGTGCTGTGCATTTCAATGCACTACATCTGTCTTTTCAGCTTTTCAGCACTTGTACCATTTTTCACTTTGGTTAAACTTGGGGTTAGTTTTCATTGCTGTTCATTGTCGTCGGGCTGAAATGTCCAGGCTGAGAGAGCAGCAGCTAACCCCACTATTAATACAGGGCATGCAATCAATATGCCACTGGCATTTCTAGGTTTCCTTGGCCTGCAGCGGTTATCTTAATGGGAGTGTGCTCCCATTTTCTTTTATTGTGTGAACCCATATATCATTACCCACCAAATATAGCTGGATCTACCATGCTGAAGTGAAAACACTGAGGCCCGGAGAAAAAGAAAAACATTTATGCAATTTATTTTTATTTTAACCTTCTCTCTGCTGCTTTATGGTGGTGGCTGTAAACGTCAGGAATTCATTTATAGATATTTGAGTTCTGCTCCATCGTCTTTGTCTTTGCTTAGTACTTTCAGACAAATGGTTCTCTGTGGTGATTATCAGCCAGCCAGTGTTTGCAGCAGCATTATTCCTCATGAGCCACACCGTGTCAGGACAGGATGATGTGCTGTACGTGAAGGACTTGACATATGGGTAGAAACGGATTTGTGTGGAGAGACATCTTGATCCTTGCTGCTCACCTGCAATAATCTTGAAATGATACACCTTTAGTCACATGTATTATTCTGCTGAAATTATTCTGGTCAGCAGAAAGGTTGCATAATACTTTGTGGTATTCAAAAAAATTCTCAGCTGCTATTAAGGCAGCTAATACAGTATGTACCAAGAAAGATATCAGTGTATCACCTTCAACGTTTACTGACAGTGACACTGACCTTCTGTCTCCATGTCACAACAAACCCTGAGATTTTTGTTGTTGCTGTTAATGATTTGGTGATCATGAGTCTGGAGAGGCCTGATCTTGCAGTTAGGTAACACGAGTTGAACCTGGCATGATTTACTACTGTTGTAACACTTCCAAGACTCAATGATATGTATATTCTGAGATGCCTCTTTTCACGCTGTTGTTGCACTAAGCACTTACTTGTGGCCACTCTGTCAGCTTGAACAGGTCTCCTCTGACCTCTCATCAACAAAGCATTTTCACCCTCAGGCCTGTGACTGTGACTCACTGTCTGGAGGTGTGTGCTGTTTAAAATAAACACTCTATTTTACCTTGCCGTGGTAACGGATATGCTATGATAGGGTCCCATTTACAGATTTACAATGACGCATTATCCCAAGGTGTTACTGAGTTTTTAAGCTGCAAAAATAAAAGCAAAAACGGACTCATGAAGACACCTTTCATTCAATAAATATAAACTTCCACAGTTAATTTGTGATCCTTAAAAAATAAAAAAAATAAATAAAAAAAATCGCTAATCCTGTGATCTTAGACAATGTTTAATCATGAGCCAGCTTCTCCTGTGGTACAGATGGGAGAACAAGAGAACTCTAAGTAGTGAAGACTTCAAGAGATAAAAACCTGTAGTTGCTCTATTAAAAAAATAATTGGAGATTGAATTTGTGTACTCGTAAAATGTTTGTTTGAGCTTTTACACCCAAATGAGCTTTATTTGGTGTGGTGCTAGCAGTTACGAACCAGAAAATGTGCCCATATCTCCGTGAAATCACCCTGGCTTCTGTTACTGTGTTCACAGTGTCGTTCTTGCGCTCACTCAGTGGAGCAGATCAAGGATTATTCTCTTGATGACATAACGAGAGTTTTGGCTTCTTTTTTTTTTTTCTTTTTCTTTTATAATAGAATTGTTCATGTGCACATACGTATGTACTGTAACCATCATCACCAACGAATCATAGGAAGGAAAGATAATTTATTTGATGTATGCATTTGGGAAAAGAAAATTCATCATTTGTAGGAAATCAAACAACCTATGTAATTGTGCAGAGTGCTGGGAACATAATTTAGCTTAATGACTATCTTTTCATGTATTACAAACATCTTACCGATCTCCAGTCAATTCTGTCTGCAGGGAGAACCCTATTTGCGAAAGGGTCATGACACCCGCACATACGGCCATGGGAAGTGAAAACAAAGATCTTGAGTGATGGCTCACTCCCCTCCCTCCTCACCGCCGCACTGAAGTAGGCCACAGATATTGGCATGACTCGCTCTCCTACTTCTTTCTCTCAAAACAATTTGTCATTGCTTCCAGGGTTCTGCCGTTTCTATCTGTGACAATCTGTAGGGCGGTCGCCTCAGAGAGTGACAAAACCTGTCACAGTGCGTCACTTTCACTCTCTCTCTGGCGAGCGGCAGGACATCTTTGAGTCTGCAGCACCTTTATCAGATATGGCAGTTCCTAAAGCTCTGCCTATAACAGCAGGCAAGTTGGAGGACAGGAGCCGGCGACTTTACAGAGACCTATTTGCAAACAAAATCACTGGGAGACATTCCCCACAAGGCACCATCTGGCTGCCACACATACCTGCCTCCATCACTCCCTCACCATCACCAACTCCTCTATTTATAGATGCTCTCCTGTCCACCCACCCGCACATTGCATCTAGTAAAACAGCAACCAAAATCTAGCAAACTGAAGAATCTCCTTCAGGCAATCAATCATCAGGCTGACAGATGTCAACACATCTCCCCGTAATGTGTGGATAACATCTTCCTAACAGTTTTCCGTCGCTAACAATAGAAATGAACAATCAGCCGGCTCCTTGCCAGACCTTGCGGAGATGGCGAGGCTGACAATGACCTTCTTTGTCATTATCTGAACTCTTCTCCTATTTTTAGCTCGGCTGTGTGAGAGTAAATAGTAAGATGAGCCATGAAAAAGAAAGGAACACCAAAGCATCAGGTGAAAACTAGGTGGGGGCAGATGGTGAGAGGGCATTGGGTGGGATCTAATCTTTGTGTATTCCAGGTTGAACAGAACAGAATTTGTGATGATGTGCGATGTCAGCTGTCAGACACCGGTGGGCTCTCAGAGTTATCGATAAAGCAATTAGTGTTTTGTCCCCGAGGGGATTAAGCTGAATTCTGATCATTGGTATTATGTTATTGAACAAGCATTCCACATCGAGGGAGTGATATTGAGAGCCCTAACACAGAACACAGACGTGCACTTGCAAGCTAGTCAGACATTTGCTGCATTTTAATAAGGTCCACACTGACTGTATTTTGAATGTTATAAGAACCCTCACGGCAGTGTACTACTTTGATTACTACAGTGCTGAAATGCCACATATAATTAAACTTAAGTAAAGGCCACAAAACACCGCCTCACTAATAGATGTTCTCTGTGCATTCAAACACATGTTCTCCCGTATTTGTTTGTGCATTTTTAACATATCCTCTTTCCATTTATACGTTAATCCAAGATTTTATCCGCTCAGAGCAAGAATGAACTTGAAGAATGAACAAAACTCCAAAGTAAAATACAGCCTTTGAATGTGAAATCAGTCATCACAATCCAGATGTGCGATCGCGGTTCTCCATTAAGAAGCTGCGACAGCCTCTCTCTCTTTCTCTCCCTCTCGCTCTCTCTAGAGTTCATCAGCCAGCTCATTGTGAGAACAATTAGTCAATGAGCATGGATCAACTCTTTTAATTACATATTGAAATATTACTCATAAACTCCAAAACATATTGATTACTTGCCTGAAATCTGCAGAGAATACATATATGTTCCCCTCTGAGCAATACCACAGCATATTTTCCTCCCAAACAATTCTCTTGATTTGTGATACGTGTGTGTGTGTGTGTGTGTGTGTGTGTGTGTGTGTGTGTGTGTGTGTGTGTGTGTGTGTGTGTGTCTTGATAATTATAGTTTGCAGAGTTGGCAGGGAAACATGGTGGTGTGTGGAGAAGCGCTACCTCACTCACACAAGCCCTTCCGGCAAGAGGAGCCTGGTAAATAAATCTCACCAAAGTGAGAGAAAAAAAATTGTTTAACTAGGGCAGTATTTTATTTCACTATTAATATTTTTTCTATTTTCTGGACACATTTTTGATAGGTCTTCGACCCACTGTAGGAGAAGGAGGTGGTGATTGTCCACCAGATAACTACTTCCTTCTTCAATCTGCATCAGGTCATTTGCATTTCGAATCTCGGGAAAATAAAAGAAACTTCAGAATGGATGAAGCTGGATTGTCAGGCTCACACACTGTATAGTCAAACCAGGAATGTAGTCTATTGTAATATGCATCATCCATCCATCAGATTTTCTCCCATCTGCCAAATTCTGCTCTGCTATCTGGTGAGGAAAAGTTAAAAAAAAAACAGTGGGGTTCTTTACCTGCATTCTCCGGGAACATTAAAAGGGCCAATTATCACAGACAAATAAGCAATGTACAGTGAAGGTGAAGGACAGGAGAGGCAATTTTCCATCCTTTTCTCCTCTCACTTCATCTCTTGCTTTCATGCTTTAAATTGCCAGTCCATAAACAGTGGGCCTATTGTACTGTGCTGTTGACACAAATTGGAAGGTGTGAAGAATGGAGATGTATTGTTCCATGTAAGGCATATTCATCTTTTCAATAAAGTTGGCACTGGTAGGGAAGAGAAAGTGTGAAGTCAGGCGCAGCATGTAATTAGCAGGTAGAGGTATAGTACGGACACTTCGCCGAGCCATCTGTGGGGAACATTTGTGAGAATCTCCGCGACTGAGCTTCCCTCGCTTCCCTCGCTTCTTTGTCTTCACCTGCACTTCTCAGTGACCCTCTCCTCTATATGCTTAGCCTGCCAGCGAATTGCCTCCTCCAAACCTACTGTAGTGCCTGTTTGCAAGTCTGCATGATGCAATAACCGGTGTTCGCCAAGGCACCTTCTGATGAAAGCTCCTCGTTTTTCACACACCTTTCTACAAGGTTCCTGGAAACATTTGAAAAGGTGCTGCATTAATAATCCATGGATTCTGTGTCCATGCGTAAATGCGGCGCCAACCTACAAGTGCAAGTCCTTACTTGGCCACTGTTTTGACACCTTTCAGGGTTTCTCCCTCTCTCTCTCTGGCAGTCGAGCTTTGATTGATGACAACAAAAGGAGTGGTGAAATCTGAGGGCTGGATGGAGAGATAACTGACTGGCTGAGAATGACTCAGTCTGTAGCAGAGAGTCAGTCTGCTGCAGCCTGGAGGAAGAGAGCAGACAGGAGTGCAAGAGCAAGAGGGAGCGGGGAAGGGAGAAGATATCACGGGGTAAATGAGGCCTTGCAGTTTGGTAGTGCACATAGCTTCATCATCCTTGGCTCATGTTTGGGAGGCAAACATGACTGGGCTAATGTTGCTTTATTTGAGAAGAGAAACATCACTGACAGTGAGAGTGATGTGACCAAACACACAGCGGGGCCTCGCCAACAGCATTCTATCTAATCAATCTGCTGTGGGAGGACAGAAAACGCACACAAACATCATGCACTCACGCAAGAACACACACCCACAATTGGCACACGCAAAACTACAGTATATGCGCACACACACTCCCATATACACAGCCAATCTCATATCTTCTGGCAGATACTCATACACCCACGCAAACACATGCATCAATCACCAGCTCCTTTTTTCCCTCTCAAATAAAAAGACACTGTCACACACACACACACACACACACACACACACACACACACACACACACACACACACACACACACACACAACACACAACAGATACATATACTGCACACGCCAAATCAGTCTGACTGCCAGGGTGGCTCAAGCTGCTTTGATACTGATGGGAAACAATGATTATTCTGATGGCAGCTTGTATGTCTAACCTAAGGGTTATAGAGTTTTATTTATAGGCCAACAATCACCCTTAAAAATGTGTACCGCAGCTCTGACTTCATCTCTGACATCATCAGGCAAATTCCCTCCTGTGTGACCTTGGCTTTTATATGGTGAATCTACACAGATGTAGAGAACGTGCAGCGTTATCAAGTCAGTCATGGCAGAGGAGAATGCCCCTCTCCCCATTCCCCTCTGTAGCCATCATTTATGCTTCATGTTTTTTTGTCACAAGGTGATGGCTGCCAATGATGTCAGAGTGGCGGCGGGTGCAGTGTGGACACTGGCGTCGGGGGCTTTGGCGTGCTCTCCCTCTTTAAATAGCCCCAGATCTAATCTGCAGACAGCAGCAGAGTTCTGACAGATCCTGCCTCGGTGCCTCCTCCCACTAGGTGACACATTCTTTATTTATTTTTCCTCTCCTCCGCTCTGGTATTCACTCCATGGAGCACTGGCCCCTCAAGCTATTGTCAGTTCCGTTCTCCTTCCATGTCTGAAAAACCAAATGGATTTACAGGGTTTACTGTCAACCCCTCCCTTTTTCTGGGCTTATAAATGTGGCACAGTCTTCTATTTCCACTCTTTTATTTCCACACTCGCCATCCCTTTATGATGACTTGGCCTCTCCTCTCATAATGGGACCCTGCTGTTGTGGCACTAGCTTAACTTTGTTTAAGAATGTCTTTCACAGGTAATGCCATAATATGTCCTGACCTGTCTACAATATAGTACAGTCTGTCTTCAACAGTGTACAGTGCAAGTTTATGAGGCCATCACGACCGTTTCACTGCTTTTCCAGAGAGTAAGATGGAGGACATGCTGTAGTACGAGACTGCCCTCCCAAGAAAACCAATAGACTCAGTTTCAGTTCAGCAAGTGCCACAGAATGACATACGTTTATGTTCAAGTGAAAATCAAGCCCTCTCGTGACTGTAGTAATTATGACAGGAGCAAAGGAGGAAGTCAAGCAGCAATGTCATTGAGCGTGAAGTGGACGGATGAATCAACAAAACTCTGGACCCTAACATGGGAGACCGCTGTTTATTTCCTGCTTCCAACTGCCAGTCAACAGGGGTTTCTTTTAACCATGATCAGCCGCAACCACTTGGTTATTATTATAACCGTGATGAAGAAGCACACCTAACCTTAACAAAGCAGTAGTTTTAACTCGTATTAAGATGTTTTTCTAACCGTCACAAACCATGGACTTTCCTGAGCCCTAACCAAGTTGTTTTAGTGCCTAAACCTCATCAAGCCTTAACGATAGTCTTGTCAGATCACAGTTGCTTTTTCTCTACGATGGCCCAGACAAATTATGTCATCCTGTTGATGGGGCGTCAGATCAGAAAATGCTGGTACGTTTTGTTCTGGAGGGCGGTGACTTTGTGGTTCAGTTTGGAGGACTTGGATGGCTGACACCTTTTTAAGAAAGGTACTGTACTGATCCTGCAGCTCCTCAGAGATCCCTCTACCATTGGCCAACCATGGAACATTATACTTAAATGTTTCTATTCAGATCAACGTAAATGTAAATATCATGCATGCTTATAACAACTCCACCTCTTTCCAGCTAAGCGGTTATTATGTCATAGCAATAATAAGTTATTTGCCTCTTGAACTGTATTAAAACATAGTTCATCGTTAGCTTTAGTGCCATAATAGTGCTCCAGAGATGCACTAAATCACTATTGGCTCCATCACACTGAACCTAAGTCTTTCATTCGAGACACTGGGCTCTAATTATATGGCAATAAATGAGTGTAACTAAACGAATTGCGCAATTCATCAAAATAGGATGATAGTAATAATTCACAAAGATGGTGGAGAGTGTTTCAAAGAGTGTGCTCGAGCAGTCAGCATCATAGTAAAATGTTGAATGTGGAAGTGCCTCATGATGATTAATGTGAGTAACATCACAGATGCCATGTCCAAGTTTTTCTAAAGGTTTTATCCGTGACTCTGTTTGTGAGAATGTGGAGTTTTCACTTTTCACTCTCCATTCAAAAGGGTAGGCCTCCATTAATAATTCCTGACAAGTTTCACCTCATGACTCAAGTGTTTAACCACAACTAACCACTGCACCAACAGAAAACTTCAAAGCCTTGGGATAATCCCGAGGCAGTACTCTCATCATATGGTGGCCCGCATAACCATTTCAATGTAAATGCCGCGCATAGGCTACCGTCCCTCTGCTCACCATGCTGACAAGACTGGAAATTAGCTAATATGTAATGCCGCACCATATCTCTGCACTGCATTCTGTATTCTAGTGGAGGCAGCAGCTGTGTGGACTTCTGCAGGATGAAAGGGAAGAAAACAAGGAACGTAGTTTTACTTTATGCAATTGTGTGATGACATGGTGAAATCCAATTCTGCGAGATATTCTCTCGACCCTTCTCACTCCATGCACAATTAATTTGATACAAGCTAGAAGCATAAATCCTAGATGATTATGCTGTGTTCAGGACAACAGCAATGAATATTTTCATCTTCTCAAAAGTCAAGAACAGCAGGAGACAGGTAAATTAGTTTTGTTGTATTATTATGTAGATGCGCATGCATTCTGCAGCATCAACAGGATTCAGCAGTTGAGGTGTGTGTATGTTTGTTGTGGTGGGTCAAGGTTATTAAAATTAAAAAAAAAGAAAAAAAAGCCATGAGTAAATATCTTTTTTTTATCCAATATATTTGTTATTTTTGTTTTTAAAACCTGCCCATTTATTTTTCCTACAAAAAATTATAACATTTTAGCGTCTGCAGGTTTTCTGTGTAAGGGTAGTTGTCATGCTGTGTCTTTTGAGCAATGATCCTGCGAGGCGAGACTCTTTGGTAATGATCAAAATGTAAATGTGATCGTAGCAACCCACCGCCACCCCCACAACACAAGCACAATTAAAAGCACAGTCGTTGAAGCTGGAAAGTGGCCAGCTGTTCTGGGTTAATAGATGGGCTTGGCCAGACGTCTACGAGGTGACCGCGAGCTGGCAGCCTGCTACCCCCCCCACCCCCACAACACAAGCACAATTAAAAGCACAGTCGTTGAAGCTGGAAAGTGGCCAGCTGTTCTGGGTTAATAGATGGGCTTGGCCAGACGTCTACGAGGTGACCGCGAGCTGGCAGCCTGCTGGATAAGGTTGCAGATTGTAAGTGGACATGTACTTTGCTTCCCTCTGTGTGCAGTTGTCACTGGACATGATGAAGTACCCTGAATCTCCCTCCCTCTCCGTCTTTAGCTCCCTTGTCTCGCCCTAATTCTAACCTTCACAACCCTTCTTTCTCTCTCCAAGGCCGAAGCAAGTGTAGTGCTGACAACGTGGGTACCGTTTCCCTGGCCCCCTGACTTTAAACCCCAGAGTGGAGTGTCTTTATTGACTCAAGGGAGTTCAAGGACTAAGAGAGCAGGATAAAAAAAGAAAGACAGAGATAGGGAGAAAGAGACAGCAGGAGGCAGGGCCCATGCCCTTTGATAACCCATGCCCCATCTCTGAAATCAAAACATATCGTCACCAGTGCTTACTTGGCATTCCCCTACTGTACTTTTACATCAATGTGCCCTCAAACCTAGAGTTAAATCAGTGCAGGGACAAACGAGATCTGCTTTGACCTGGAATGACGTGAAATGGTATGCTAAAATATGTACATTGCTCTAAATATTCACCCAGTGTGTCCCGGTTACAGCTATTTCTTATTACAGTACTGCTCTGCTTAGTGGTTTCATTTGGCATCTGCTCTCATTTCCAGAGGAAAAAAAAAAAAAAGGAAGAGAGAACAAGATGGTGGTTGGTTGCTCGGTCAGCCACAAATGTTACTCCAGCTTTTTCTGGACTAGAGTCGTGTTATCGATGTTGAACAGAAATGTTGGTCAGAAACGAGCAGTAGGACATATTGCCTCTTAAGTAGCCAGGAAAGCCAATGCAAGCACTTAAGGTGGCATGAATTATGCATGTGTTACTGCATGCTATTAAAAATCAAAGATTTAAAAGTGTTATATTGGACTGATAAATTCTTCAATGTAGGGGCAACCTTTAGATCACAAGTGAAGTCTGTTTTATAATGTTGCAAAAAGTTTGTCTAGATCAGCAGTGTTGGTAAATACCGGAGTTGCACAACCTATATTCTGAAATATGATTGACTGAGAAACATAAAATGCTGATTTTCCATCCGCAACTCAAACTCTTCAATTATGTATGTGAATATACTGTACCTACTCAATAATTTATATAGTCAAACAAATGACTGATTTGGCCACAAAAGTATTTGCTCCCTCTCTAATGCAAAATGGAGGGAAATCAGAGGATGTGAGCAGGGCAATAAATAATAGGTAATGTTTGCAGAGTCTCTGATAGATCCTATCAAAATGCATATGAAATATTCATTTAATGGGTCACACTTTATTTGGATAGTCCAGTGGTGAAAATAAGCGGCCCATTAAGCGACTTTAATTTGTCACTAAAATGCTTTGGGTGTTTCAAATGCTGCTCATAATTGTGCGAGAAGTAGTCAATATATCTCTGGGCTACAGTTAAACTTATGGTTGGGGTTACTTCAGTAGTACAGTGTCCTTAAAGCCTGAAAGCTTTAATGCAGTAGAAACAGGAGGAGGAATACAGGAGTGGAGTCTCTTGCAGTTCTGTCTTTGGCTTCGCACTGGCCTGATTAGTATTCTGTATGCAGTGTAGGACACTGGTCTAAATTTAACAAATAAAAAATAAGGAACTGGACTCACCCTTCCAACTCGGAGAGAACAGAGCTGAGCAGACCTGAACTGCTCCTATACAGGGTGCAGGACCAATGTTTATGTTTTGTTTTTTTTGTTGTTGTTGTTTTTTTTTGCCTCTGGCAACAATTTTGGCACTTGAGCAACAGTCCTGTGTCTGGCCTTGATTGGGTGCTTATAATGACATGCCTCAGTGCTGCTGGCAGGGTGCTTTAGGCCCACACTTACACCAGCACAGCTCTGCTACTGTATTGCTGAGATCCAGCTCAGAGATGAAACATCAATGAATACTTAGTCTCTCAAGTTGCAGGGCATTAGGGAGGCACTTTAATCAGTGGTATGAATAAACATGGAAACAAACATGTATCTCAAGAGCTCTCATATGTAGAGTTGATATTAAGATGGCTCCATCTGTATCTTTGCAATTAACAGTTGGCCAGTAATGAAGGAATAAATGGGGAAGAAAAAAAGATTAATGTGGCTGATATGTAATATGTCAATGCAGCAGTAGCTTTTAGTCCCTCATCTCTGTATTGTCACTCTGAACATGCCACTAAGTGTCCTCAGATAGCGAAGGCAGATGCTCCTGCAATCAGTGCAGTCCACCCAATTCATTAGCCTCCAGATACCCGGCACTGATGTCAAAAATGCACCGTTCTGCTCCGAGTAATGAAAGTGGCAATAAATGGATAGCTTTGTGGGGAGCGGGAGAGAGTGAAAAAAGACAGAGTGCGCATCTATCAATTAAATGACAGGGGCAGAGTGTGTGCGGTGAATTAAGAGAATCCGATGGCCTATTTTTCCTCTCTCATTGGAAATCATCAACACTAAATACAGCAATAGCAGAAAAAAGGAAGGAAATCCAATAAAGTATAAAATTGATGGAAAATACAGCCACTGGCTGTCACAAAAGTTTACAGCGGGTTTGTCGTCAGAAAAATTCTCCACTGCTCCAAAATGAAGTCTCACTGTTAGGAGTTGCTTAGGCTTGCTGGGGTGCACCTTTCATCAAATAAATTATATTTTTAAATTGAACTGCTATGCCAGATTGTTTCTTTCTTTATTGTCCTCAATACTGTGAGCGCCCAGCACCTCCCACAAAGTCCAACATTCTCTGCAGCAGTTCAGAGGCACGAAACACTTCTGACAGTTATTTTGACAATGTGGTGTGAAAGGAGGATAAGGAGTGGGTGGGTGGGCTGAATGACGATGTTGTTAGCGGTGCCAGCGCTCTTTTTTCCTTCCTTCCTTGAAGCTTGTTTTCGCCTTTAATGGCTCAATGCCCCTCAAAGAGATGATACCCGAGGCAACCTCCAATTGTTTGTTTTCTCTTTCTTTTTTTTTCTTCAAAGATGATCAGTCTGAAATTATCTTCCCCTATTTTATTTGTCAATCCAAGATAAAGGACATGGATATTGAGAGATGTACATGAATAGAGAACAAAATCCAATTGAAGCGTCTTCATGGATCAGAGGTCTTAGTATCCAGAGCATTTGAAGCCAGTCATTCTAAGATAATATGCTGGTCTGCAGATTTACATGCACACCTCATTGCAGTGCTAAACTGTTGACATTGCAGTGTTCAAACATTATTTATGTTTGTTGCAGGATGTAAGGCTTGGATGCACCATTGGTGCGCTAAGCCCCAGATACAACGTTATTTCTGTTACGCAAGATGTTCACCAAAGTTAAGTTTTGTAACTTCTGGCTCTGCAACTAAGTTTGTTATTCCTCATGGATATTCACTGGTGTCCTGGAGTCAGAGATCAATAATGTATCCTCTGCCTCCACTAGGCTCACTGATTAAAAAAACAAAACAAAAAAAACCCAACATATTTGTGAGGTGAAAGTAGCATTTATTGATCTGTGTTACCCCCTTTTCTATGTATAAGAGCATAAAGGCTGGTTTAAATTCATTACAACGTTTAGCAGAAAACTTAGCGTTCTAGGTCAGGTGACTTTGGGGCTTTAAGTTTGTATGCACAAACAAATGAAAAGCAAAGCCGAGGATTCAGGTGTTTAGACTTCAATTAAAACTATTAATATGACAGATACTGGTTAAGCATTCCGTCAAAGCATGCCAGTGATGGCAAACACTAGCTGTACTTTATAACCTACTAAGACAACCAATATGCAGAAATGAAAATGGTTATAGCTTATGGGTGGTTTGCTGCTCCTTCCCTCTTCCCGAGCTTACGCTCATACATATGTATAGTGCTGAGGCAGACAGGCAGGAGTGGGTTGAGAACAGCATGAGGCTGTGTTTTGCACTGTGTTTATCTAATTGCCTGACCACCAACAGTTATAGCCAGATTCAAATTCAGCACTAAATGTTTCCTGAGCTGTTCTGCACTTCCGAACCCAAAGCCAACCTCCCTGGAGCCCCGTGGAGGCGGGGCAAACGGCCCATCTACCTGCAGCGAGTAGAGGCCGCAGTCAACCTTTATCAATCTGTCAATCAGGCATGGACTGTCAGAATGAATTTCAGAGCATCAAGCCCCCGCTACCTCTCCTGCAGAATTTGGCTTCAGAACAGTTTCCCAACTGCTAATGTTATGTCCAAGTAATTAGACTGAGGGAGAGGTAATGGTGTCACTCTCCTCCAGGTGTCTGGATGCGCTACGTCTGGTCAAGCAGAGGAGAGGGCGTTGGCAGAGTGCAAATTCTCAGAGGTGCACTCGTCCAGGAGTGCCACTAAGTCTTCATATGTAGTGTCAAAGAGGAAGTTTTTTTGTCCTTTTGCTGCAGGCATCAATTAGTGGAGTGGGAGAGCTTTGTGTGAGATTTACATTCACAGCTATGTCATGCGCAAAGGTCATAGTGTCTCCTGCTTGTGTCAAAGTAGAGTACTAAGAAAAAGTTTTGAAACTAGAATCCCTTGCATGTCTCTCACTCTTTTATTATATTCCTCTAGAGGCACACGACTCCCCTGATGAGCACACAATTTTCCTGGACTTCAATGACAAAAAAGTAGCACTAGATGTCAAAAGAGGTTTATCTTTACTTATTGAGTTTCTGTTCAACACTTTGTTTGAAGTTCTAAACCAATCAGTAGGAACAGCGTTAACTAAGAAATGAAGCTCTGCAAGGATGAGATCCCTTTTTTGGAAGAATCAAAGTGGGGCATCATAATGGCAACTTAGCCGTGGGTACAAAGCACTGTGGGAGTTTCTCCCAAGCAGAAAGAGAGGGTACACTGATCTGAGCAAAGCGGAGTGATAAGTGGGGAAATTAGGTTTTCATTTACATAGAAAATGTGGAGAAATATGGCTATCACTCACAGCATTGCCAAGAGCTTAAGTGGGAATGTTATTGTCTCTTAGCACATCATTTTCTATAAAGGCCTTGGCTGCTTTGTCTTCATGTTTGTTGTCAAGTTCAAAGTCTAAATTCATATGTTTTGAGGTGTATTCATGATTGACTTTGACTTGAAAAAAAATAGTTTGCTCTTCACGATCACTCAGTGATAATATTTTAAAATATTGGCAAGGTTTAAAATGAGCTATTTAGATTTGTCTAATGCTAACCTTTATATTTAAAATCAGTTTCAGTCAGTCCATGAATAACAGCAGCTTCAGATCATTGCCTTGATTTTTGGTGGTGGGGCAATTGTTTTGTTGAAGACATGGGCGTCTGATTTGTGTTAGATTTTAAAATAGTATGAATTAATAACAACACATAGTATTATGTGTTAATAGTTATTTAAACATCTTGCCAAATTGACACCTTACCTACACTGACAACAGAGTTACTATTTCAAATCTTGTCTCTGATTCCTGCTGAGCGTTTTTTTTTTTTTTGCTTTTACATATATATAGACATATGTATACATCTATGCATACGCAAGAACTATCAAAATACAATAGCACCTATGTGTTTGCTTTCGCTGATTTTAACCAGTATCTCAGTGGATGCACTTAATTCAGCACTTCTTGCAGTGCCTTGAAAAATGCCTCAAAGTCACAGCAAGATGAAAAATTATTTTTCCATTTTGTAAGCTAATTTCCCATGTAAAAACATTTACATTGAAATAAATGCCCCCTAAAAGTGCTCTTTTAAAAATGCTCTTGTGGTTTTAAATCAAAATCCAATTTGAATACTAATTTAGTTCTTGTGCTTTCTGGAAAATGGTGTCTTCATTGTATGCTGCACCTTTAGCCCTCCATCGCATAAAAATCTTTTCCTCCTCCTAACCGATATTACATTAGATTACATTTCTGAATGATGCAGACCCACATTATGCTCTGCCTTAATATTGTGTATAAACTGAAAATACAGTACATGAAATTGAGGAAGCAAGACGCTCTCCAGTCGGCGTATTTGTTTTTTGATGTAGTCATAGCCATTGTTTTTTTTCCCCTTTCTTCATAATTTAAATTTAAGGCTGTACTGAAAACACACACAACCCTTTTAAAGAGTGTGTGCCACAACAAATTTAGCTAATCACAGCCCATTTAATATTGCCTTCATTTAGGTCACAGCAGATGTCATTGACTAAATGTAGACCAGAGCTATTTTTGGTCGTTACAAATGACTCTGCAAAGCAATAGTGATGCAAGACAGATGGATCCGACGCTTCTTTGGGGCAAAGGACTTGTGAAATTCCAGCATCAGTTAAAAATAAGTGGGTTCTGAAAAAAATAATGAAAGACACAGATAAAGACAAATCTCTTTGTGCTTCTTTGTGAACTCTTGCAAATACGCTTTGGCTAACAGCTTCTCTAGTCAGCTCCCAGTGCAGATGAAGGAATGACAGGTGTTAAATAGCTAGACCCAGTTTTTTTTATTGTCGTGAATCTGCGACTGACTCCCAGCCATAGAATTATAGGATGAACTGCTGACCCTCTGGCTCATGCACCCCGAAGAGGAACACACACCCCCACCCCCCACCCCCACCCCCTCCCCGGCCCTGGGCACCCGGCTCCAGCTCTGAAAAAGAACTGTTGTCTGCAGGCCAAGAGATAAGCCTTCTCTCTGTCTGTCTCTCTTTTCTTTTTTCCCTCTGTCTCTCCCTGGTTCCTTCTTTCTCCCCCTCTATTTCACCCTGCCTCCAATTCCTCTTCCTCCTCCTCCTCCTCCTCTTCTCTTGATTCTCAGTCTCTAAATATTTTCCCTACACACACACAGACACCTACACAGACTGCGACGGACATCGGATGCCCTCCTGTGCTACACCCTTGTCCTATTTGTTTTGTGCTGACAAAAGCCTCCCAACTCAAACCCAACAATGGATGACCTGTGTGTCTTCACCCTCACCTGACTGAAAGTCCTGACTGTGGGCAAACCACTCCATCAAGCTGCCCTCTTTGCCAACATGAACAGCTGATTCTAGGAGTTATAATTCGAGCCATGACCTTGTTGGCAGCATGGAGGTCACCATTGCAGCCTCACTACGCTTCATCTCTCCTTCCCTCCTTCTAATCCATGTCAATGGCTCTAAAGCCAAACAAGGACAGGCTCTAAACATTAGGTCAATTAGTCACGTAGTTTGCCTTTTGGCAAGTCACAGATGCACACAGAATTGGTAATAAACCTCAAGCTGCAGACCTGGGCTCTATGATTTATGTGGTAGCGCCAGAAAATTTAGCACGGTGGGGGTCACTGCAGTCATGATTAACCTTAAGTCCTTGGTCACACACAAATTTGCAACACTTATTTCTTCACACTGGACCACACATTGTATTGATCATCACGCTGTATTCATTGAGCATTGAAACCATAAATGTACTATTTTGCATAAAGAAATACAAGGACAGAATGGATTTATATTAGGATGTAGAATGTCTTCATCCTCATTTGCCAACACGGCCACAAAGTGCATTATAGTAACTTATAAAAAAAAAAAAAATCAGTCCGTATCTCATCCCATCCAAAAAGTCATTCTGAGTATCTCTATCAACCATCTCATTTCCACTGAATAATCTTTGCTCACTCACTGGGAGCAACAAAACTGTGAGTCATAGTTGAATTGAGGACAGTGGAGAGGCTTTACTTGTCAGACTCTTCAGCTGTTTCGTACTTTCCTCACCACACACAGCATGCAAATATAGATTTTGCTGTGCTGAAGTGAATATACTGTATGCATTTGTATTACTTCCAGCTGTGCATGTGAGTCAGTGTGGACGAACATGAGGATGTCTTGTGTAATGGATTCTGTTGAAATGACCGTGGTTAAGGAGAATAATGGAAGCACTGCTTACATTAAGCCAGTCAATCAAACCATATTAATTTCTGTCCGTCTTAGAATGCATGAGCACACAGAGTTGCAAGCTTCATTGGATAGGGTTAAGGTGTCCACCACTAAAATCAATGGGATCCATCATTGAAATGGCTTTTTTGTGTTGATGTTTATCTTTGAATTAATAAAATTAACCACGCATTTGACCTTGTAGTATTGTTACAATTAGAGGTTGAATTATTGCTGTCTGGATTACCTTTTGTTCTGTGGCTCTAATGCAACCCATAAGTCCTCATGCACAGTGAGCAGTTTTTCTAGGAGGGCCTCAACCTAAACACACTGCTGAAATGCTGAGTTGTATTTAAGGCGACAGCTAACGCTTATTTTTTTTATTACAGATTCATCTGCAGATTGTTTTTTCAATACATCAGGTTTTTGTATTGTATATACAACATCTGAAAAAAACGGTAATAAAATAAAAAAATAAAACCCATTTCCTACGGCACAAGATGATGTCATCAAAACCCCAAAAATATTCCATTTATTACACTGTAAGAAAGAAGGAAATCAATAGTTCTCACATTTGAGATTGGAACTATTACATTTTTGGCATTCTTGCTTGAAAAATTATTTAAACTAATAATTTATTATTAAGTTGCAGATCATTTTTTGTCGATTGACTCATTGGTTAATTGACTAATTGCTGCAGCTCTAATTTTATTGAATAAAGATGTAAAATTACATTATAAGGGTTCTGCTTCCTCTGCTAAAATCAACCTTACGTTTTATGCTCTTTAATACCCCCAGTTCATATTAAGTGGCCATATAATATGCCATAAATTTTTCAAATTAAAGTCCCATAAATGCAGATGATCTTTTCAGATCTCTACCAATCTGCTTACCCTGTTGCTTTTGTCTTTATGTCACTACCAAATACCGGTGTTATCTTATACTTGTGTTTCTTTTGTCAAACAGCTGCATGGCCATAAAATGGTTATAAAACTAACCAAAGAGGGGAATGGTACTTCCTGGGCTGTTAACATTTTGAGAACCTTGATCAGATCATTGTTTTCATAATCATGCAGCTATGTGACAGCAGACACAGCTTCCCACAGGCCTCCTACCAGTGATCACTTACAACAATGAGCAAGCCATGTGTCAGCGTGTCCATGTGATACTACAAACAATCGCCCAAAAAAATATCTAATATTTTCCACTGAAATTAATTCATATCATTTGGACCCTACTCATGAGGACAGTGTAAAAGATGAATGTATATAAGGACGTGATTGGCATGGCACATTGTTGGAAACAGAGAAGACGATCCAGAAGGTTATTAACCTTGGGAATTTGCTAATGCATGTTCATCAGTAAATTCATCAGTAAATTAATTTTTTTCCAATCTGCTTTTTGCATAATCATAATTAGGATTTTTCTCTCTAATCAGAACCTGCAGCGCACGGTCCGTGGCAGCCCACATCAACCTGCAGTCCCATCCCCAGTTAATATCCTTGAGAGTAACAGCAGACCAAAAAGTCTAATTATATTTTTCAACCTTGTAGACCTTGCTGTATCGTCTACTTTGCATAAAAGTCAGAAATCTCTGGCTTCATCTTCTTGGTCATAAACTGCCAACTGCACAGGTGACCGCGCAGATGACAAAAAATATTAATCACCCAAACAGTTTGTTGACATGTTCTGTCCTCCTTCTGCTCTTAGCTGTGTGTCTGAATAATTAGCCTGTCCTCTCTGCTGTGCCTCTTTCATCTTGCCTTGCCCTGCATTAGATGGTGCGTTGTCATGCTATTGACAGTGACAGTGGTGGCAGCCATCCATGCCGTGCCACTGGCAGAGTGTGAGCTGCCAGTGCGAGGCGATGAGAGAGAGAGAGAGGGAGAGGGAGAGAGACAGAGGGGAGGAGGGGATTTCAGAAACATGGGGAGCTGTCTTTGAAGACACTCAACATGGTTTTAATTTTGTGGTTTTTACATCTAAGATTCTAAGATTTTAAAGCTGCTGCCCTTTACAGAGAATCATAATGACTGTGGTGAAACATGTACAAACACGTCATTATGACAAAGGGCACTTATTATCAGCTGGGGGGGGGGGGGGGGGGGAGCTCAATCCATACTAGAAGTATACATCATGATAATGGCCAACTTATTCACCTGCAGCCTCAACACCTGCTCCACCTGGCACACACCATGCTGGATAGACGGCTTTCCCTTGGATACCATTCCCAACAAAATCTAACATCACCACATACCAGCAACTAGCCACTGAGCCAAAGTGATTGAAGCAATGTTGCAGTTGAACAAAAAAATACAAAGCAAAGAAAACTGCAGACATGTAGGAACCTATACAATCATTGGCCACAGCCTCCTATTCCCTATGTAGGCACCCAAATCCCAGCATGCAAAGATGCTTCCAGAGCTTCCTGAACAGGTGTCTCGCCTTGATGCAGCTCTGTGTGTCACTCTGTTTTACTTGGCTTGGTTTTCCATGTGAATGTTTAAATTTTGTGATTCATCGGTTTAGTACAGCTGTCTATGATTCACTGTCCCCACAGTCCCCATGCAGCCCTAGCTCTGCAATACTCAGTTGGCCACGTTACTGCAAGGCAGTGATATCCATACCAACAACTGTACACTGCTGAAGGTTGGCAGACTCACTGTAGACTCTACCAGTCTCCACCACTGGGAAATTCAAATGTTCACTTGTGTAATAAGTGAAAACAAAATAACTGAATCATTCAGGTTCCTGATGCAGATTAGTTATGACACCCTGGGCCAAGCTCAGACACCCTGCTTAGATATTCAGACAGACAGGCTCCTCACAAAGTGAAGTAATTAATGACATTTAAATGTTAAATGTATCTCTGTCTAGTTGGCATTAATTAGGTGGATTAGAAACAAATCCTAGTAAGACAATCTAATGTTTTGGCATTTCTAGAGTTCTGTTGCTCACATGGCAAGGTACATTACCTCTGTATTAGTCCATTACTCCCTTCAGGAGTCTGCACTCAGAGATATTAATGCAAATTCAACCAACCCCTGCATTATTTGCCAGAACTTGCAGATATGTGTATTCGCTGCAGTATTTCCAAATTGAGGACAAATTAGAGAAAATAAAAATACCAGTTAAAGGCAAATTCACAAATGTTGTCACGAACCCAAGCCTAATAAAGTTCTAATAAAGTTAAATTTCAATCTCAACAGACCAACTTACATGCAAATACTTTAATACATTTGGGTCATGTTCTAAGGCAGTGCTTATACTCCCAAAAAGCTGTGCCAGTTCAAATTTCAGCAAACCATTTCTAACATTAGACAAACAAAAACCTAAAATTAACCATTTTATTCATGAGCTTCATGGGAATCACTATGCAGGCTGAGAGTAAGCACTGGCTTAATTTGGGGCAAAATTATCCCTCAAGAACAGCATTGTACTGTTGGCTTGGCAGAATGGTTTTCAAGGGCCAAATTCAGCCATACAAAACAAAGTCAGACAGCTTTCTTTATATCTCTGCTCTATTGTCATAGTGCTATAGAAGTGATTTTGTGAAAGTCAAACTCTGTTCTCTATTGCCCAGGAAAGTATAGTAAAAAATCTGAAAATGTAATTATCCAAATATAACTATATAACAATGCATCCATAATATCTAAATACAGACTGTTGACATGTCTGATTATACATCACTTTAGAAGCATGCAGCTGAGATAATTAAGAAAATTTGCCATGTATTTTTAATTTGCAGTTGTGGTGTCTGGACTCCAACACAATCAATAAAAAACATCTAAATGAAGACGGCAGATGTTGTGCCAAAATTTATAGTCCCTAAAAAATGAGTTTTCCATAGCGGTGTGTCCTTATTTTGTCCTCTGTGTGTGTGTTGTTTTGCCACTACACAAAGAAATTATGCCTGGGGAAATGTGCTTAGTAATAAATGACCAGAGTGTACGCTAATGTATAACTCTGACAACTTCCTTATAGAATCATTGGACTTTTGTGTTTTGAGATAATAAGATCAGAACTGAGCACAAATGTACTTTGTAACCAGGTAAACAAAAGGCGTCATTCTTCACAATCCCATGGCATGTTTTCTAAAACACATCAACAGAACTGAAATGCTTCAATGAATTTCCCTCCCTCATAAATTTAACACAAAGACCTCGTAATGAATGACACAGACTTTTAATGTGTCAAACTACAAGCACCCGTTGATTCGCAAGTTGTCAGACTGAATGTTACTCAGTATAAGTGCCTTTCTCCCATGATGGTTTCTTTATTTGTTTTATTTATGACTAATTACTAACATATTTTGGACTTGCCAATGGCACATGCACTTGCATTTTACAATTAAGAACTACAAACTAATTTTACTACTCTTTCAGGTGCTAAATTAACTAGTGAGCAAAGAAGCTACACCTCATTCCACAGACACTATAAAATCAGGTGATAGTAAGGAACCAAAGAGTTCATTATACATTAAGCAGATGCATTATCATACATCAAATATCCGAGATACTCTTATATAGCACTAAGAAAGCACTTGTACGTTATCTGTGAGCACCTTCTTGACATCACATATCAGCACGGGCATGCGACAGGATCTATATAGACTGGTAATCCGTTAAAAAATCTTAAAAAAATGTTGATTTTCTTTAGGGCTGAAGGATATAGCTGCTTAGTTGTGTGCCATCTCAGTTCAGCTGTTTCTGCTGGTTAAGACTGAACAATCTCATTTGAAACTGGGTTGATTTATGATGCATCACAGACTACGGCTAAAAATAAAAGGAAGGACAAAAAAAGCCTCCTGATGATCCCTCAGTATAACACAGTTCCAAAGATTGTAGCTGGATTAAGCTGCTACACTGGTGAGTGGGTTGGCCCACGCTGCTCTGAACACTTTCACGAGCTATGAAAATATAGCATCTCTTCAAAATCAGATCACATTATTAGTTTGTATGTCTGGGTGTGCCTTACATGCATCCGTGCTCTTGGTAAAAAAAAAAAAAAAGTAGTATCCACACCTGATAAAAGAGACAGTCGGTCTGATGGGCTAATGGAGAGCAAGCCGTCCCTCTGCGTACAGTATCCTTTGACACAATGAAATAATGTAGCTATTCTTGGAGGCTGCTTGTGCACTTCGATGGATGCCATTTTTCACACCATTAACTACAGCCTACTGGTTTTATTCACAGCACAGAGATAGGCCAAAACAATCCTAAACACGCCCACGAATGAGCACAATTGCAACAATTGATCTAAGCTGTTCCACCCAGTCTGTCGCAATTCTGTGCACCAGGAGAAACCATTATCTCCATCCACCCTTCATCTCTCCCTCTCCGTCTCGTTCTCTCTTGCACACATTCTCTGTCTTTCTTTGCTCTGCCTTTAAGACCCCTTTTCATCCTATTCAGCTCTATCCTTGCCGAGGGACAAGCTAAAGGGTTCCCGGCAGAATCACAAAGTAGAAACATGCATGGTGAAAATTTTTCGCTACTTTATCTGTAACTAGCCCACAGTACGCTTGTTAGTTGATAAAAATCAATGAGAGTGACGAGCGCAATTTTTGGAGTGTTTACCTCAGCAGAGGTCTAACCTAAAGCCCTCATTACAGTCTATGCTGAGTGCAGGGTTCGCAGAGGGAGGCAGAGCTCAAAGGGCCAGCTAATCCAGTGGGTCTTACAGGCATGATGGGCTCGTCAATATGCTAGGCCTGCATCCTAAAGAAGCTGGAGCTCCACGGTAGAGCTAGGTAAAAGAGGCTCAGGGGAATGCTTTGCATGGTGCAGTTTTATTCTCTCCACAGCTCTCAAGGTTAGATGCCGCTAAAGTCTTAACCCGTTGTTTACCACTATTCCCTCCCTTCTATGTTTCTGCTCTCCCTTCAGTCCTCAATACTGCTGGCTGTTTCATGTTGGGGATCGAGGAATTTTAAGATTATTCTGATATTGCTACCGTTGCAAGCTAGTCTCGGTAAAAGCATCCGCTAAATGCGCAAGATGTTTAATATCCTCTCCTTTCATTAAAGCAGAGATGGGCTATATTTGTATCATATTATCTGTTGGTCAGTGGGGTCACCATGACACCATGATGGATTTGTAGAGCAAACATGAGCATAGCTGCGGTCACGTCGTAATCCATTTAAGTCCAGTTCAACCAAAAGTTGATCTGACATTCTACTTCAAATCCCGAAGCAGTGTTTCATCAGTCCTGAGAATAATTGAGCCTCTGATTCATTCCAAGACCAGACAAATTTATGTGGAGCTCAGCTCAAGGCAGCAACACAGGTGTGGAGATGGCAGGGTGTTTTGTATTCAGTGAAGAATAGATAAGGCTTGCGGTGCCTTGTTCTTGTTGTTTTCCTGAGCAAAGAGAACTCCGCTAGAGGCGCGTCACCAAGTTTAATTTAGGAATTTAATTTCCACACACAAAAGAGGTCAGGCAAGGAGGAACAAATTGACAGACACAGTAGGTGGGTACTTGTCATTTCTTCCAAATGGCTTTTAATGAGAAGAAACCCTTTGGCCCAGGTATGTCATGTTGAAGGGTACTTTCCTCTGTGAGTGGTTAAGCTTTCAGTGTTGCCCACTGAGGGTTGTTGGCCTGCAAGGACAGCTGGTGTGCATGTTCACAGGCTGGAGACTGGGCAGAGACCCTGCCTTAATCTGAAGTAAATGGATTCTCCAGTTGAGATCACTGGGCTGTGGTCAACTGGGCAGTAAATGCACAACAGCGGCGGCCAAAATGGTTGCTTTGTGGGAAAGGATCCACCAGGACATTGCTTTGTGACTGACTGATTGTAATTTCTCATTTGGACAAACAGAGAGTACCACATTCACCTTCCAGGTTTTTGTTATATTCACACACTATTAATAGTTCAATTGAAATGTATTTTCATTTACAATATAATTACTTTACTATAATTAACATTTATTATTTTTCTAAGCTCTTATGATTTAATTCATTTCATAAATTGGGGTAAAATCTGGAATTTGAAAATATTTGGAAATATTGCATTCCGTGCCTCTGCAATGACCCATTTTCCTCAGGAATCATCACATTTCCTAATATCGTTGCCATGCCCTTAAACTTTCCCCAAAATATTCCCTAGTAATAGCATGAACTGTTTCGTGGAAAGAGAGTGTGTTTACCAGTGTCCATTATATTGTTCTGCTTGTTCTGAGAGTGCTACCCCCCCCCCCCCCCCCCCCCCATGGCTAAATGTTGAAGTGTTCTTCCTTGGCAGTTTTCTGTTCCCTGCCCTGCTCAGCAGCAGCATCAGCAGGAGGGAAAACATAGCGAGGAGAGGATATGGCCCCTGCAGAAGAAAAATAGCATTTTGATTTTGGTTTTGGTCACCCCACCACTGGCTGGTTGGTGGTTAGGCTGACTGATCTGGGGCTGATTTGGACACCTCGCCATTCACACCAGGTTTCAATAATGCAGCATTTATGCAACGCCTCAGACATGTAAAGGCAGCATGCCATAGATCAAATTATTTACATATCTAGTTTTTCTTTGACAGACTCCATTTTAGCACAAAATGCCTTGAGTTGACAGCCGGGCCAGTGGGATCATGCGGCTGGTATTGGGTGATGAATAGAAACTGAATAGACCACCACATTCGCGCCACGTGTGTCTGACTAAGCTTGCCGAGCACAAAGTCTTCTCTTCCAAAAACAAGCAGAACCTGAAAGCGAGAGGATGATAGTTTTGCTGCTGCTACTCACAGGTGAAAACATGATGACTGTGATTTTCTGTAGATCAAAAGCATTCATGACACACTTTCAAAAACCCATTATACAACTCTAAAACTGCATGGATGGCCAGTGTCATTAATAAAGCTGTTACTCAGTACTTCATTCCTAAAAAGCTGACATGTGGAGGACGCGGTTTTTTTTTTCACCTGACACCAGTGTTTTCCTGCTGCCTCTCCTCTTCTGTCTTCAGGCTGCTGGTAGCTGAGTAGAAGCAGTAAGCCATGTCTCCAGCACAAGCATGAGGATGTACAGACAAGTACCACAAGGCCGACTGATAGAGGACGCTGTGCTGGACATGCTGTACTCTGCTGCTGATAATTGCTCTTTGTGGAGCTTATATTCACTCCTCTCATTTAGAGCTTTAATTCTAATAGGCCTGATTGGCTGTTGTTAAGATGAGCGCAGACACACGTTATTGTATGCTCATTGTATGATTCTGCATAATAACTACATCCACATAATAACAGATCATTTTTGCCGTTTGGTTACGTATAAAGATGTAGCTCACTGCCAATGCCCTTCCCCGCTTCAGTCCATGCTACTACCTTTTTTTCCTTTAGCACTTCATTAAATTCTTTCAATTTACCAGTCTGCATGTCTCTAATAATCAACATGAGTGCACTTCTACATTTGCGTTTCCTTACTTGCCCCTTTTTTTCCAGTGTAAATTAGTTTCAGCAAAAGGAACGACTCAACACTCCAACATTTCACTGGGTCTCTGCATTCTGTTTGGTGTCATTTTTTCTCTTGTTTATCCTCAGACTTCTAACTCCAAGGTTGACATGATACCTAAATGAATTATTTCCTCTAGAGTTGCCACTCCTGCCAGTATTATTATTGCAAATGGAGTAGTTTATCAGTGTATTACCTTTCGATGTCCTTCCTTTAGATCCTTCTCATTTTACCTGTCATGAAGCCTGTAATGGATTCACAAGTAAGACAGGCTGGATTTGACTGTAATAGGATTTTGAATGGAGCAATTTTGAAAAACTATGCGTGCTGTGTGTTGCGTTTTTCTTTTGTGTGTAAAGGAGATTTACTGCTTGAGACTGTGCTGCAACTTGGACAAAAAATAGTATTACTTTCCATTCTTCCTCTACAAAAATCCTGTCTTAGGAAAGATCATGATTTAAGATGTGTTTTTTATCTGCCAGTTTGTAGGTAGGTAACCACTTGACATGTGTTGCTAAGTGTCTCTCTGAGGCTGATTTGAACTTCAGACAAAAACAACTGATGTTAGTGATGAACACGCATAGGTAGGCCTCACGTCCTTAAGAGGAATTTTCCTTGGTATTGCTTTTTAATTTAACATTAATTACTGCTCATTTCTCAGGTTCCCTCAAAATGGCTGACTGTATAATGAGCATTTGCTAAAATTTCAATTGAAATACACTTCCAATACTGTTCCATCAGTGTTTTTAATACTCCATATTTCTCAGTGGCATGTATTGGCCACACAAGGAACAATTCCTATTTACATGACAGTGATTAAAATTTAATGCTAGGTTCACCGCAGGGTTCGATTAGACCGCACTGAGTGTTGCTTGCAGTGATTCAAACTCTCTGGTAAAAACCATGAACCTATTTTTGTCATCATTTAAGATGTGAGTTGGGGCCGGTCCTCCGGGGAAGGGATGTTTAGCAATGAGGATGATGAATTCTGGCAGGCAAGAAAGTAAGACCCATGGGTGACCCCTTTTTTAAGACTACAGTGCCTTTATGAGGATAGCAAGGCACTATGGGGTAGAATCAGTGGAGGTGAAGGTCTTTGTAGAAGGACATTTTCTCACCATTTTTAAACATATCTTTATTTAATGTCTTTTAAACATGTCTTATTTTATATTCAAGTTAATAGTGTTTGTTAATATCAATTATCAAGTACTATATCATGCTGAAGAAACTAGAAATGTGAAATTACCCTTGAGCCTTGTTAAATTTTAAATTTGATTTAAAACTGGTGAAAATAATAACTTTGTAAATCCCCAGTATTATTCCTTATACTGTAATGGCCTAGAAAATCTGCAGAACATACATTTTTTAATGGCTGATGCATAACGTTGTGATGACTAGACAGCTGAAACTTGACTGGAAAACCTCCAAAAACTTCACATTTAAATTCATGCAGAGGCGTGGACTAAATAGTCTAAATGGAAATTGCAGTACACAATGTATGCACAATAGTGGGGAATCAGAAAATTGAATGTAGGTAAATTCTATTGCAGTGGTTGAAATATGGGATGTTATTCTCTTTTTTGATTTAGCTTTTGACTCAACTGGCTCTGTGCATGTACTGAATAATGACGCTGTAGGTCTGTGATCTTGAGCTATGAAAGCAGTACTGTGAAGTAAGAATAGTAACACACCAGTAACTTCTTAATTTCTGGGCTCTGGCGTGGCAGCTTTTAACTCCTCAGTGCACTGCAGTATCTTCAATTCCCCAAAGACCTTGTGGGTAATAATCAGTCATTACTGCTCCTTCACTGAGTTATTTATTTCACCACATTCACATGGCAATTCATCATTTATTTATGTGACAGTTGTTATCTATTATGTTGTTCCTTTCATGTGGCCAAGAATGAGAGATTTTATGGAACATTAGGCTTCCATGCATCCGATGGCGCCACACTGATCCTGTTTCTTCATCTCCCAATGATGCAGTCGGCAATCTTACAGGTCAGTTAATTGCAGGATATTGATACCAGCATTATGACTGCCACTGCAACTAATATGATTCCTTAGCCATTTCAATATGTGGGATTGTGCTCTCCCAATAAAAAATGACATTTGAGCCACTGTGCAGAGCCCTCTCTAATGGGGTCTGGGATAAGAATGGTAATATGCGTTGGAGCTGGCAGAGGCACAGGCCGTGTTTTTGTTTATAAATAGCTCCAGCCAGCATTATTCCACTTGCAGTTGTCCCATAATCATCAATCACTCCTGCTCGCAGGCCGGCTTCTCCTGCTCACCAGAGAGAAGGTGCACTGTGAGCTGTGGCCTTGCACCTCCAACTGTGCCAGTACATAAAGTAGAGCGTGGGACAGAGCTGGGAGTCGGGGAGAAGGGAGGGGAAAGGTTCCTGTGTGGTGATCGAGTGAGCTATGGCAGCTTCATCATGACTGTTTGAAACCCTCCTCCTCCTTCAGGTCATTACATGCACAAGCATCTGCTATTTCATTTCTCTTCAACACATCTGGAAACACACACAAACACACACATGCTTCCTCTGCGTCCCTGATTGGAGGCATGGATGCCTTTATCTCTTTCTTTGGAGGAGCTTTGTAAGAAGAGCTCACAGCTTTGAAGGCACTGCAGGGGAAGATCCCAAAGAGATGATGAGGGCCATTTTGTACTCTCATACACATGCTCAGATGTACTCTAAATATCAGCCATCACACTCATATTTTCTTTTACTCCATATGCTTGTAGATGCATGTAAGAGCTCATGCACACCTTCAGTATCTCTCTTTACTGATCCTTGTTCAAACTGTGTACTGTAGATACACACACACTCAAATCTCTGTGTTACCATGGCACTTGCAAAAATACAGTAGGAATCCAGCTGATCCTTAACAAAATGGTTATATAACTATTGCGGCGCTAAGTCTTGTATCTTATCTAAGCATGCCTCTGTGTTTCCTTTCAGCCTGGCTTTGCTGCTTTTCAACAGCTCTTCACATCTACTGTACCTCCCACAAGACACCACTGAACACATGAAGGACATTTGTAATTGCCGATCAGCAATTGTTTGTTTGGAAAAGGAAGACAGCCTTGCTGTGGTCGTAATCAACAATATCCTCCTGTTACAAAAAAAAAAAAAAGTGAGATCTCATCACTTTCAAATCTTAATCAAAATCTCCATGCTGGGAAAAGAATTTCACACTTAGTTAAATGCAGCCTACTTGAGAAGCACACCCACCTGGCACCCACATTCTCTTCCTGCCTCCATCGCTTCCTCCCCCTGTTTCCTCACTAAATCCCCCCCAAAAGCCTGATACCTGTAAGCTGATTTTGAACCTCACCTCCCGGAGTTCCTTGGCCACATCCTTGAGCTCTTTGAGAATGCCTTCCAGCTGGTCGATCACCATCTTCATGTGGCTGCGGATGCGTTCTCTCGGGCTGGGGGTCTCAGAGGTGTCCCGGGCCGGAGCTCTGCTTAGGGACATCCTTTACAGGGCGACGTGGGGCCAGTGGCCAACAGGCTGAGGGCGTGGGGGAGCCGAGTCGGGGTCCATGTCTTTGGCTACAAGGAGCCTCAGTGCTACTGATCCGAACAGGGGCCCCGGCCACGCAGGGAGACCTCAACATCTTAAAAGCACCTGGGCAGCCAAAACACCTTGCCTCGCCCGCACACTCGGCACAGGGTCACACTCTGACATCCATGCCTTCTGGTAGACGCTTCCAAAAACGAAGAGAAAATGAGGACGGGAAAAGTCAAACGCAGTAAATCCATGGACAAGGAAGAGGCAAAATACATGGGCTAAAGCTGGTATGAAACTCTTACATAATCATATTGAGCCAACTCATCTCATGTGTCATTGTGTACGTTTGAAATTGTTCCCGAAGAGATGCTATTTAAAATGCCTGTCTATACAGGGTAGAGACTTCTTCCCTTTTCCACTTGTCCTGTACAACCTTTTTTACTTGTGAAACACAGTGACATAATGGCAGGCTAACATACAAAAGTGAAAGCAGAAAAGGGATTCATATTAACCCTTTTATAGAGCGAGCTATCCAACAGAGATAGAAAAATAGAACTCCCAGCAGTGGCTCGATTTTCAAAATTATCGTGTTCTACATTATTGGTGGCCAGCGGGGACGAGATTTGCCGTCTAAATATACTCCCTCAGTGAGGGCTACTGTCTTTACAGAGAGAAAGGACAGATCCTGTTTGGAAAAAGGGGATATTCCTCTGTGCAGTGTGGCGTTTCCTCCTCCAGGAAAAATAAAAAGATTCTCAGTAGAAACTCAAATCATCAAAAAATCATCAAAATAAACTTTGCCTCACATCCATTTTCTTTGCAGATGATGACTTAATCATGTTGTCCTTCATTTCTCGTCCATGAAAGCGAGCAAAGGTAGGTGTGGGTCTTTGCACAGAGCGTCCAGTATCCCCCCCCCAAAGCAGGGCTTATTCCAGGTGGCGTGGGATCAGAATGAATTGATTTCTAAGCCAGCGGAACGTGACTCGTGATGAGAATTTGTGGAGGGATAACAAAAAAATCATGGTGTCGATGAGACACAGTTACAAGGGGGCTGGAAGGTGAACAAGCACCTTCCTCTGGAATTTGGGTGGCAGCTTGTCTTATGCAACAGCGCTCTCCAAGTCCTCTCACAAAACACTGACCCACAGCAGCCCACTGGGGTGTGCCCAAAAACCAAGGGAGCAGAGAGAGAAAAGGATTCTCTTCTCTCCTTCAGTTGTTGCTAAGGGAACCCGGTCTGCCTCCTTGTGCTGTGATTGGATAATTATTTTACTTCTTATCCGTGTAGTGTATGTTTTCTCTCTGGACTCTTTTCAGAGAGGCAGAGAGCTCCGTGCCATCCAGCAGGACGAGATAAATCCCATGAAAGCTTCCCAGAGGAGCCCCAGAGAACAAGCAGGGGGGAGAGCTTCTCGCCAAATCCAGGGCGATGCCACTGCCACGGGGAGCGCCGGCCAATCACACATGGCACCTGGACAGACGGAAAGGAAAACAATCACTTATTCTCTCATGTCTCATCCACCTCTCCTTTCTACCCCTCCTTCCCTCTTTCCCTACTTCATAGCAGCATGAAAAGCAACAACAATAGAGTGGAGGGAGACTCAGAGATGGACAGGAATGAACTGCGTTGACGATTTTTAGCTGCTGTTAAAATGCATCACTTGCTTCAGCATCACTTGTCTCACCTACACACACACACACACACACACACACATACACACACACACACACACACACACACATACATACACACACACACGCCAGAACACACACCTACTCACCTTTCCTGTGCATCACTTTGCTGTTGCTACGCCCAGAGCTCACTGTCCACGCACAGCAGGATCATTCAAGCTACACACAACCTGCTGGTTCTTTAGCAGTCCCTCTGTCGCACACACTAACATCTTCTCTTCTCACCGCCTTGCTGTTCTCTCCCTCTCTTTCTCTCTCTCTCTCTCTCTCTCTTTCTCTCTCTCTCTCTCTCTCTCTCTCTCTCTCTCTCTCTCATACACGCACACACACACAGTTCTGTCCCTCCCTCCCCTACTTACTGTCTTGACAGAGAGAGAAGCTTCTATCAGCAGGGTTATTTCACTCTGAGGCTGTGGCTCATCAGAGGAGGAGTAGAAGTGGAGGATGAAGCTGTGGAGGAGGAGGAGGCAGGAGGCATGAGGTGGGAACGATGAATGGCCCTGATAGCACTCTGAGAAGGGAGAGAGGAGGCTGAGGATGACTAAGAGTCAGAGCGGCGAGGAGAGCTCCTGCTTTGGATTGTGATGCCGCCGCGGCCGCTACCATCACTCAGATAACTGCGCTGCCGAAAACACGCCACCCGTCATCCCTGTCAGCGTTTGCCTGCATTGGGAGGCAGCAGACAGAGCGGCTGAGCTGCTGCTGTGAAAAAGGAGCTGTGTGATTCCAATGACAGCCTCTCCCTCTCTGTCTATCTGCCTGTGTTTGTCTCTCTCTCTCCCCCCTCTCTGTCACTCTTTCTCTTTCTCCGTCCCTGTCTCTCTGCCCCTGCGCCCTCACTGTGTCCTCGCTGACTGCCGGATGAAAGGAAGCTGATGCCAGAGTTTATCGTGGGGCTCAGGTTCCTGCCAGCACCACTCGACTGTTCTGCTCAGCTCTGTGGAGGAGGGGCTTGGTGCTTTAAAGGCACAGAGTATCACTCAGTCCCTCCTCTGCCTCTCTCCTCTCCTGTCTTCTCCTCTCTGCTGGCGTCTACACTCCCTCACTATCTCCTCTCACACTGCCTATCTAGCCTTTGTCACAGTTCTATCGAGGGTGTTATATCTCTCTTAAATCAAGATGAAGTCTTCCTCTGCCACCAGCCAAGCAGTCTCTGGGGACGGGGTGTCCAAAAATCCTGGGCTGTTACATCATTAATATACAAAGCAGGTTGGTGTTTGATGACCTCATCTGACTGAGAGACAGAAATAGGGAGGGAGGGCCAGCATGACTTTTCCTCTCCCCCGTCCTCTTCATCAGGATTCTTTTTTTTTTCTTCAACACAAGACAACCCTGCATAACCCCACCAGAGGCAATTACCCTAATATGAAATTAGTTTTCTAAAGGAGATAATGTAACCATAAAGCAAATTCATGAGGACAACTTCTTGAGGAATGCACGGCAGTTACCAGAGGGTTTTGGCAGATAACTGTAGTGAATAGCCAACGGCTCAATGCATTCCTTAGCATAATTGTAAAGAGAAATGCAGAGTGGATTCAGGTTAGGTAGATCTTCCATGCAGATGAATTTGTTCTGGGGTCCTCTGTGGTTTCTACTACCAGGATCACAGACGATATGCTGATGCTGTAAGGCTAATTGGGGGAATATTCTGCAGTATAATAAATTCTCTTTCGCATGTTTTCTTTGATTAATAAATGATCGAGTTTGGCCTTTAAAAAATATAATAACGAAATGCCTCATATTCTATGTTATCAAGTACACGGTCTCACTGTGTAATCTCAGGACTCCATCACATGTTTGATATGTCACATATACACTGTGGCTCTCTATGGATTTCAGCGGGCACAATGGGATCCTGTCCTTTCCTTGCATTTCCACATGGCTGGTGCAGCATTGCACAGACAAGATGCTTCTCACAAACTGCTCCCTGCAAGAAACAGGTGTCCTTGAGCATGTTCCCTTTGTAGCTTCGCTGCTTTAGTCTCTCTGCACATATGGGAGGCTCCCTTCTTAGAACACAGCAACAGTTTGCAGCACTTTTTTTTTTCTCCTCCATCATTTCCTTTATTTATTTATTTTTCTTGGCATTGCAAAATACCTTTTTTGCTTGGATATTCATGCTGTATTTAATAGAGCTGTCCCTAAAAGAGAGAATGTATACTAAATGACCTCTCAATGGAAAGGCCCAGGTGCACAGCACAGATAGCTCCATGTCACTGATGCCTTCATTGGAAGGGAATTGGATTATTTCCCCCTGTAAAATATATTTTTTTAATGCTAAGGTCATCTCGACTCGTGAGTTTTACTAGGCACCTGGAGAGGGTCCAGCAAAATATTGGTTCCACTTAATATTTCTGCCTTGGATTTATTGTGCCATGCCGTTTATGGAGACATTTTATAGAACGTAATTTTTTCTCTAGTTGGGCACAGGCTCACAGACAAGCACAAAGATGCATAAACAGACTAATACACTAAGGCACGCGCAGGCACAGACCCACAAAAATACACATCAAATACACACACATAAACACAAGGCAGTGCATTTCGATCCAGAGGAAACTATATTGGTAATTTGGTACCATAAGAATAAAGCCGGGGAGAGATTTTATTTGACTTCCATTGTTTACCTCCCAATAAGCTATCATACTCCTACTCATTTGATACAGCAGGGATCACAAGTCTTTTTTTATTACTGTTCTTTTTTTGGCTACCTTCCTCACAGTTTCTGTGTTCATAGCCACTGATACAGGATGTGCACAGGATTTATTTTTTAAAATAAAATGGAGAGAGGAAAGCAACAGCGATCAATACAGATACTCTATATCCTCCCGGCATGTGTACAGCATACACATGTATGATCACATGGACAGGAAGGGCGGAGCATTTTGGCTTATTTATGAGCAGGTGCAGTCATGCATCAATTTAATATATAATAGAAAAGCCTCAGATGTAGAAAATGAAATACATTACGTCTCATCCAAGAGAAAATCGCCTAAATTGATTGGCTATTTATTGTTTACAAAGCTTGACACATGTAGGAAGTCATCAAAGTTCTTCAGGTTACATGATAGGAGGTGCAGCCCTTATAGAAATCAAAAGAATTAAAATCAATGAATGTTTGAAATTTTGGGAAATGCACTTACTCACTTTCTTTCCAAAAGTTGGATGATAAGACATCCACTCTTGTGTCTGTGCAAAAACTATAAAGCTACAGCAGCTGGTTATCTTATCTTAGCATGAAACAAATATAACAAGTAAATTTGCACTTCATTGAGAAGGATCTGTGTGGGTACACACAGAACCACCTGTCTTCTACAGAGGATTTTGTTCTTTACGTGCTTAAAACAAAACCATGTTCATCAGCAGAGTAACGTTCTGAGTGCCTTCTGCATCCACCAGTGTTAATCTGCGATGCCACAGCCATAGCCTACCCCAGCAATGCTTCTGCGCTCATCTTTGAACTCCAAGGTAGAATTCATCTGCATATATGTCTGACACACATCCTCAGCATGTGCATAATTGATAAATCTGTCCTTCTCTGACCTGTAACTGCCCATTCCCAGCGGAGCCGAGTCGAGTAACTCTCTGGATTTGAAAGTGACTGAGACGAAATGTTTCCCTAAATATTCTTAGACTTTCAAATATGCAGCCCCCATAATAATGATGCTTGTTTATGGTTTGTTTTCTGGGTTTGAATCAGCATAATGTTGTTTAGCACCCAAAACCTGTATGTTGGACTTTCCCAGCAGCACATGAACATAATGTTAGAAATCCCACATCTCGCTCGTCGTCAGAAGCTACTCATCTGATTCCTGCAGACGAGGGAGAAAATGCAACCTTCGTCCCACTTTGTTAACAGATAAGCCTCAATTTGTGGTATTATCCCTTTAATTAATCTGCATCCATTATGTTCTTCCTCTCCTGGCCATTGTGTGGCACTGTGGTGTAGTTGTGACGTGTTGCTTCCTCTCTGCTTTCTCTGACTGAGGACTAAAATGGTGGATGGACAGACAGACAGAGAAAAGTTGCATGTTCTTGGTGTTCGACTGAGGCACTGAAATATTTATTGTAACATGACACGGCTACTGTGTGAGGAAGTCACATGATAACATGATGTAGAATCAAAGTGTGGGGGGGGGGTTGATGGCACTTTTTAATGCACATTCAACACATAATCCATGAATAAATTAAAAGATTCTTGGCAGTCAGTTCATGTCGAGCATCATTTATTTACAAGTATATATAGTCAAATGTTTTCCACTGATAAAATACACACTAAGAGGTTTAAGTATTTTTCCAAATAATCTCTGCCTTGATAATTCTCTAGTTGCAGTTTTGGCTTTATTATGACTGAAAGACTGAGTGATGATTTATGGACCAAAGGAATTGGAAGGCGCATCTGGCATCTACAACATGCATGGCCAAACATAGACATCATGCCCTGTTTACGATTTCCAGTTGTGCCCTTGATTTCACACAGACAAACACTAAGGGACAGAGAGCTCAGAGGCCCAGGCTGTCTTACAACGACACCAGTCTCTCCTCTTGCCTGTCTACTGACCTTTTGATATTTCAGTCTGTGTCCTGTTTGTGTGTGTTGTGTGTGTGTGTGTGTGTGTGTGTGTGTGTGTGTGTGTGTGTGTGTGTGTGTGTGTTTTGTTTTTTTTGTTTTTTTCCAGCAGTTATGCAGCATGCAGAAGAGCAGAGGCTGTCTCAGACCATAACACCCTGTGATGGATCAGTGCTCTTACACAATGAAATGAATCTCAAGTGTTTGATTGATTTCTCATTTACTTTCCTCACCAGTGGTGGAAATATGGACTGTGCATGCAGCTACACTGAGGCCCCTGGTCAGAGAGGGGCATGTGGGCTCATTTTGAAGAGTGGCTCTGTATCATATTCAGGACATGCTTTTGAGCTGAAATTACTCAACAGTCCTCTGTCTACTTATTATGGATCAATGCAGACCTCAGTAATTTAGAGTGTGACATGATTGGGGAGCAGAGAGAGCCTGTGTGGTGCGTGCGTGCGTGCGTGCGTGCGTGCGTGCGTGCGTGCGTGCGTGCGTGCATGCGTGCGTGCGTGCGTGCGTGCGTGCGTGCGTGCGTGCGTGCTTGCGTGCGTGCGTGCGTGAATACAGCTAATGCTACAAGTGAATGACAGGTTAATGTTTGTCTGCTACGGTTGTGGTCACATGTCCGGGAAATTGAAACCGTACTGCAAATTGCAAAAAGCACCTCTTTATTTTAGCTGCATCGTCAGTTACCGTCAGTTCCCATTTACGCCATCCTAACAGCTTGAACACACATGTTGAGCCAACCAGTTAGCTGTGACGTCAACCCAGCACTGTCATGGTTTGGCTCTGTTTATTGTGGGTCAGTGTGGTTATCAGTGTAGAAATAGAAATGAGCCCAGCATGCCAAGACGGATGCTGGAGCTTCCATTTATATATGCTTTCACTGCCTCGAGGATAGAAAGCCGTATGGAGCGAGCAACCAGACTGCTTTATCCCATCAATAATATTCCATCAATAACAGCCACTGGTTGATGTATCGCTTGTTAAAGTATTTATTGTTGTATCTGTAATGCAGATTGTGCACATGTATTTTGTGCTGGCTTTTGTCAGTCAAGTAAAAACTACAGTTTAGTAAACAGATACCTTCCCTTACCACAATAGAAACCATTACCCATAGGGGGTTAGGGGATTAGGTTTGATAGCTCATTTGGCCTGATTACAGTTCTGCATGAGCTGCTAAGAAATGTGAAATTCATGGCAGCAGTAGAAAACGGCTTTATCTTGCACTGTGGTAGAAGAAAAATGTACATCATCAGATGTACATCATGTCAAAGCAAAATCCAGCCTTTGATCAGGAAGAAAAAAGGGGAAAGGATAGCAGAGGAATTCAAAGCTGCAGGTCATACAAAATATCTTCAATATAAGATTATGCAACCTATATGTGTATAAATTATTCAGCAGCTGAATGTAAAATTACATTGTGCAAGCTTTGTTGTTGGTTCATGGTAAGCACCCTTTTTTGACTCCTGTAAAGTGATTGCTTAGTTCAATTGTGTATTTTCCCGCCATCTTATATTTGCAGTTTACAGAATTAACAGAAATCACCATAATTTATATGATAAGGAAAACCTGTTAACACCTGTAGTGACAATGTGGAAAAAAAAGACTGGAATGAGTCCTGTCATTTTAAAACACCTAAACCAATCATGTTAGAGTGCTGAGAGCAGCTCGGGTTACATCATCTTTCTCTCTCTCTCTTTCTCTCACACACACACACACACACACACACACACATACACATATACACACACAGACGGATAAACACTTTTCCCTGTGGTTCTGTGTGTGTGTGCGTGTGTGTGACAAGAGTTGCTAATTTGCAGGTGCAACTATCATCCCCACTCTGCTGAACAAAAAGCGGAATAACAACTCTGCTTTTACATTAGCCGTGACAGTTGGCATCTCTCAAACTGGCACAGCACTTGAAACTGGATGAGAGAATGTCACTCAAAAAAAATTCTCAATATTCATGCAGACCAGGGAGATTTTTTACAAATCCTCTCAAATTGTGCTAGGGATAGGACGTAAAGGTTGAAATTCACAGAAAGATTAGAAAGAAAAAAAAAACATAATCCATAACAACATTTAATCCCATAGTGTTTTAGCGCCGTTTAGTCCTATTACCATGCATCAGCGCTTGAACAGTCAGCCCAGTCCTTTCTGTATCTTTCAATCTGTTCTTTCCTCACTTCCCCTGTGTGTTCACTTTTCTCAGGATGCCCTCTCTGTCTCCTTGTGAAATGCTAAGTAGTCATCCCCCTTTAACCCTGCCCTTCTCTCAGAAGCTAAAGTATCTTTGGTGTGCTGTTTGCCAAGAGCTATAAACAAGTGTAATAGAATTGCAGAGGGGTTAGTCGAGATAGCCGATTGCGCATCTCCCATCACCCCTGGCTCCCCGGCCGTGTGCTAACAAGCCCAGCAGCATCATTGCGAATTCATAACGAGTCGCACCAATGTGGGTCATCTCTGCTGCCTCTACATCTTCCTTGTTGCCCCTCCTTCTCCCCATTTTCCTCAGCATACTTTTTTTTTTGCACCTGTTTGACAAACACTGTTTCTCTCAGTTGTGGTAGATATGTTTTTTTCTACTGCAATACCTCACTCAAAGCGAGAGTAAATGTATTGTATGTATTTGTCACCCGCACAAGCAAGATCTTAATTAAAGAGAGCACTCTAAAGAAGCAGATTTTGGAAGAAAAATGTTTAAAAGTCAGCTTTTGAGAATTACTGCCATTTTTCTTGTGTCAAATCGGTTTGATTTGTTGTGCAGCATACCGCATCTTCTGTTTCCTCTGAGAGTTTAGACATTTACGTTTTATTACAGCAGTGAATTGCTGTTGTGACGAACCTGTTGTTGACAACATCAAGACAGCTTAAATGAAATGACATGGGGAAATAATGGACTTAATATGAAGTCTGGCTATTTATACCTTTAAAGAGCTGCCATACAGAGCCTGTAAAGTACATGTTAGCCGATGTTAGCTGATGGACTTTTTCTGTTCCGAGGGTCAGTGTAGAAGATGTCACTCAATAAAAAGATATTAGTATGTATAAATTGTTTACTATGTGCCTCTGCTGTCTTTTGAATGGTGTAGACACCAATAACTGATATGTATTGTATAGAGCAAGGGTTGCCGAGCCAAAAAATCAACTACACCCCATCTCTGCCCACAAACCTCTATCTCAATGTACGATTCAGCCGTTTACTAAGCCAATGACAAAAGTAGACCAGACTAAAACATACAGTACATTATCATGAAAGTACTAGTAGCAAATCTTTCTTAAATTCAGGGCGTATCGTGTCTCATGATTTTGTTCTGTCTGTATTTTCTGTGCCGAAAGTCTCCCCTCTCTCTCCTGCGTCTTGCTGCTCTCTGCCTGGACATCTTCACCTTTCTGCACTCCTTCCTGGCTGAAAAAGTAGAAGGATTATTCCTTTGAAATGACATTAAACATATGAAATGTGCAGTATAGAGGAAAAAATATCTTAAAGTCACTTCTATGGTAATCTTACAAATGTTACCCTTTAACGGATAATGACACACTCCAGTGACAATACAGAGTCTTGTAATATGCTGTCTCTAACTTCTCAACCTTACTGCAGATCTTGCACAGAGAACCCTCCACCTTGATTAACAGAAGCAACTAAGAAGCAGAATAGAATTAAAAGGCTCCATTATTAAGTTACATAGTTAACTGTAAATATATAAATGAAATAAATATGTCTGTGAAAGCTTTCCTTGCAAAGGGAGTTATTAAAAGTTGCTCCACAATACACCTCACAAATGATGATTAGTGAGACAACTTGTATTGATTTGAGATGATAAAGCACAGTGTAGTTTGCTGGTTTACTTGCCACTGCTGACTGTTGGAGTAATTTTCTAATGTGCAGGAAGAGTCTCCACAGGCATCTATACACGCATGTGTATAACAATGTGTGCAATATCATTAGTGATATCAGAAACGTGGAAGCTGAGTCAAGGCTTTGGCTAGAGGGAGTCACCCACCAAAGATCTCAGGATTACCCACAATACAAATTATGCTCCCGTCTCTGCTTGACAAACCCCAGCCACAGCCACCCCCACACCCACGAAAATGATAGATACAATGGCTGGTAGTCAAGCTAGCTTCCAAAGACAATAACCTGCTGCGACCACAAGAGGGCAGTAAATTACAAGATGCAAACAGGAAATGTCAGATCTTTTATGGGACAGAACCCTATCGCTTCCTCTTTGGTGTTTGCTTCCTATTTTTAGCTTTAACTGGTCAAGCACTGCTGGCCTTGCTTATCCTGACACCACATCACTGGTATAGAGTTTTAAATTTTACGCCAACATGAGCCAACATTTGCCGCCGCTTCATAATAAGCAAAAAATAATTCATCTTTGGTCCTTGTGTCGACAGTTGAAAAGAGAAATGCTGTACATTAAATGGACGCCTGGTATTCTCATTACATACGACTTTGCTGTGATACACATCAACTCGTGAGACTGTTTTGCTAATCAGCATCGACAAAGTCCTCACAGAACATCAGACCCAACCTTCAGGTGCTGGCTAATGATGCCTTTTTAATTCCTCAAGAGGAATCATTAGTTTATTCAGATATTTATGGGGTCTGAAGAGGAAGATGCATTCAGGCAGAGGATGGGAGGATTGCTCAGATAAATGTGCCAGTGAAAATATGAATATGAAAATGTACTGTGATCTAGGGGCTGAATTATTCAGCTCGGCCCTGATGCCTACTGCCACTCTTGTTTCATTGCCTAAGGCAGCCCAAGTTCGCTCTCAATGCCTTGGTCTGGAATCTAGCAGGAACACCAGGGTAAAACTGCTATCCTCTACTTAGCATTTGTACAGTAGCAGTCAAGATCTGGTGTGAGGATGCAGGCAGCTACAAATTAAATGGAGCAGTGTGTTATGATCTCCAACACCTCATCAAAATAAATGGCCTGCTTAGTTGTTGTGCATGGAAAGATCTGTTTTGTAAGGGGAGTTGATTTGATACTCAAATTCATGGGTTGTGTTTGAATCTACTGAAGATAATCAACTCCTGAATAATTAATCACTGGTCTGCAATACAAACATAACCCACCCACCATCTGTGTAAATGTATTTATTTTGGTTTCCTGGCTATAGTAAATTAAATGTTGCATATATTTATTCACATTCATTACAGTTAAAATCTATTACAATAGACAACAAGACCCAAAGAGAAACAGTCAAACCAGATGTAGAAGATGTAGCCTAATTTAGGAATAAAAACTAGAGACCAACATGTTGATATTCTGACCCATGAGTACTCAGTAGTTATTACTACATTATTACTGAGTGCTCAGTGCTGCACCATACTCACCTTTGAACTCGGCCTTCATTTTGATCTCTAAAACACACCAAGTTTTGTGACTGCATCTTGCACAGTTGGGATGCTATATTTGTCTGTGTGTGTGTGTGTGCGTGCGTGCGTGCGTGCGCAACAAGGAAAAGTTACCTTCTATACACCAGCATGAGTTTAGCCTGTTTATCTTATATGTTACAGTTAATATAAATCCAATTTGTCACTGCAAATCTGTGAAAATAGCTTGAGCTACAACACACCACAATATCTGTTGCTATGTTGATGTAACTGTATAGCTAATATTCATCGATTTATTTATGGCTGTATGGAAGGCAATGTCGGCCTGTTGGTCTTCAATCGGTCAGTTGATCCACCACTTTGGTCCAGAATGAAATATCTCAACAACTATTAGGTTGATTGACATTAAAGACATTCATGGTGGCCAGGTGATATATCCTAATGACTTCGGTGATCTTTGACTTTTCCTGTCGTAACGCCATGAGGTTCACATTTGCCTCCACTAAAATATTGGGTGGATAGCTTTAAAACGTGGTACAATTTGTTTTTATAACATTCCCAGTAGAAAATGTTCCCGTGCTAAAATGCTAAACCAAGATGGTGAACATGCTAAACATTCAGCTCAAAACACTGCTGTGCCTAAGTGCCATTTGAACTCCCCAGTAGTAATGAAATGAGTGTTTATTCCTATCCAAATCACATTCACTGTACAGGTTAGTGCAGCTCCAATCTCCAGTCTCGGTACAGCAAATTTCAGGCCAAGCGGGGCCTCCGCCCTCCGATTCTCCCCGCTCTCATCAACACATCACATAGACAGAGTGCTGTGCCCCCCTATCCCGCCTACCCCTCGTCACTGACTCATCACAGCCTCTCAACATGTGTCAGGCTAGCCAGCGGCCTCCATCTGTCTCCCCTAGAGCCAGCCAGCCATGTCCATCCCAGAGAGCCACACAGGCAGAGAAAAAGTAATTCCCAAGACAAAGTGCGTTATGCCATGCAGCCGTTCCCCTTGAAAATGAGAACTCCATTTGCGGAGCAGGGGTAGTCTAGCAGGCAGGCCGCTTGCCTGTGTGTCAGAATGGCTGGGAAACATGGCCCTGGCCACGCAGTGGAGAGCTGCATGGCTGTAGATAGTGAGAGGAGATTTGTCATCCTGAGCCACATGCTGACATGATGTTGGGCTTCTTTAATATAGAAAGAGCAAACACACACAAGCTCAAAGAAGAACAGATTGATAACCGCAGGCACAGACAAACCTATTGAAGTTTTCATATACATGTATAGCATATGTGCATACATGCATTTATCCACAATTACAATACATTGTGTTATTTTTTATTTTTTTTTTATAGAATACACTGTCCCACCTGTGTTTGCTTTGGCTTTGATTCGTGCCACTTCAGGTGGGTTTTGGTCTGTACTGGACTCTGAATCTCCACAACCTTGACAAATTATACATTGTTTGAAAGCTGTAAGTCTCCTGATGCTATCTGTGCAAAGCATTTTAGGATCCCCATATCACTGCAACAGCTGTTGACACAGAACTGGTTCAGACTTGTGGCTATGGCTCCAAAGTGTTCTCCACATACAAGGTAAAAAAAAACAACAAAATAAATAAAAAAAACGGGCGAGACTCAGTGGATGTAAAATTTAAAGGGTTGCCTTACAAAGGAGACCAGGGTTATGACTGTAAACAAAAAGGTTGAAGAACATTTTTGGTGCAATGTGTTTGGGCTTGAACACAAAAATGTCTGTCTGGAATCAGGTTAACCACTAGGCTACTGTGTGACCCAGAATCTTTGATGTACAGTACCACAAATACACAACACAATGTGGTGAACTAGGTTTTCTTTCTTTGCTCACAAAAATATTTGTCTGTTAACTTCATTTATAAAGTTAATTAAAGGTACAATGAGGCCATAACTCACATTTGGAAATTTAACAAACTCAGCGCAAGTTTATTTTTCTTCAACACACATTGAGCAAACTCACAGCTGGCAGTTTTGGAAAAGAACAAACTCTCACGCCCTGCGCTACCTAGTTTCTCTGATGCGACGTCTCTGTCTCTCTGTCACACACACATACAAAGCTCACACACAGTTTCTCTGCGGGGAACCAGAGCGAAAAACGACAAAAAGATTAGAACCCACTGTGTGTTGTCTTTTGGGATTTGAGATGTAAAATACCTAAATGCATGGAGCAGACATTAATGCCTCCATCCACGGTGCTAATGAGAGCGTGAATAACATGGACGGTGATAAGGAGCAAAGGACAAGCGGGGGGCTATGGAAAGTCTGCTGAACAGCCCTGTTGATAAATGGGTGTAATTTTCCTTATTCTAGACACGTGAGTAATGAGTTTTTAGCCGGCTTCTGAATTTGTAGTCAAGCAGCCACTTTGGTTTTTATCTCCCGAAACTCATCCAGAACTGTAGCTTTGTTGATAACAAGCTAACGTGGAACCATCGCCAAACCCACGGCTGTTATCAAGTCACTTGCAACAAACACGCCAGAGCAGGAGATTTCTGGATTTAGTGTCGATTTTGGAGCCTGTTCAAATGAGTTTTGCTTAAAAGTGTTGTATATTAGTAAAACAGAGTTATCCTGTTTCTTCTAATCAAGCAACTTTCAAGGCCTTTACTTTTCTGCCGTGTCCTGAGCGAAGGTAATAACTTAAGTAAACTCTCTTTGCTCGAGTAAAATATATCACAATTTGATTAATCTCTGCCTACAGTAGAGATTGTCAGGAAAGATATAGGGATAGGGGTTAGAGAAATGAAGGAAGCAGAGACATTTTTCAGCCACAAAAAAAAGAAAAAATTCAGTGCCACTTGCACAATGACAGCAGAATAAACCACTCATGAAACTCTTATCAGTGTTCTGCTTAAAATTAATCTTGTAGACTGTTTATTTTCAGAGGCAGATTTTCTTGAAAGCTCTCAAGGCGACTAAGGTGGCATTGGAAAAGGTGACATTACTTCAAACCACTGCCACTGTGCTTATTTACTTAAAAATAAAATCTCAAGGCAGAATACAAAATGAAATGACTCAGATTTAGAAGAACATTGTCACATCTTCCTCTCTTGGGTTATAATGATAGTGTATTTTTATAGAGAAAGAGGAAAAACAATTAAATCTTTAGTCCACACATTCTTTCCCACATGAAAGCATTGCTGAATTACCTTTCCTTTCAGATGGCACTGTCATTGTGGATGTAATAATTTCCTCTGATAGTGTGTAAGTAAAACACTGGGTTGCACTGAACTTTTCACTTTTTTTGAGATTACTGCAAAACCAGGAGCAGAATGTGAATATCCCTTTTTACGTTATTCACTGACCACTTTTTCCCATATCAGAAATTGTCTCACTGAAATTCTCCTCCACATAACTGCTTACCTATCTGTGCTCATTAAATTTTAAGAGCAGCACTACAGGATTATCTGAAACAGATCATACCATGATCGTGAAGGCTTGAACGTTCTCACTGTTGCTGTCAGTTTTCTAAACCAACAGCTGAATCTCTTACAGGCACTGATGCCTTCCCTGCTCAAAGTCCTCTGTGTATTACAGTGTGCTCAGTGATGATGCCGATTTTTTTTCTGTGGAGAGAGATTGGGCTATACTATAAGGCAATCTTGCTGACACACAGGGTGAAACCAGTTTTTCTTATTTCTAATAATCCCAAGGACGGACCATTTATTATCGCACCCTCTGAATTTTATATATGCTTTGCATTAATCACAGACCTCTCTGGCTGAAGGTCTCCTCAGTTTAAAGACGGTTTATTGTGTTGCTGAGGTGCTAAATGCACGAGTTTCTGGATGTGTGTTTCTGTCTGTATTTCTGCGTAATGTTTGCATTATTGAACGTAGCTGGATGTTGCTATATCATTGAATTCACAGGTGCATGGGTGTATGCATTCTAAATGAAGTATTGCGTGCATTCATATTCTTTCCTGAGAGGAAAAAAGAGCTACAGAGTTCTATTATACATGGAGGCTGAAGGCAGCCTATGATGACTTGTAAGTGCATGAAGGCCACAGCTGTGAGGAATATCAATAGCAGGGAGACAACAGTGTGATTGTTTGTCAGCGCGTGTGTGTGTGTGTGTGTGGAGGTATGTGTGTCTCTTCGTGGGGTTGATTGCATAGTGAATACATTTATTTCCATCTTTGCCTGCTTGTGTGGCTGTGTAAGTCTCTGCATGTATGCAAACCCATTTACATGTATGTATTCCAATACCTCCGCATCTGCTGGTATGTCTGTCTGCATGTGTCTGTGGGAGTGTGGAGGCGTGTGGATGTGCGCTGGAGATGTGCTACATTATTCTTCATCCTTCATATACCACTCGAGCTCCAGGCTCCCCATGAAGACAAGAAGGGTCCTAACAGGGCGCCGGCACTGAATGCCAGGGTCTGTCACTCAACACTAGGACTCCCTCTTTCTCCTCACTGCTCATACGCTGCTCTGTGCTCAGCTGTCTCACTGACCGGCAAATGATGAGAAGTGACAGCCAAAGACAGCCCTGTGCTCAGCCACAGCCTTGGAATTGAGTCACCATGCAAAGTAGCAGCATACCCACACAACATGCACACATGCGCACACACGAAGGGAGCCAGACATAAATTTCCACAGACAGACGTGTACATGCAGACCTGCACATTGAAACACTTGCAAAGGCATCCATGTTGTAAAATCGATGTTAATATTAAATCTTTTTTTTTTATAAAGAAATGTACAACTGCATCAGCATTTTCAGTAAAAGTGTATGTACTCATTGCATGTTATTAATTAAAATAGTAAATCACTGATTGAGGACATAACAAAGAAAAAATACCTTTTACTTGCTTCAAGGAGATATTTGTAAGTTTTGCTATTGCTACATAGCCAGCGTTACCATTTACAGCCTAACATCCCAGCAGACTGACTGTCTAGAAGAAACGTCATGAGTTCAGAGTCAAACTTCATTCCTTTACTCACCAAGAGCTGCCGACAGCGGTGGAAAGCAACACCAAGGTTAACTCTTGACTCTATCTCGTCTTTTCTTCCACTGAAGTTTGCACGCTAACCAACTAGCCCTGGCCCGTCTTGTCACTTTCCAATAGCAACTCACTGTAGCCTCCAATCTGCCCTGACGACGTAGACGGCGTTTTATTACCTCTTGTCTTGTAAACGCAATGATGGCCAAAGCTCTTGTCAAGCAACAATCACCACCACCCGCTCCTGGCAAGAACCCATGTTTGGTGGCAGAGAAAGTGTACTAATTGCCCCTTTAATCGATACACAACTGCAAACGCTCACACTCTTGAATGGGTCAAAAACCCACAAGTGGGAGATACTCAGTCACAAATGATAATGGGGACTTGACAATTATAACTTAATGCACAATGTGCAATGCAATGATTTTCACTGGATGGCCTGTCCTCATTCTACCTCTGAAATGTTGAACTTGACATCAAGCATCTGTGTATTTCAGGGATAATGTGTCCATTTATTTTATTCAAGTGTTTTTAATAAGGACATCAATCTGACTCTTTGGGGAAAATGTGTACAGATATGCAGTCTTAATTTTGTTAAATATAATATGGCAATTGAAGTGCCCTTAAAAGCAAAGCATTTGTATGAAACTGAAATAAACAATAGGAGTGCTGCATTTATCTTGTTGATGCATTATTGATCAAATACATCCCTCCCATTACTTTAAGCCAAAACATGAGGTGAGGTGAATCTTTCCCAGGTGCCAAAGTGAAACTAATGAAACTACATCTTATTCATAATGAGACAGTGCTATGGGTCCTCCACAGGCAAGGCTGTCTATATTAAAAAAATTATCTGTGAAATGAACTTCCCTTACATCGAAGCTTGGCGCTTTGCTGAACTGGCAAAGTATGCATTATTTAAAAAAAACAGTGAAAATTACATTAAAGCAATCTGAGGAGAGTGAAAAGTTCATATTGGTCCAATTTAGTGCTGTTAGTACTAAATACAAGGTGACATAGCAGACAATATGGTGAGCAAAATGCAGAAAAATCACAGATTAATAATGGATGAAGACTTTTGTTCCTGCTGGTAAAATGGGACTTGACTTTGTAATATTTGATTCCTCATTATACTGGGATTGAGCATTTCTAAAAGCCAGTGAAAATTTTAAAAGCCAGGGGAATTGTTGATACAGATTTTAATGGCAGAATCTGCAATACCTTTGCATACACTTTAGAGGACAATGTAAGTGGTGGCTTTATAAGATACTTAATTTGAGCCATGTGGGCAGTCCAGAAGATTCAATAAAAGGTAGAGACCTTTTACTGTAGGAGAACTGTGCATTAATACAACGGATTCATTTCTCTGAGACAAGCGAAATGAGAGGAAAAATAAATGCTAACCTTTATGATGAACAAAGACAACAGCCTTGAGAAGGGTTCCCCTCCACAGATGGCTATACTGGGATCTTGCAGAGACACTGACACATCTAGACATGAAAGAAGCGAGTCTGGGATGACTTCACAAACTTTGGTGAGCTCCAGCAGTGGCTAGCTCCCTGGGGCACAAAACAGATCGCGCCTCACACAAGCTGGATTGCGTGAGGCCAGAGAGATGCTTGGCCTTGGTACACAGGAGCTGAGGCCTTGAGGGCTGAAAACACCAAGCAACAGACAATGATGTCCTCTATCCGTCTCTCTTCTCAAAGCCGATTAGAGCACTGGGGGCCTAGGAGAAGTGACTATATCACCCCTGTCCGTCTGGAGACAGCTTTTTCTCTGCCAAACCTCCAGACACAAACTGACAGAGCTCTGAGGGATGTAGCTAAAATCACACAGAGAGTAGTGCAGTTTAGGAAACTTTGCATCGATGTAGAGTGGTTAACCTTGGAGGATGGGGGTTGTTTATTGCCTCAATCAATCAACCATATGGGTTGACATATAAAAACGATCTTAACAAAAGCGCAGGCACTTTTGGTTTTGAGTAAAATGTGTCTGAAAGCTGGTTATATGTTATTTAAGCTCTGTCAAAAGGAATGACAAATGTGCACAATCAGTGTGGATCGCTATTGATGTAATAGCCAAGTTTTATATTTGAGTGGGGAGAACTCATTTTTCACTGACACCTCCACTTCCCTGTCATTCATGGATAGAGCCGTCCTTCTCAAATAGGGCCAAATAAGAAAATATCCTAAATTCTTGTCTATCTACTGTGTTTGAGCTGGGATTGTCCATGAGCGGGTCAAATGGGCCTGGTAGTTTTTTTCTAAGGGGTCAATGAGGCATGCAAAGGGGGCAGTAAAGTTTAGGCTACTGTGAACACTGCACACGCTATGAATCAGTGGCGATTGCTCTAAGACTGCAAGGGAAGCTCAGCTTCCCCTAAAATGTCAACAAAATAAGTGGTCAAATATGTACTGTTGTGTGTACATTTCATTGACTAAATATGCGCTAGAACACGTTCATCTTTTGTTCAGAATCAGCTACTTATCACAGGTAACCGACACAACTTCCTTCTCATTCATCCCCGCAGCGCCACAGTGCTTTACACAGTTTAGACGCCGAGCGTCTACACTGTGGGGAAGCATAGAGTGGGTTGTTCCACTGCAGCGAAACTAGACGGTCATTGGATAAATTCTGGGCTTTGTCCCGCCCATCGGACGCTCAGCGTCTCTGGGGGTCTATGGGGCAGTGGGCTGGCCTGGACGCACGGCTTCTGCATGATGATTGGATGATCTGTCTGAGGCTGAGTCCCTTTTTGATTGACAGCGAAATGAGCGAATCAGCGATCTTGAAGTATAAGCATCCACCGGAGCATTTTTCAAGTTTTTCATTCCGTTGTTCGGAGTTGATCTGGAGACGTTACTGATCCTCAGCGACTTTGTCTTTGTTAAAAACGACTAGCGTTGTGTTTGGCGACTCTCTTCTGTCACTCTGCGAATTTACATATAAATAAACAGACACATTTTATGATGTAGGCCGAAAATGAGCTTCCCCTCCTTATAAGACCAGCAGCCGCCACTGCTATGAATGCTATACCAAATAGCATTAAAGTGATTTCAGAATTGATATTAGACATTTTACTTTGTACTTACTTCATATTACTTTAAAGAAAAGATGATTTTTAGGAAATTCTAAAATCGCATGGATCAGAAAGGGTAATCATGTACCTTAGTTTCACTAGGGTTTAACTTTGCCACTGACAAATAATTTAATCAGCAGTTTTGCATTTACTCAACTTCAAAGAACTTAATACTTAATCTGAATCTAGACCAGTGACCAAACGATAGATGTAGCTCACATTTAGTGATAATAACTGTCTTGCCCACTAAAATGGCTTTTTCATTACTTTAATCATTATGTTCAAAAGTGGAATTATATTTAGGCTAGTGGTGAATGCTGTGTAGTTGTCTACCATAGGATAATAATTACAAACGCTTTCTAAGTAATGTCTAATAATTAAAGCTGAAGATACCAGATATTGTCTAAAATGATCCTGTTAATATGACCTTATGCAAATGTGGATATGATTAAATTGTTTCTTTTCTTATTTCTGTTTTGTATTTCATTTCATTTAGCAAAAAGTTTTTTTCACTTTTGATATAACACAAAGTTTAGCACCAAATGGTTGGCCTGCAGGGGGTTGGGCAGGGCTAGCTTCTCCAATAACTGGTATGATTGCTAATACAATTAATAATTCATATCATTAATTGAAGCATTAACATTTTAAGGGAACGTGCTATGCGATGTAAAAACTAAACAGAACTTAACAATACTGTCATCACAAACAAAGCATTATTTATTTACATTTAATAATTAGAGCATTCACAATAATCACTCAACATCAGCAGGGGGAAGCGTGTAGAAACAGCTGTTTGTGTCTTGCAGCTCCCTCTCGTTGACTATCGTTTCCCTGTCGCTTCCCTTCTGTCTGTGGATTGCTACGGGGGGGGGGCGTATTTACAAGAATGAAAAGCAAGCAGGCTAAGACAAGGCCAAGTGGCATGTTCTGTCTGTCTATCTGTCTCCTCCACATCATCTTAGTACAATCAGCGGGGCACCTACACACAACAAAGTGAGCTGTCCAGGGTTCTGAAACAACAGCTAAGACACAAAGCCCATTTAACGGCACAGGTCTGTCTTGGCATTGGTGATCGGCTGTCATTGGCAATCAGCTGTCAGCGATCTCTCTGAATATTGTCACTCACCTATTGGGCATGGCCCTATGATGACCCCATGCTGTCTTTCACGATAGCTCCCACAACTTCTCTCTGTTTTCTCTTTACTGTTCTATTTACTACTACTAAGTTAAAGACAAAGACCACGCTGTGATTTTGCGTATATGTATTTGATCAGAGAGAAAGTTAGAAGTGGCAAAATATCTTTCTTGTTTTAACTCTCACACAATGCACAGCCCCTGTCTGAGTAAGAAATTGCTGTTCCACCTCTCTGCCACTTACTGGACAGAGTAGACAGAAAAGCTGTGTCCCATTTCAGGGGCCACATCCTTTGGAGGGGAGGATGCAGTCTGCAAAGGCATGGCCTTTGTAACTGTCGTGACGGCAAATGCTGAAACTGAAATGTGACGGTCTGCCCTGCAGAGGATTTTCACTTCGCATAGCCAGCTGAGCCTGCCCTGACCGTTGCATCGCAAAGTGCTGCTCCTGTCACCTAGCAACTTTATCAACTTTACATAACTACATAACTTTTTTACATAAATCTGAAGTTTTAAGGCCCTTGCTTTTTTAACAGTTGTACCGTTAACTGTTCAACTGAGCTGAAACTTAATATTTACATTTCAAAGTGTAATCATCTGGCTCTTGGTTGGCATTGTGCTAAGTTGGCAACACTGCAGGCTGTAAACGCCCCTCTAATAGAAATTGTTTGCGCCACTTCATTTGGAAAGGGCTATGGCCAATGGGGAAACTCCAAACCAGTCATGTGGCATTTGGCTGACCAGTGGTGGGGGTGGTGATCACTCAGTCAGTCAGTCAGAGACATTCGCAATTGACAGTTGACTCAGCTTAGTTCAGTTGCTAATGGTACAAGATGTTCACACTGTTCATTCAAATTATACACATACAATTGGTTACGAGACTCCATTGCTCCTTTGAGGAAAAATTATTACTCCACCAGAGGAGGTTAAATAAAAGTGAATAGGGCAACACAGCTAATAAGCCACGATAGCTCTCCATCCCTCCAAAGGGAAGAACTGTCAAGACAGCTTGTGGTTGGTCAGCTGAACTCTGCTGTTGATTAATTTCATCTTCTTGAGTGGATTCTGTGATCGTGGCGATTCCATTGGAATGAACTGCTTGTGTACAATTACACCTTTTTAATTCCTGGTGTGTCCAGGCTTTTAACTTCCTCAAGTACAGTCAGTAATCAACTGCAAGCTACAACATACTAGACAATATTGTGACAAGAACACCAAAAAGATGTATTCCTAGTTGACTTTGTAAAATTGAAACAGTCATTTTTTTTCACTTTTTGCCTTATTTGGCTGAGCATTCTATCTATCTATCTATCTATCTATCTATCTATCTATCTATCTATCTATCTATCTATCTATCTATCACTGACTATGTCTGACTCTCTATTTGGTTTTGCATCTGCATGTCTGTCTGATGTATCTATCTAGAAATAGCTTGTACAATTGAAAGGAACATAGCAGTGCCCTGGTCTTTTGTTCCTTCTCATGTGGTTCTGAGAGCTCAGAGGAAAAAGCAAAATCAGTCTGCTTTGTTAACACTCCAATCAGGGTTGTAATATTGTTCTCAAATGGAAGCAAAAATAAAAATATGCATCCCTTACTCACTCTCTCTCTCTCTGTCTGGCTTGTTCTCTCTAACCTTTATCCTTTTCTTTCTCCCTCGCTCTCTCTCTCTCTCCCCCTCTCTTTCTCTCTCTCTCTCTCTCACACACACACACTACATCTTACAAGCACCTGCCAATCTGAGATGCTGCAGTGCAATATGCACACAAAAGAATCATAATTGTAATTTTAGTTTTAATTTTAATTTCATTATACCTGACATTTAATTGAAGGGAAGAAATCCTGGCTCCAACTCAACATATATATATATATATATATAGTATATATAATCTACATAATGCCCCCCAGCTAAATTTTCTGTCCAGTACCACTCCGTTCATTTAAAGTAATGCCAGGGAATGTATGAAAGCATTCACTGCAGGAAGCCATGCTGCCAGTTGTTCCAGGAAATGTCCATTCGGTACAGAGAGAGCTGTCAACCTAATCAGACCTGAAAAAAGCATGGTTCACCTGACAGACTGACAGCCCCTGTCGAGGAAAGGTGCTGCTTTCAGACCATCACTGCTTCACCAAGACACACACTCCAAGCCCTGCATAATACTTATTTTAAAAAAAACTGTATGTGTGTATATCTATTTACTGTGCTGTTTCATATTAGAGTAACATTATGGCAAAATGTGCCTTTCTAAACATAATGATCCACACATACAGGCTTTAACCTCCAACAGACTCTATGGGATAAACTACTGATTTCTACAAATTTCATTTCATAGCTTTTAAAGGGAGTGCAGTCAAGCCTACACAGCCCAGTGGATGGCTTCACCTGTGCTGAAAGAACTAATGTAACCTTCAGTCTTTTGTTGATATATTTTGTGGCTCACATATTACTTTCCATAAATCACCAGTGCTGAAAGTAGAATTCAGATCTTTACTTATTGCACCACCAAGCTAACAGTTGTGGTTAGTTCTGGTTTGAAGTGTTGCATTTGTAACCCAGCAGTGATGTCACAGTGTACTGATACCATAATAACAGCAGTGCTCCATTACAATGAAAAATACATACTCAATTAAAAGTACTTACATATAAGGGTTGGTTGAGATGTTTCTTAGATTCGCTTTTTTTATTTTAAGGGTCCCATATTTTACACTTTTCCTGTGTTTCATTTGAGGTTTTTATATCCATTTGTAGTTTTAAGTATCAAAAACCATCTCAATGTTGTTTAACATGTCCTCAGAGGTCAGTGAGCCAATCAGAGCAGAGGTTCTGATTGACTGACTGTTTTCTGAGTGATCCCATGAAAACAGAATTCAGGTAAAAACACAGTGAACTGGACAGTGGGTCTGGGGGGCTGGGCTTGGGGCATGGCTGAGAGTGGTGACTGCTTTGTTGTGACATCACAAAGTTACAGAAGTCCTGATGAGTCGTTTTAAGGCACAATCCATTTCTCTGTGGACGGTACATTGAGATTTTTCTATGTAATTTTTGAGTCAGACAAGCTGAGTCTATTTTGAAGGGAAGTGATTTTTTTTTCTTCCTTTGTTAAAATTATTAAGTCTTCAGATTTTAATAGCAACTGTTGTTGCAGACATCAGTTTATCTTAGAATATGATTAGTAAAGCCAGACAGAGTGACCAATGAAAGAAACCCTCAATGACAGATTACACTGTGTCACAAAAGCTATGAAACAGTGGCTATCCTGGCAGTGGCATCAGGACCTCCATTCTCTATATGTTTTGAATAAAACATATGTTTTATTCAAAACAAACATTTGTTTGTGTGTAGGTGTGAGCAGTACAATATATTCCCTCTGAAATGTTGTGCAGAAGAAAGATAAATGTCAACAACGCTGTGAGCTTTTGAGGGGCATATACATTTTATTTAAATTTTACATATTACTAACAGAGTCAAGGTCATATGTTATGCCGATGCCTTCAGTATATTTTGTCTTTTTAATCCAGTTTCCAGCGGGATTGTTTTGTTCTGCTGCCACCTTACCACCCATTTACCCTCACTTGCTGTTAATCAACTTTCCTTCAATGTTGAGGGAGTTTTATAGCAGTAGGAAACAATAAGTGCAGGGAGTAGAGTGCATGGCCTGCTAATGGGACTATTTCATTCCATTTAAAAGGGCAATATTCAGCCCAGCTGTTTAAATAAGCATTGCTAATGTACCTCAGGGGCTTGGCGATGTGCATTATCTACCAAACAGGGCTCCATCTGGCAAAGGCACACTGATTTTTATTTTTATACCTTACTGTTTTTGCTCAGGTTTGTTTGACAGAGAATTGGGCAACCATACTATAATAGGTAGGTTGGGGATCGCAGGGGTTCTCCTGTGAGCAAAGCAATGTCTGTGCTGAGCCTGATGTATACTGCTTCCTTCAACCCGACCTCTAAAAACAAATCAAGACTGTCTTCACACTCATTCAAGCACATTTATGTACACTGAAACCATCTGAATCGGTGACTGGAAACAATAGGCAATTTCTCTAAAGACTGAAATTTGCTTTCCACAGGAGATTTTGGTTGCCAGCCGGGGGAAACATGGACGAGATTGCAGCCCCCTGAGCAAGGTATTTAAATGAGGCTGCCACATCTGTGTTTGCTCTGCTACAGGGGGTAGATCTTGCTACAAGCCAAGGAGCCGGAGGCTGGGATGATGAGCTTGTGAGGTCTGTGTTCAGCTTGGTCAGTTCCTCTCTGACTTCAATCAGATTCTCTGTTAGAGGAATTTAATTTGCATCACACGCCTCACCGGTCAAGTCTCCCATTTTATCAAAGCATTTTCAGAGGCATCACCCCTACTGACTACTCTCAGCCTGGTCTGAAATGCACCTCGGCATTTAAGCTTTAAGATGGACTCCAGTGGTGAAAGCGATGCCTCGGCTATTTTGTTTCAAAAGCGAAATATCATTTTCAATTTTTTATGATTCCATGCACTGTATATTGTGGCTCAGCTCAGTTACACAGGAAGGCAGACACAGTGTCAGAATTACTTAACCCACTGGAGAGCTGATTTTGACCCAGTCTGTCAAGCCAGTCAGAGGTATCCTTCCTCCCTCCCTCTGTCAGAGTCTGCCTATCACAGAGAAGACGCTGTGTCAGGGAGATGCACCAGCATCAACTAACCTAATTGGACATGAAATGCTATTAGCCCCCCAGCTACCAAGGTTCAAGTTGATTGGGGCCTGTCATTACAAATTCTTATCTCCTGATTGGGGATAGGTGAGCACGGATTATCATCACTGCCTAAAATGATGCTAAATCCCTCTTCCTGACAGCTGAAATCTGTGCACCTTGGCCCCATCCTGTGTTCCATTATGGTGATATATGAGGGAGGGCAAGATTTTACCAAACTGCACCATGCATTATACATACAATCCATCCACAGTCTCCTTCGTGCCTTCATGAAACACTCATCAACCAAGGTACCAAGAGACAAGCACTCTTGGGGTGATCATTTCTTCTACAGTCATTAGCTTGGAAGAGCCACTGCAGATGGTTTAAAGGCCACATCCAGTCAGCTGTAGAAAACATGTAGCACAGCTGTCTCTTGGTTCTACTCAGGGATTGAGCTCCAGATGGAGTGACCAAAGTCAACCGCACAAACCTGGAAAAGTAATAACATTTTCTTTTGGCATAGTATGTTTATTTGTGCTTTGGTGTTGTGCTATGATGGAGCGGTGCAGCTATGTGGTGGTTGATGCAGATCAGGTTGTGCAGACTCATTTGCAGACAGAGGTTTGTTGGCTAGTGCCATCATTTAGAGTAAACAGTTTTTCATATTTATGAGGATGTGTTTTTCTATTATTGTGCTCATGTAAAAGTTAGTGTAACTAGATGAATAACTGCATGCAACTGAAAAAATATATGCAACAGATTGTCATAATGAAAGCCTTTTGTTGGTCAACAAATTGCTGTAGTGTATCTTGACTGTACAGGCATTATTGTCTTCTAAAATAATTCATTTTGCTGAAATAGTTGTTCATGGTGCTGTATATCAGCATTCAATTAATTCATCAATACATAAACTGTTGGCTGTCTGCATTTAAATGTCCTGAAAACCTATTTTCTCAGTCAGTTTCTTACTTTGAGTCATGCACGTGAGCACACAATTTTCTGCTGAAGTCAGAACAGTTTTGGTTATTGCACATTTCTGTATGCTCTTCCCACTGGCTGGAGGTGGGCTGGGCTCTGTTGGAAGAAGGTGATGTTATGTACTTCCATGCACCAATCCTGATGTGGATCAAATGGGATGACAGTTGTGGGGTTTTGTTTTCATGTATCCATCACTGTCAGTCAGATCTGCTCAAACCACACCTACACAGTCCTGATGCAGCCGATTAGCTGAGCTTTTGAATGTTTAACTCAACTTTAGTCATGGATATTCTGTGTTATTGAGAAATACTGATTTAGGTTTGAAACCAGGTTATCTGTGTGAGCACTCCTGATATATTTTGCCTGCAATGAATACACTATCACCTGGTCATAGTGTATTCCTCTCATGGATTTATGGTGTATTCATATTGGTCCAGTCTCTTCCAGTTTCCACCGCATTGCACCAGGTTTAAGTGTTTTTGCTCACCAAAACTTTAAAAGTTTTCTTGTGGTCACACCCACGTGCACCTATGACTGCAGGGACTGCAGTAGCGATTGTGCTTGTACCCAGTTTCTGGAAATGAAAAGCCCCTGACATGATGCCAGAGATTTACGCTGTGCTATAATGCAATTGTTGATAAAAGAAACTTGTGTTTTCACAAGTCTGTGCGTATGGTTCCCAGTGTGTGACAGAGTTAATATTTGAGTTAAAACTACAGTCCCTCCCTCAACAGATGAAAGATTTTGTCACTGTAAACATGTAATACTGCCAACAATGACTAGATGTTATTTAATGGAGAGTAATGGAGAGTATGTTTTTGTTTGATGAATGCTGTGGGTTTAGACCATCTCTACCATCATTCAGTCAGTTTTCAGGCAACCGATAAACACTGCAGGGAACTAAATGACACAGAGGGCAGTGTGTTCGCAGACTCCATGTTTTTCTCCAGGCTTGTTGTGCCAAGATTCACTAAAACATCACCATCAAATAAAAAAAAAAAAAAAAAAGACAAAACGCAACCTTGGCCTTGACACATCTGTATGTATGGCAGGGCTTTGAATCTGAAAGTAGATTATTATTGTCTCTTAGAAACAGAGCAAAAAACCTGTAACAAACCTTCACCATTTGACTAGTTTGTGACGTTCTCATATCCACCCCAGCACATTGTGTGTGTGTAGAGATGCTAATGGTATCTCAAGAATCATACATGCTGAAAAGAAACTGATTATTTAGTTATGACGGCATCATTTTCTATTTCAACTCCAAGATTTTTTTCTCATATAAAATTCACAGAGCTTGCCACACACATACAGATACAAAGCAAAGCTTTAGCATTTTGTACTGAAATTCATCTGTGATTGGAATATTTTCCACCAGGAATGAATTATCTCATTTGAAATGAGACACTGACACTATAAAGTGATATTCCATCTTGACACTATAAAGTGATCTAGGTAGCAAGGATACCTTTTAATTTTTCAGGCTGACACTGATATAAAATGAAGCAGTATACAATAAAGTATGGAGCGTGTGTATTACTTGCAATTTTTCATTACAAGTTAACAATAGAGGCTGTCAAATGTTCGCTTTATGGCTGACAAGATTGATTCCAACAACAAATAAAGAAACAAATTGCATAATTAGTTTGTTAACAGTTAAAGGTAGTTTTGAATTCTTTGTGACCTGATGTTGTATAGTTCTGGCATTCATTTTGTTTTTATTTGCCTCTCCTTGTATTTCCCCTCCGGCTGGTGTTGCCTCTCCCTGAGTTCATGTGAGCAGTGATGCATCGTGACCAGACGGAATAATTACCCAATTTCAGCTCCATTGTGCACGAGTGCACTTTGCTTTGCTGAAGCCACGACCACCACAACATAGCCCAATCAGCAGACAGATTAAGAAAAGCACAGGCTGAGCGGTGGTAATTTATTTTACCTGGCTCAGTGTGTGTGTGTGTGTGTGTGTGTGTGTGTGTGTGTGTGTGTGTGTGTGTGTGTGTGTCTCTGTGAACTGAAAAGACTTCCCCATCACTATGATAGACAGGTGACATAATCTCTTGATGGATATGGTAGTTCCAAACCAGGATGTTGATTATTATGACTTAGTTTTGTCTGTGTGTGTGAGAGAAAGAGAGAAAGAGTGTGTGTGAGTGTATGCCTGCGTGTTGAGCGAGCACCCCACTTGGGCATCAGAGAGTGATGAGCCGTAGAAAGTATTAGACATGTAATCAGTGGGGCTGTTCATCTCTCCATTTGGGCGAGTGAAATCCTGAGGGGCAGGTCTGGAGTGTGGATACCCCCCTGAGGGCCCGGAGCACGGTTGCCTCTCACGCCTGCCTCTGTGGGGCCTTTTAATGCTCACACAAGAGAGGAGCTGATGCAACAAGAAAGGCCCCTACAGAGTAGATTTTCTTTCATATCACTCTCCTTCTTTCTGCATCTGCTCTGCTCTGCAAACAATCTTGCGCAGTCTCTTCTACTTTGCCCCTTAAGATTCACTACCTATCCCGACTCGTCTCTCCTCACTTGTTGATACAGACACTCCTCTTCCTGTCGAGCCATTTCATTATGCTGTTGTTAAATATACTGCAACCAATTGTGCCAAAGGAGTTGGTTCGCTATAATATGAAAATCTGACCTCATCTTGCGTAGGTCACGGGCAATAAACACCTGACAAGAGGGTGGGCTGACAGAGCTTCAAATTCTAATCTTCTCTTAGCACCCTGTTGGTTCATGGTGTTACCAGGGTCAGCTCGCTTCCCCCTCCCAGTGGTCATTCCAGGCCAGGAGAGTGTTGGGCATTATATTTCCATGCCTCCGCCTTCCTCCCTTCTCTAGCATCCAGATTTATTGATATTGACCTTTTGCTGAAATTAAGCGTGTAGATCCCTGAGCAGGGAGAGCAAAGTTTAAACCAATTAAAGAGAACTTCACCAATCAGCAAGGCAAGGCGAGAGCTGTCTCACAGGCCATCCTGGTAAAATTAAAATCATTTGCACTGTATCAAAACCTGTTCACAGGGCAAACAGTGCCTAAGTAATCTGATTAGGTGAGCCATCAAAAAACAAACAAAAAAAAAAGCAAATGATCTCCTTTGGTCTCTAAATATTATCATAGCACTGACAATAAAGAATCAGGGCACATACAGGCGCCTCCAGGGACCTATACAAATATTGTAAAATGATTCTTACATTGCTGTATGCAAAACACATCTAATTACTTTGATCACACTGTTTAAGTGTATGCATAATTGTTAGCAATCTAATGTGTTCCTAGTGATTTCTTACTCTCTCCCCAGATGAACTCGGGAGGAAACATTTATATTTGAATGAAGAATCTTTTTGGGGTAATATGTACGTCTGTATTCATCTGTTTTATACATATTTCAAGTTTTCCTGGTAATGCCAGGAAATAATATTGTAAAAAAAAAAATGAATAAAGAGAGTTTGAGACAAATGCTGGATGGGTACAGATTATATCATACCTGTACCTGATTTCTTTGCTTAAATTGATTTGTAGCAGTTTTTATAAAACAAGTGTACATGTGCACGTAAGGAAAGACTTGCTGTGGCAACAGAGTTGAATGGTGAATTGCTGCTCCTTTGCATTGAAAGAAGGTGGCTTAGGCAACTGATCCAGGTGCATCTTGGATACTTCCTGAACTGGAGCTATCTTGTGTTTGGGGCGGAGACAAGGGGGGAAACCCAGAACATACTGGCCCTGGAAAGCTGCATGATAGAGAAGTTAGAAACATGTCTGGGCTAGTTTATTTAGCCTGCTGCCAAGGACCAGATTCCCTGCCTCACATGGATGGTTGGACTCTATATCGTTCATTGGCACATAGTGAATGAGAAGGGTCATAAACCTGAATGAAAACGAATGGCAGTAGGTGGAGGCCATGCTGCGGCTGTTGATAATGGATGTGAATTCAGCAGGTTGCATACATGTGGCCAAAATTCATTTTAACACAGCTTTGAAAGTGGGGGAAAATGATGTAGGCTGCCACTGTGAGCACTGACCATATATCAAGATGAGATGAAATGCGGGAAAGTGATAGGAAGCAACAATTTCATCACTGAATGAATGACTGAATCTACATTTTCATTTGAATGTAGATTTAAACGACCCCGCTAGTCTGTAATAAAGACAATTAGCTGTTCATCCAAATGATGGCAGTTCTCATAGTACATATCATTTTTGGGATTGTAGCAAATGACAGCACAAAAGGCCCCCTCTTTTGAAGACATCAAAAGTGTGGTGCCCTCTAAACGTGATGTCTCGTCCTCAGGTGGCACCCACGTGGCTCTGGGCTTGTGGCCATTATGGGAAATTTGGAGGCAGTGATGTTATAACAGTGTTGTAAGCAGCAGACACCACCCTTCTCCTCCTCATTCTGTGGTTGGAGTGCTGGCTGAGAGCCTAGCAGCCACTTTCCAAAATAATTCTGTTAGTTCCCATTTTCACTGCTATGACAGTCCTTGTTGTCTTTGAAGATGAGGCCAAGCTCCTGTGTCCTTCATGCGTGTGAGCCCTTCCTCATGCATCAATCTGGTCTTTTTAATGTCATTACCCCTGAGGTGTTTTACAATGCTCCCGTCCCTGTTTTCTTAACATAGATCCCTTTCTCTAATGGCTACTGAGCAGTTTGAGGAGACTGGTCATTGATATCCATTACCACGTATGCCGTTGTCACTCTCACTAACTCTAGTACTACATGTGCATGGACACGTATACAAATGTGTCCCTCTTTGTGTCTGTTCCTATATAGCCCTGTTTGTTCATCTAGGTGTAGTTGAACAAGTTTGAACTTTCCTTTTCCGCTCTGAGGCCCAGCTGCTCCCCAGGTGATGGCTGTGTGTGTTCTGCATACAAACAAACCTGTCAGTCTGAAAGACACGGTGTACAGTTCAACACAGCGCCCTGCTACTGTCAGAATACAGAGGCGCCTTTACCAGTGCAATACAAACAGAGGAAAGGACATGGAACTGGACCTTAAGTGCATTTTGATTGGAAACGGGGTCCTGGGGCTGTAGTATAGTCATTTCTAGGGCCAGCAGGCCCTGCTCAAGAGTGCATCAGCCGTGGGGTGAAAGCTCTTCATCCAACCACCTCTTGTCAGCAGACTAGCATGGCCTGGCTTATATATGTGCATATTTATATCCATTTGCATTTATTCATGAATTTATTTGTTCCCTTTCTTGACATGATAAAATGACTTTTGGTGGTGGACTTGCATAATCCACTGAATTGGATCTTTTTAACTCACGTTTTAATTTATTTATTTTCATATTCGTATTAAAAATAACATTATTATTTCTATTGTATTTTATTTTTATTTTAGTCCCACGTGTTCTAACAAAATGTTCAGCTAAATGGTCTAGTGTAGGGAGCAGCCATTTGTATTTGTGTTAGGCTTCCAGTTCATTACTTGTAGCCAAAAACACGTTCACACACAACATTTTGACATTTAAACGAAAACAGCACATCATTTTTAGAGGGTACCTCGGCTGAGAAATGTTCCCGCAGTCACAGTTTATCCTTATTTTTACACCAGTTCACCTCAAAGTTGTCTCCATGCTGGTATGCTCAGTGGGCTCAGTGGATTATGGACAAGGGAAACATTCCAACTGTTCCTCCACCAGCTGCAGTTTGCCTTCAAGGCAACACTGAGGGAAATAGCAACACAGTGTAACAAGTTTTCTGTCTGAAGCAGTGTTAACTTACTAATTTAAATTGATTGAAAAAAATAGAGCAGTGCGGTTACACAATCAGCATACCACTTGATCAGGGAATACAACATGACAGCAGCAACAGCGGCGATGTGAAGTGACAGAGCATCCCTTCAAGGTAGATACAGCACTTACACACACATACACACATAATTAGACTTTCATGCAGCAGCACAAGTTTAGTTAAATACAAAATTTTAACTGTTAGTTGCCTGCTGCTAACATTAGTTGACTGATCCTCTCCCAGTCAAACAACCTGAGCCCTGGATGGCTGAGCAGACCCAGTCAGAAAAGCAAATGGCATTTAACATCATTGTCAACTGCTTATCAAACTAGAAATTAGGAATAATTAGTCTATTTGCCGACAATGCACAAAGCGTAGGATGTTAACAGGCTAAAGTTCCTGTCTTCATGTTCCCACACACAGATATACAAGAAGACATCAACTGGCTTCATCTGGACTTCTATTTATTTTAAGTAACACTCAGACTATTGACTTCTTGCAATCAACTTAAAGCAGCTGGATATTTTCTCTGATTTAGACCTTGGGATACTTTAGCAACCTTTCAATCTCCTATGTAAGAGGACACTGCTTATTTGATGTCAAAGCAGGAAGCAGGTCAAAGAGAGAGAGAGAGAGAGAGAGAAGATAGAGCTCATTCTTTCAGTAGTGCACATCAAATAAAGCAGATCAAAGTCAAATATTAAGAACAGAAATTCATCTCTCAAGTTTTTCCCCACTGTAAGCGTGTGTGCTTGTGTGTCTGTACTTGTACGTGTGTGTCTGTGTGTGCGTTTCTTTTGTTATCTCACTGTCACTGACAAGGAAACATCAAACAGAAATACAATGTTGCTTGAAGATGATTTGTCTGTCACATGAAAGTGATCACATCTATTAGTCCTCCCTGAGAAATCACTGTATTTCACTGTATTTCTTTTTCTTTTTATTGTACAAGTTATCAAACTACCTGCACTGTAAGGTTGTCAGAAATTGACTCTTGGAACCACTTCCTTTTCATCCAAAACTCATGCAGCTTGGCGTCTATTGCAATCCAATGCAAAACTGCAGGGTGATTCAGTTGGATGTTTACAACCTTCTCATATAACATTGATCGACGCTGCATGGCTGCACAGGAGGCTTAGTACACACTCTGTATGCTTGGCGGTGGAGAGCTCCTGACCTTCTATTGACAGTTCTTATACTGGGTGTCACCTTGTGGATCAATTCCCCCTCCACAGTAGAAAACTGAATGCCACCCCACCTCTGGGGAGCCGGCGTACACAGCATGTCAAAATTCCATATGGATGATGGGGGTGGGGGTGGAAATCTAATCATTCCCCCAATGCTCCGAATAAATCTGCCTGCAAAGCATTATTCCAATCAAAAACATAATCTCCTAAATGTTTGTATTCATCAACCCTGTCACCTCTGCTAATCCGCGCCTTTGCTTACTTCTCATTGGCACCCTGGACCTAAATGCTGCTTTCCACATAAAGTCATGAATATTTAACATCGTTGCTGACTCATAGGAGAATGATTTTCATGCCAGCACCTAACAAAAGATTTCCATTTTTTAACATGTAAATATGGCAGAGACAATTACAAAGCAACAACAAGAGGCTTTTATTCCATCAGTGATTCACAACCCTAATCCCTCCTCTCAGGCGATTTGTCCTCCCACTGGTGGAGATTGAAAATGTGACGTGTCTCAAGCTTATGGCCCAAACTGCCATACCCTATTCATACAGTATTTGTTTATTATTCTGTCTGACCTTTATTTTCCCTTGGCCCCATGACAAATCGTGTTTAATATGAAATGTCTTAACTGATATACAGTCCAGTGTGTTTTGAATTCAGAGTGTACCAAACCTTGGTTGCTTGTACATTACTGTATAACATTTCATTTGAGGGCAAATATTAATACGAAAAATAATGCTCATTCTGGAGAAGAAGGAAAAAGTTTCTGCTGTGAATTCAAAGGTGAATGCACTGCAACTCTTTCAGAATTGGCAGCGAGTGAGTAATCTAAACCCACAGGAAGTGACTTTTCCAGCTGAAGGGGAAAGGTGAGGGAGTGAGGTCAGCCTGAACCATCAGGTCATGGCCTCTGTTCATTATCCTTGAGTGAGCCTATAGGCTCACTACCGTTCCATCATTAGAGAGTATCTGGAGGTTGGAGCCATGATTGATCACCACAGGCAGGATTGCATGTGGTGAAATCCACAGGTGAAGTATGACAGTGGTCATGAGGCGCCATGAAGAATCATTAGAGAATGGACATTACTGTAGTTGGGTTGTATTCACGGATTACGCACCATTGACATTATGCTTGTGTGAACGATCTCTACATCAGAATGATTATTTTGATAAGTTAGTCTAGACCAGTGAGTGAGTGAAATCTATATTGACATAAAGTATAGCAATGTTGGATTGACAGTATGACATTAAAGTCTTGTGATGATATATTTAAATACAAAGGACCCCATACGGAGCTCATCAGTTAAAAAAATGATGGTGAGTCCAAATACAAAAAGTAGATCTGAAGGCAAATAAATGATAAATGATTTAAAGTTATAAATCTGCCTGAATATCTGTTTTAGGGATCTAGTTTCTTTTTTCCTGCTAAGTTTATTTTAATTAAAGCATTACTCAGTCTCAGTGTGATTACAGCACTAAAAAAATTCAAAAGGCAAAGGATATAGTGAATTGCAGGTTATCACATTTCATTTGTCTGTGAAAAATCGTCCTTCTTGTATCCTTAATGAGACAATTGATTTTATTTGGCGCATATTGACTTCTGTTGTTGTTTCTTTATTTTGCTCCGCCAAATTCGACCAACTGTGAGGCATTGTCTAGGAAGCAAGACAATGCTTTAAGATGTGGTTCAACAACTGTGTAGGATGCTGCATTCTCACGCTTTAGTGTTAGCATTACACAGTGTATCGCCCCGCAGTGATTGAATAATATACTGTAGGTACCACACTGTGTGACTGCGACAGTGATGTTACTGCTTCAGGCACCAGAAAACGACTCACTCACTCGTAAAATACCTTGCTTTGTTTTGATTAAAATGACCTCAGAGAACATGAAATATAAATGGTATTCTATTTTTTAAAACCAAAATTGCTATGATGCAAAAACAGAATAGCCACTGTTAATCAGCTTACTACTCAAAAATATGATGAGTCTTACAGCAGAGGGTGAGCAAGAAGCGTTTCATTAGTTAGAGGTCTTGCTACCACACAGGTAAACCTGTGCATTAATAACACCAACCCCGAGCTATTTGCATGTCCTGGCCTTCTCCTTGAGGCTGTGTTTTATATAAACCGTAGTCACGCAGACTCTATGTATGTAAAAGTTAAAATCCACCTCAAATTCGCTAGCAATGCCAGAGAATTAGTCATGAAAACCAGAATCATTTGCACGCTGGTTAGTCCAGTATTTCCCCGTTCAGCAAAACAATTCAGTCATTTTGAACTGTGCATTGGGAGCAAAGGTGTATTGTCTCCCTCTTATGTTATTAATGACACTGTGGTCTAGCCCCTGACAGAGCAGGATGAACTGGTCTGCAATGAACCTTGCAAATGAGTCAACGACTTTGCATCAATCCATCTGAAGTGAACATCAACCATTACAGATATATCAACCCAAGGTGAGGAGAAAAAAGATTGAATATGAATCAATGAATACTGTAGCAGGATCCTGCCTTTCTGCACAGGGGACAAAATGACTGGGAGTTGCACTAATATGTATATATATACAGTATATATATACAGTATTTACACACGTGCCAGTATGTACTGTGTTTTTGCATGATTATTATCACTTCAAAATGACATAATTATCATTTGTAAAGAATCACCACAGCTTTTGAAAAACTGAAAGCAAATGTAACCAAAAGAGTTTAATTTTCCCCAAAAGAACGACTCTCCTGCGTGTGTAGTGATCACAGTTTCAGCTGTGGTTACAAGGGAGCAGCTTGCTTAGATTAGGTTCTCTGCAGTTAGCTTCTGGGTGAAGCTGCTTGTCATCTTCACCTTCTAAGCAGTAGTAGAAGCTGTTTTTATCTCCTTTGGATCTACTTAACATCATGTTCTTAGCTGTGGCTTTCCTTCTCTTGCTTACCGTGGCTCTGCACCAAAAGCTCAGCCTCACACCACCTGCACTGTTGAAGGGCGGGATGGACTCTCCCTATCCCTCGCCTTCTTTTTCACCTTGTCTATGTGCTGCTCGTCTTCATTCAATTCAAGATACCAGTGCGGCTCACATGCTTGTCCTCTTAAAGAGGACATTGGCTAATTCATTAAGACGCAAAGCTTGCGGTTTTCTCCAACTAACTTGATTGACGGAAAGGTTCCTCTCTCGCTTTCTCTTTTCTCTCTAACCGATCACAGCTCTGTTCTTCCCACTGACATCCCACCAGCTCCCTCTCCCCCGGATCAAAGGATTAAGCCTGGAAGGACAGCATTTGCTCTGCTTTACCTGTGGGTTAAGACAGCAAATAACCAAAATGTAAAAGACAAAGCACGTATTTCAAATGCTGATAATTGTAATAAGGAGATACTTTTTTACAGCAATTGTGCAGCAATTACAGTGAATGCATTTGATTTTCTGGAGTGTATTCACACAGGATAACACAGGAGAGAATTTAGAGCAGAGTCATGAAGGGTTTAGTGTGACAGTGCTCTCTGAAATCATCATGAAGATTGAGCCACATATGCTCCAACAAATGCACAAGTGCTTTAGGTGCTGTTGCAGTGAAACTGTGGGGACTTTGAACCATCTGCTAACATTGGTGTGATTAGCACTGTCACTGTAAATACAGTAAGATATTGTTGTGTATAATTGTATTTATATTGACTTCACACCTCATTCGCAGCTGAACATTATATAATGTAAAGTGTAAAATTCTTTTAAAAAAACATATGAAAGCTCAAGCTGTAGAACATGTGTGAGATCTGAAAGATACAAAAATAGCTCCATATCTCCAATGTGGAGTAAATTACAAAAAAAAACAAAAAAACAAAAAAAACTGATTGTTCACTTAAAGTGCAACTATGTAACCTTTTTCTGAGCAGCAGCAACAGTGGCCTCTACTGTCATTGGATAGAACGAAAGCAAAAATAAACTTACTCAGGCTATACTAAGAGCTAGTTTGTGTAACTTAAAGGAATAAAACTAACTCTAATGGTTGTTACTGTGTTGCTGGCCACAAAGAGTAATAGCAGAACCTTGAGCCATAGTCAGTGTTTGTGCCCAACCCTTTAAAAAAAAAAACAGACAGTATCAGCTAAAACGGTATTATGGTGGATGTGGTACTTTATTTGTATTTATTTTAGATTTGACAAGTTACGTAATTTTGCTATAAACATTTTGTTGAGGAGGAGCAGTGCTTAATGTACTTAATGGCCTACATCAGATATCCTGCTCTGAGAACCTCCGTACGGTAGACAGCTACATGTAATATTTGATATATGTGAATATAGAATTTCTATCCAGCTGAATAATTTTCAAATTATTACAGTGAATAAACCCTGGTGACTTCAATGATGGACATTGAAAGATATACTGTACATGCTATATTGTTTGTACAGTATGAAGGCCTATTAGTTTTTCAAGATAATCATACCCTGGATTCAGCATGTTTCCAGCCCTGAACACCATAAATCATTTTTCCTCTGTCGTGGTACTGTGCATACATTTTGCCATGCATAGATTTTATTCCATTCTCACGAGCTCACTAGAAAAAAAAAACCTCCACCGAGCAGAGAATGATATTTGCATATCACTGAATGGTGTAGTCGAACACTGTAAATCCACAGCTCTTGATCTTCAAGATCTTTGTTAGTCACCAATTTTTACGGGATCTGAGGCTCAGTATGTTCTAAACCACATGAAAACGGAGCACTGGAACACGAGCATGTACTGAGATGAAGACATGCAGAACATGGTACAATTATTCAGAGACCTTTCATGGGACTGTTCAAGTAACAATTCTGTTTGTGGCCTAGTTGCTTAACTAGTTGCACGTAGCAGACAAAAGACACTGAATGTTTAATCTCGCTGCTTCATTTGGGAATTGTAAGTAGCGGTCTGTGAGTACAGACAGCAGAACTGTGTTAGTGTTTGGTTTTATAGCATTACTCTGATACCAGGTGCGTTTGCTGCAGTGTAGCTAGGATGTGGAAATGGATTTTGTACGGCGCTGGGTCTGGACACACAGTAGCAAATATTTGTTTTTATGTGTTTCTTTGGCCTTGGTTAACCTTTCAGATATTGTTGTTTTGTTTGTTTGTTTTCTGGCCAGAACCCAGAGGCTGGGGTTGCAGGCAAAAGGCAATATAGCATATTTTTGCTAGTTGTCTGCCCCAGTGTTGCCATCATTTTCCAGTGGAAAGAAGCTAACAAATGCTCAAAAAGTATGCATGAATGATGTCATTAAAACGATTTGCATATCAAATGTGTCTCCTGAAAGAGAAACTGCCCCAAAATTATGCTGCTGTACTGAGATACTAGAGTGTATCTTCCTGTGTCTTTTTGTGAGTGTGAGTGTGTGTGTGTGTGTGTGTGTGTGTCTGTGTGTGTGTGTGTGTCTGTGTGTGTGTGTGTGTCTGTGTGTGTGTGTGTGTCTGTGTGTGTGTGTGTGTCTGTGTGTGTGTGTGTGTCTGTGTGTGTGTGTGTGTCTGTGTGTGTGTGTGTGTCTGTGTGTGTGTGTGTGTCTGTGTGTGTGTGTGTGTCTGTGTGTGTGTGTGTGTCTGTGTGTGTGTGTGTGTCTGTGTGTGTGTGTGTGTCTGTGTGTGTGTGTGTGTCTGTGTGTGTGTGTGTGTCTGTGTGTGTGTGTGTGTCTGTGTGTGTGTGTGTGTCTGTGTGTGTGTGTGTGTGTGTGTGTGTGTGTCAGAATAACATTTTCATAGGTGCATCAGTTCGTTTGTGTGAGCTGTGACATGCACGCTGCATTATTGCTCTTTCAGCTGTTGAGCGTCTGCTCCTTACAGTAATCCCAAGGAAGGTAAAAAGCAAATCAAAAAAGCAAAAAGTCAGCTTTTTTACTTTCACTCTGAAACACCCCTTCATTTTGTCGGTGGATGCCTACATTTGTGTGGAGTGATGAGATTGATTGTGTGAATAGTGAGTGCTCAGCAAAGGTCTTGATGGACGTGGAAAAGGGAAATTTCCAGTGACAGAGTACAGTAGATTAAAGATTAAGTGATGGAGGTCTGAATGGAGAGCTTGGACTTCTTGCTGGATTGCAAAAGCTTTAAATAGCATCTGATATTTAAAACGGACTCTTTTGTTCATGCAGGAGCTAGAACTCCTACAGCAATTCATTATGATAGGCTCTACAGAGAGAGAGAGCCTTGACAGCACGGCTCACTGGTATTATAATATGCAAGTGCTGCGTATTAAAGCCTTTTTGTGTTGTTGCTGTATTCAAATAAAAAAAAAAAAATCACTTTTTTCTTGAAAAAGTGCTGACTTTTTCAAACAAAATTCATGTGCTGACAGTTATAAAGCTTGTTTTCATACATTTACGTAAATATAAAGTTTACTTATAGTTTATATTATGCAATTTTTTTTGAGTGTGTACTACTCTAAATAGTGACTGTATGATACCAATTAAGCTTTGGTTTAACAATTGAATAATGTTTATTTATTGACTAAGTTTTGGTTTAATGAGTTGGATTTGAAAGATGGAAAAGTACATGTTTGAATATCAGCCAAGTGGAGCCAAGACTTTGGTGCATGCTGGTTTGTGGCAAGCATACGCTCACCTACCTGTCACTCAAAGCAGAACACCCTCAATTATGCATAACTTTAAGATTAATAAAATAAAAAGTGAGTTATATAAAACTTCAAAGTCTGTACAGTTGTCAAGATGAGGGAAATAAGTTATAGACTCCAAAACCGTTTTTTGTACCAGGTTGTAAACATGTTTATTTCTGCTGTAAAGTTGGACAATTTAAAATGGGAGTCTATGGGGATTGACTCGTGTTTGGAGCCGGCCTCAAGTGGTCATTCAAGGAACTGCAGTTTTTGGCCCTTTCGTGTTGGCGTTATTTTTCAGTTCTAGAGTTGGTGCTTGGAAACTGTGCAATGAAAACTAGCGTTATTTGTTAATTTCATGATATTTTGTGTTATTATCGTGCTGGTTGGCCTCATATGTTGTATGTTGTTATCAAAAGTATACTAATGACCTTTTTGCAAGGTTCTTATTTTAAAATAGATCAGCAGGAAAGAGATTGATCCACATACATAATTGCTCACCTCATTCCTAAGGCTGTCTTTTAATAGTTTAAATTCATTCAGTCACTATAATGGAATATGTGAAACCCACTACTAGAAATGTATAATTGAAGGAGATTTTCGTCTGAGCCAACAAACATCATGTGACCAGCAGTTCAGATGTTTGCCACTGTGCCAAGATAGTCTACAGTGCTCAGATATGTCCCTGGTTGATCATCTACGAAGGGAAGATTGAATGAGAACAACAAAAGAATACCCTGAACAAGTGGAGAAATTGCTTGCCCATGACAACCACCAATGTGTAAATGCTTACATCTAAGGGCCTGTGTTTTCAGAGGTTTCTTGGAGAAGAAGCAAAGAGCAGCCTACTACTGAATGATCAGGTTTAGGTCTGTAAGCCTCGAACGTGTCTGCTGCAAGGGGCCTCTGGGATGAATTCTACAGTGGTTTCCAGATGGTGTATGACAGACTTCACAGAATTCAAGATCAATCGAGTCCCATCCCATGTATTAAACTGTGATGAATCTGATTGCAGGACTATTTTGTTTGTCAGAAGTTTGTAGAGGAGTAGATATAGTACTTGGTGAAAGCCAGATATACATAAAAAAAAATATAGTCTAAAATATTGTCAAACTATGCAAAAAAACTACTGTTATTTGGTAATTTAATGATTTTTTTTTAATGTACTCATACCACAGCATCCTGTAGTTCTAAACGACTCCAGTGCATCTGCAATATATGCATATTGTCTCCATTTTTCACTTTCGTTAACTTGGAGATTTCAGCTAGAGAGGAGGCCCTTGTTGTAAACTTGGTAATTATATCAGCCAGATACATGATAGGGACTTTAAAGCAGCTATAATTATATTTATATAACAATGTTATGTATGAAATGATAATGTGAAATTGATAAAGGGTGTGCTTGTAGGGATGAACCTACAGAGAATTATCACCCGGATCTACAGCTTTACAGAGCTTTGTAGCAAGTTTCAACTGCCTGACTGCAACTTTCTGGTTCACTCTCACTGCTCTCATCTCATCTTGAGCAGGCAGCTGTTTTCAGTAAAAAAAAATAAACAAAAAAACTCTACACTACCTGCTCAGCACCTAATAGCTGAAGGACACATAGAAGAGCAATTAGCACCTAAAAAGTCAGATATTTCTCTCAGGAGTTCATTGAGACCAAAAACAAAGCTAGTTTCAACCTAAAAGATTCTCATATGAAGTAGTTAAAAAGGCTAAGAAAATCAGTTATTGTAGTTTTAAATCTGCATGAAAATGAATGCAGATTTAAATCTGCTTTTTAAAATAGATTTAAAAGGACTAGGCCTTTATATTATTATTATTGTTATTATTATTATCATTCTTATTATTATAGTAGCAGTAAATGGTGTAAATATTATTACAAAATTAATTTGTAGACAATGTTCAATATTATTGGGACACATGAATTGAGTACATTCAAGGTGCTCTTTGTTATATAGACAATAGAGCTCACTTCCCCACAGTTCCTAGCTGTTCACACCTGGGGATGACCCTCCCCCATGGACCTCACTGACTAGTCAGTGTTGGTCATTGTGTGACATGTGACCCCCAAGGATGTCACCAAACAAAACCAGATCTTCGTCTTTGTTTTTCCTCTCCTCTTCTCTTGGCTCTTCAAGGAGCAACAAAGCTCCCAGCACCAGGTCAGCACAAGGCTACCTGGAACAACAGCTTTCCTGCAGGCCTGCTCGCAGCAGACTGCAACACTCTCCTTCACTCTGCTTTTCAACACAGAGTGAACAAGTTAACTTCAACGCCAGTGGCTAAAACACAAAATCTGCCAGCTGATTTTCCAAGCAACAGGAGCCACAGCAGAGTTAGCGTGGAATAGCTAACTCTGTGAGAAGAACAAAGGAGAACACAACAGAAGCCACACAGCCAGACAGGACTTCACTCCACCAGGAAGCCACCCAACTCACTGGACACTTGTTGACACCTATTTTGTTAAAAGAACAATGTACATGTTGGTTAATGTTTTGTTGTTGTAATGTTTGCTTAGGTTGTGGTTAGTCATAGAGTTAATTGAATACGTGTATGTTCACACACATACCTGTAGTACATCTCAGTTCTACAACCTGCATGCAGCTAACCTTCTCCCTCTAACCTGGCACCATCAGATTACATGAGCCAGGCTAACAAAGAAACTCACACCTTCCCTTCCCGAAAACACCAGGTGGTCTCAGTGGCCATTTTGAGTAGTTTCTTTGTTTACCGTTTACCGCCATCTTGTGTAGTCTTCCTTGTTCAGGCCATGTGGTCACAGTGACCATTTTGAATCGGCCATCTTGCCTTTGTCTGTGTCCCCACAGACACACACACACACACACACACACACACACACACACACACACATATACACACATACACACACACACGCCTGTATATACTATAGATCAGACACTCTGTCCCATTGTAAATAAATGTCTTTAAGTATACCTGCTGGTCTGTTTAATGTTGCACAAGGGTGAATATTGCCAACCTCTACTCAGTAGAACTCCAATCTGTCAAACTTTATTTACTGTTGATATGGTAATTTGGTTATAGTAATTAAGTTAATTATTAATCACAGTTCCTGATTAATAGTAATCATTTGAGACTGAACCAATATTGGCTATTTCACCTATGTTTTTTAAGCTGGTGCCCCCGAGGACTTTAATTCATTTTAAAGTTATTATTCTATTTTTTAATTTTATTAATATCTTCTTAATTAATTTATGCCAATAAATTGATAAACAGCTGAAGGTCCAACATGTAGTGTCCCAAGGCAGAGCTCAGACCCAACATTATGATGCCCCTTGTGAGGCTGAGTACTGTTGGCAAATATTCATAACTGCAATATTAAATTCATAATTTGGCCAAAACTGCAAAGGTTAGAAATAAATTTTAATCCACCACAGGAGTAAATGTCCAGGTGTACTTACAAACAAGTGCATTGTGTTGAGAATTGGTTTACCCACCGAATTTAGCTAAAGCAATTTTAGACATCCCCCAGTTATTAATAGCTACCACTTAAGCCTTAGTTTACATTAAGAGCTTGCTATTGTTGCTAATAATTCCATTTGAGCTTGTTCTTTAGAAAGTGTAAGAACCTCAGTCCAGCATTTTAATACCACGTACTCAATGCTATCTAGTCTGCTGTCAGAATTTGTTGTTAATTCAAGTGCTCCTCCCTTTAACTTTGACACAGCGTGTCACCGGCCCTGTGTAACACAGAGAGCTTGCACCTGGCTGATATCGTATGGCCAGTTAATGTTATCTGTGTGGCTAGTTAATGAGACAATGCATCATCATTTAGGTTGAATGAACAAAACCTGTATGATTCTGTACATAGGGAAAAAAAAATTGTCTTCCATTTTAAACTCACATCTAACATGAATTCACAAATGTTTTCGTGTTGATTTGTTTTTGTGGCCGATTGCGTCTTCTCTGACAGTTTAGTTCGATCTGTGTCGCAGTCTTCTGGATTCACTATTAATACGGTATTCATTGCTGACCATAATTTTATAAAGTTCACACATGTCAGGTGGATGGTGCTGGAGGAGTCATCAAGTGGATTTTTAAAGCAATCAAGTAAACACAAACTACATTAACATTCCCTTTGATATTTAAGTGTGTGATTTTTCAGATCCTTACAAGCTGCTTTAAGTTGTATCAGTGTAACTGATCCACCAGTTGTATACTGCAGTTGAGAATTTTAAAATGAATGCTGTTATGCTACAAAGAACAAAAAGTGCAATCAGTTCCTATCCCTTTTCCTCTAGTCTGTCTTTCTTCCTCTACTCTCACAGTCACAGAGATGTTGAAGTAAAGTGTTCCTAGAAACCTTTGATATAAGTTTCCCATGGCAAATAAGAAGGTTATGCAAATATGGATGAATGGCTGGTGAAAAATTTGGCTCCATGCAGCGATAAGGACATGTGACCTCTCTGCTGCTCCCAGGATAGCTTAAAGGCCCCACACAGTGGTGGTTTCACTGAACCCCTCACCCCATATAAATGTATAATGCATACTGAATGCATAAGATGCCTGCATTCTACCTAGGGAGGCATTATGTCAAAGTGTGGTGTTTTTTTTTTTTTAGCCATGCTAGCGGCATGACTCTATGAATGGCAATGTCGGTCTGTGTATAGGTCCAAAAAATCCATTGGCAAAGACAGAGTTTTCCAATATGGTGATTTCTTCCCTTTGAAAACATGAGTAATGTTTTAGAGGGGAATATTGATCTTTTATTGAGAACAGGAGGAATAATAAGCCAACGCACATCTGGCCGAGGACACTTTTTAACCACACAATAGTGATTCTAAGCTAATTCTGTGGCTACTGCTGAGCAACGAGCATTGATAAGGGTTGTTATTTTTAATGTATTTCGGTTTACTATTTGGTTCACTGCTACATTCCTGCGATTGCCATGGGCTGCAGTTGTACTCAAGGGAGGGTGAGCAGTTCCGCTTTGGTTGCTCTGTTGAAACAGAGCAGGCTGCATTGCCTCAGGTAAGGAAGCATGGTGATGCATTTGCATTTCCTTAATATCCTTATTGGCATAACTATGCAGAGATCTGTGAGAGGGTTGTAATGACTATTTGAATGACTATTTTGACAGCTAAAACCTCACTTAAACCATAATCTTTGTCTGGAGAGGGTTGCCAAATCAAGGGCAGCATTTCAGATTTTGAACAAAGCTATACCAAGCGTTTTGTCACAATATTGTGACATATTTCTCTTATCAGCACACTGTACTAATAAACTTCTGACATGATGGATCAAGGGATGAAAAGGCTGTCAGATGACTAAAGATCAAATCTTTTTCCATGGTTCATATGAACTATATGAAGATAACAAGCCTGCATTGCCCTTGCTACAGTGTGATTGGTTTGGGAGTCTCAAGCGTTTCAAGGCTTCTTACTAAGTATGCTTAGTTTGCAGATCTGATGTGTGACCCAGTTATGAGTGAAATTCTTCTGGATTTACAGTTGGTTTTAATGCATCACAAAACGAGTGCAGTGTGGTATTTACTATTTACTACTCACCAAGATCACCATTTTGATATTCTCTGCAGTGACACGCTATTTGAATGAATTAGTTTCACAGCGGCTTTCACCACATGAAACCTCTATTTCTTAATTGTCCATTTCCTTCAGTGGTCTTTAAAGTGATCTTTAAGTTGTGTCTCTTAATGTCAGATCTTGTAACACTGATAATTTCTAAGGCACTTTAGATGCAAAGCACTGCCAACACCTTTCGTGGGTAAAATGAGAAAGGAGATTGCAATGGAGTCTGTCCCTTTCCCCAGGGACAATAAATCCATGTGGAGCATACTTGTCTGGAACTCTCTTTGAATACAATTGAAGCGTTCAGAATAGCTTCATCTTCACTCCTCGCCTGAATCTGCTATGCTTAACATATTCTCATCCTCATTACAAATATCGACTCCTTGTAATGAGAGTTGTTTATATGAGATATACATAAAAAGGTAAACCATTAACCTTTCTGTTCAAGGACTGAACACAATTAAAAGTGCATTTCAAAGGATCCTGCTTAAGGTATTGTTGTGTTCAGAATTACATAAGCCAGAATCGTCTTTCATCTTTCACACACTACACACACTACACACACTTTGTCAAGGTGTGATAACTTGTTATCTGTGTGTAACAGCACTTTGTTGGGAAAAATCTTTATTTGCAGAGCTAAATGCTAACACTAGCATGACAGCATGCTCACAGACACAATTCTAACCTGCTGATATTTAGTAGGAACTGTATAATGTTTCATTCATAGAAACACTTCCCACACACTTACAACGGAGTAAAAAGGCTCTACAGATGAAAAAAAGGTATATTTATTGCATGTGAAAAAAATTGTGAATAAAAGTGAATGTTTCACTCGAAGGACCGTTATCAGCACAACTTGCAGACCCTGTAATTCTAGTGACATAAATAGAAAAATGGCAGATGATAGCCTCTAATGGTATCCTATTAGAACCTCTATCAGTAAACTTGGACAGATGCTTACACTTGCCATAAAACTTCCTTCCTATCCGAAGGACACCATGGACTTCATTCAGTGTTTATGTGCTATAAATATCAGATCAATTACATCAGAAGAAGAATCCTGTTATGGATGGATATGGTCTCATTGAACAATGATATTCTTCACTGAGAAGGTCTTAAAGCTCTTGAACATTTTTCGAATATTAGGTCTGTCCAACACCAGCCATCTGAGTTTCTCATGTCAAAGGCCAACCTAATTTTGAACAAAAATTTCTTGCAGTTTGATAATCAGTTCTATCTACAGTGTCATGGGGTATCGATGGGTTCAGATTCTGACCCTTTACATAAAACCCACAGACAAGAAAAGTGTTCCTCATGCCTCAAATTTCCATTGTATCTCTGTAAGGAAACGGCTTTCCTATTCTCAGTTATTGAGGTTGAAATGCATCTGTTCCACTGTGGACTATTTTGAACTAGAAGCTCAAGAAATGTACCAGTGTTCCAGGAGAGAGCCTGTCATGCCAATTGGCTTGATTCAGCTCTTGAGAAATAAGATAGGTGATTCTCAGCTGAAGAACTACAGATCCACAAATGGTTATTCATGTGTATACACAACCACCTACTCTCCTCTTTATAAAGCCATTAAGAAAATTGTTGAAAACCATTGGAATGTTCTTTTTGTAGACTCACTTTGTGAAAGACAAACTTTGTGCTATGACCCTCCTTTCTCTCACAACAGAGCAAGGAATATAAGAGACTATCTTTACTTTTCAAATCCCATTGTTGTTTCCACCCAGAAGAGTTTAGACAGAATGACCGGCTTCTTTCCCTGTCACAACTGTGTGGCATTTGATAATTCTAAGAAAGCAAGCACATTCACAAGTCAAACCACAGGCAAAAGCTACAGCTTCAGACAGTGTCTTACAATACGCTTGTTGGAACACAAAAGTGCCATATGCAGAAATTTGAAGATTTAAAGTCATTTGTTGCAAGATATTGTTGCAATTTAATCTCAACATGTCGTTCTATGACATACAAATGGGGACTAGGCTAATTGGTTACTCCAAATTGACCATAGGTGTGACTGTGAGAGTGAATGGTTGTTTGTCTCTGTGTGCCCTGCGATGGACTGGCGACCTGTCCAGGGTGTACCCCGCCTCTCGCCCGAAAGGATGCTGGGATAGGCTCCAGCCCCCCCGCGACCCTACTAGAGGATAAGCGGTAGACAATGAATGAATGAATGAATGAATGTCGTTCTATGCCATACAACAGAAGTGGTAATACTGATCAAAAACCACCCAGATCAGAATGAAAATTGATCTCCTTCATGAAAACACTACATCCAGAGGGTCTAAATCAGGAAGTATTCTTTAATTTTTTTCTGTAACAGATTACTCTTGTTCTTTCAGCTATTAACATGTCTGTTGTTTTTATTCTTAGTTATTTTTTGTACACTCACCGAACACTTTATTAGGAACACCTGTACACTTGTTTATTCATGTAATTATCCAATCAGCCAATTATGTGGCAGCAGTGTGATGCATAAAATCTTGCAGATACAGGTCAGGAGCTTCCCTTAGGGTTCACATCGAACATCAGAATGCAGGAAAAATGTGATCTCAATGACCTTGACCGTGTCATAATTATTGGTGCCAAGTGGGCTGGTTTGAGTATTTTTGAAACTGCTGATATCCTGGGATTTTCACGCACATTAGCCTCTAGAGTTCACTCTGAATTATGTGTAAAAAAAAAAAAAACATCTAGTGAGTGGCAGTTCTGCAGAGGGAAACACCTTGTTGATGAGAAAGGTTAGTGAAGACTTGCCAGACTGGTTGGAGCTGACACAAAGGCTACGATAACTTAGATAACCACTCTTTACAACTGGTAAGCAGAAAAGCATCTCAGAATGCACACTATGTCAAACCTTGATGTGGATTGGTTTGAACAGCTGAGGACCATGTCAGATTCCACTGCTGTCAGCCAAGAACACACAGGCTCACCAAAACTGGACAGTTGAAGACTAAACGTAGAAGTATGTTTGATGAATCTGGATTTCTGCTGACGCTCGCAGATGGTAGGGTCCATAGACCTACCTGCCTTGTGTCAAAAGTCCAGTCTGGTGCTGGTGGTCTAATGGTGTAGGGAGTGTTTTCTTGGCACTTTGAGCTAGGGGTGGATGATCTGACAATCTTATGTTGTGGATGACCTCACTTTGGCATAGGATCTACTTTTCAGATTAATCATGTACATGTTGTCCATCTGAGCAGAACAGGAAACACAAGGTGGGATGAGCAAGGCAGCAACTGAACTTTCAAAAAAAGTGTGGTTGGTTGTGACACAATGAGTAAACAGAAGACAGCATTGTAGGTGAGGAATAGCAGTGAGGAGGAAGGTGGAAGGATATGAATCTCAACTTCTGCTCATAATGAAATCAGTGCAGAAACAAGACGAAGACATTTGAGAGTTGTGAGTTTGTGTGTTGAAATGACAGGCACTAGTCATGTGGTTGCAAGTTCAACTAAATCTGTGGGGAGACTTGTGATTCAGATTGTGGATTGCAACTCTACCTAAAAAGATTGTCATATGATCTTTTAGCCAGATCTATCAACCCTACTTTCAGCTCCAGTCAATCATTATTTGAATACCACAGCCTATCTGAGAATTGTTGCTGATCATGTGCTTCCCTTCATGGCTACAATTTACCATCTGGTAATGGCTACATCAGCATGATAATGCACCATGTCACAAAGCAGAAGTTGTCTCAAACGTGTTTAATGAACATGACAGTGGGTTCAATGAACCTCAGTGGCCTCCCCAGTCACCGGATCTGAATCCAGTAGACGACCTTTGGGATGTGGTAGAACAGGATATTGGCAGCATAAATGTGAAGCTGACAAATCTGCAGAAATAATGTGATGCAATCATGTCAACATGGAGCAGAATCTCAAAGGAAAGTGTCAACATCTTGTGGAATCTATTCCTCAAAGCAAAGGGAGACCATACTCAGTATTACTATGGTGCTCCTATAAAGTGCTTGCTGAGTGTATATGAGTGTTTACAAGATTTAAAGCTTATATAAGGTGATGTATGGGTGCATATAAAAGACTGTCAGTGTAGGCATTCTGCTCTCCATGCAGGTTGTGTGACAACATGAAGTAACATGAAATAAATGTACTCTTTTTGCAACTGTAGATTATCTTAATTTTTTTGTCAGAGTGCGAGCAGTGTTTTCTTTGATTGGACTGTTGATTTTGGACACAAAATCAATAATGTTTACCATGTTCACCATCTTAGTTTACCATAATGTTGTGATATCTCTCAGGAAAATTTTGCCCCAATGGTGGTGCTATAGGAAAAGTCAGTAGTAGCAACTGATTCAAAAAATTGTTCTAGAATCGACATTACCATGGAACCATACCGCCATCATGGCTATTTTGTAACGTGTGCTTTATCATGTACTAAACTTATTGAAATCACATTACCATTTTATTGGGGTGTCCCAGTGGAGCTCTGAGATTGCTACTTTCCGTTAAGTGACCTGAGATCACTTTGATACTTGTAATTCTGATGAGCTTGCACATTTTCCTAAAAAACAATCCATCAATTGATTTTATGGTTTCTCTGCATCAGAGCCCCTATGACTACTTATAAGAGCAATTTCACCTCCTATGTCTAAAAACCCTCCAAAGGAGTAATTAGCCAGAGACCCCTACCACCATCCAATTATCTCATCAATTAAATTTCTTAAAGCAAGTCAGGAGTTAATTAGGGAAGTGTCTATATTGGTAAGATGCTCTAACCCAAAACTGTCAACCTCACAAGTGATGATGCCATCCAGTGGGCTTTTCACCCCATCCCCAGAGGGTCTGGACCACCATCTCGTCTCTCTCACCCTAATGAAATCCCTCTCTAAAGCCACTGCTGTCCCCTCTGCTGCTCAAATTAGTCTCACTACCTCAGTAACAACACCAGTGATGCATTGGATATCTCCCCAATTTCAACAGGGTTGTTGTTGTTGAATCTCAGGGGTCTGAGAAGTCTCTATCCTATTCTGCACTGTAATGTGCAAAATCCGATAGACAGGCCAAAGTCATCTAAAGTAATTAGCTCATGGATTGCAAACTTGTCTGAAGAAGATTAGCTCATTATGTATATGTGGTATACTGCTATGTGCACATCTTAGTGACATACAAACAAAGTAAAATGATGATAAAATCGATACATGCTCACATTAAGTGGAATTGCCCAGAACTTGCACACCTGAAGAAATGCTGTGGTCCATTCAATATTCAGCTGCATAGCCATATTTATTGATTTGCACTTTGCACCCCTGTTGACCTTCAATCAGTGTAAGCTTTACCTATCTCGACTCTCAACTGATATACTATGCATGTTCTCTCTTTGGCATTGACTAGCATGATTTGAATGGAAAGTCCAAGGCTGGATCAATCGCTTCTGAATAAATCAGGACTTTATTCAGCTGGCAATAAACTGATTCAAGACTAAAATAATTTTGGCTATATATCCTTGACTGTTTGTGACCAGCGGAAGGACACCCAGGCTATAAATGAAAAATGATGAAAGGGTTTGGAGATCAGACACAATTTTCATGCTGTTTTGACCTTTTGGTTAGGATATAATTCTGCGGGACTGAGGGGTACAGAAAGAATTTTCTGCTTGTAACACTGGGAGGTATTAAACTCAAAGAGTTGACTCTTTCTCTTTGACAAAGAAGAGTGTGACCCATCTATTGTATACACAAATAGCATCAATATATGTTTCATCTGTGTCTTGTTAGGCTCCAAGTGAATTGAAGACAGAAGCTGAAATTGAATGTCATTCATTGACTGAATTGCTAAAGCAGGTAGCAGCATCTATGTTACCATTCCTGTTTGACTCAAGATGCATCACTTTGGTGTACTCAGCAAATTTTCTGAGTCATATGCTTATAATATATCATTCTATGAAGATTGTTATAACAACATCAGTAAAAAAAAACATCAAATTTGGATTTCTACAGAAATGCTCTGGACCACTTCTTGAAAAGTTTAATTAGACCTTCTATTTATCTACTATTCTCTAGGAATAATACGCCTATAGCTTGAAGTTGTGAAAGACACAATAGAGCTGATATTCCTTCACTGGAGTACATCAGTAAGCAGACTAGAATGTCAAAAGACCTGTGCAGGCCCATCAAAGTGCTACACATTTTTCATTTATAATAGACAGGGAATCAAAGAACCCACCCTTCGAACTCAGGGCCAGTTACACAATGTCTACTGCTGCCCCCACCCTACTATCTGTGTGCCTTTCATCCCATCCTCTTGGAGAGGGACAGCGGATTCTCTTTCTTCTGCTCCTCGGCCTCTCTGTTTGATCTCTGTAATTCAGCTAATGAGGCCGGGCCTCTGGCAGGCAGCTGGCACACACACTAAAGGCAGCAGCACTGAGATGTGCCCCTAGATCTCAGTTAGCTGCATAGCGCCACCCCATCTGACTCAGCAGCCAACTCTGAAACATCCATGGCCCCATTGAACAAGGTGGAAGAATCACACTTAATTACCTGCTGTTGGAAAATCAGCAGAATTTAGAAATGATAGAATCTAGGTCAGCTTGATCTCAGCAGCAGAACTACAGAGAGAGAGTTGAACGCATCAAGGCAAAGTCATTTTACTCTTAATTTTTTACATGTTAAGACTATGCAGTGATTAATCTTGTTTTGCCAGGACTGGGCCATTTGCTTGGCATAATGAAGTAGTGCTGAAATGTTCCCCTGTAAAGAATGATTTTCATTACATTGAAATATTCAATGCACAGTCAATCGTCCCATCGGTCACGCCCCTGTTATCAAATTGGTGGTGTCCCCATCAATTCAACTTTGGCACATGTCAGCAGCAACCTACATTCTCTGAAAAAATAGAAGTTATTTGTAGTGAGGAATATGAAATGTGCCAGACAGATTTGTCTCTGGAGTGCTGGGGAGGGCTAGGGAACATCTGAGTCAGCGGTCTTTGAGGCAAATGCAAACCTCTCAAAAATGCTAATCTTTGATTTCTTCCAGATTAGTGGGACTCAAACTGAGCCGTAGATGCAGAAACACAAGTAGCTGGCGGCCATCCTGCTTCTGTCTCCTAAGCATCTGATTAAATGGAAACCTGATGCCGTATCCTCTTATTGTTGGTGTTGAGAAAAGGACAGTCCCTGCTGATGTTTTGAAAGATGTTTTTCTCACCTTGTATTACACTGCCAATATTTAGATGTAGATTATATCTAAATCTAGAAAATCTCACTCACTTTTGAGTGGGAGCTGATAGTGTCAGATGGAAGCCCACATGCAATCCACACTGTGATTTTGCAATGAGCAACTATGCCTTGAACACAACTCAAAGAAATCTTTTTGGCACTTCATCTGCATAGTCTGAATTGGCAGTCTCCTAACAGTGCCCCCCACCCTTACAAATAACTGCAATGGAGATGCTCACAGCGATGAAATTGAAAGGCGCATCCATAACTGGGTAAAGGATGACGTGCTCATTGTTGGTGCTATTAATGCCATCTGACCTGAGGTTTGTTCACTCAAAGTGAAAGCTTCAAGCCTCTTTGCAGTGACGGTATAGGAGCCATGTCTGCTCTGTGCCCTGCATGAATGCCATGTCCCGGAGCCAGGCGCAGATGGCATGAAAGAAACCCTGAACTGTAGCGAAAAACCCAAGGCATCCACCTGGGGGCTCACAGGGTGGCATCATGGTGGAACAAACTCAATGTTCACACCACCAGGATCCAGCTCTGCTACAACTCGGGGCTTTTTGAGTTCACAAATTATAGCACTCTCTGCTTTACTTTCTCTGCTGCAAATATTTAGACCAGAGGAAATAGGGAATATGATGGACATGAGTCAGCAGATGTGATGTGCTATAATTTAACAGCCTACTGAAGATTTAAAATTATCAACAAAGCATTCACAAATGCAGAAACAAGGTACAACCAGCCCTCAGCGTGATCACAATGTTCTCAAATAAATTCATCAAAAAAGTACACAAAGTTGGCAAAAAGTTTTAATTAATGAAGTCATTCATTTGTTTAATCAGACATGACACAGTGGTCTATATTTACATATTTATTCAACTGAGAAAACATTATGGCAGAGCCCTCAGCACAAATGTCATCAAAAGCGGAAATTTGAAATTCCAATTCACTGCATGAGAGACATCACCAAAGGGAGTAAAACGGAAGAGAGGAGCAACAAATAGATAATCTGGCAAAGCATTTACTGAGCAACTTGCTGCAAGTCACATGTGACATATCAATCTTGGTGGGTGGAGACTTCTCCCAGGTGTGTGATTGTGGAAATGTTCCCTGGAGTACAGAACAGACAGAAAACATGGAGTATTTAATGAAAAAAAGGATGAAGTAGAGTTGAGGCACCATTCATGTATCTTAAATACATTAAAATGTTTGATTTTTTTTATTATTTGTCTTGAAATCTAAAATAATGTTCAGTACATGTACGAGAAGGTCTTTCCAGCTCTGTGTAAAAATATCTGCTGTCGTCTTTAAAGAACTTGGATACAATGTATGTGGAGGTGATCAGGCCCATTTGCAGCATAACTGAGCTAAAACTACTTGTGTCCTGAAACTGATATATGGCATTGCCCTTGTGTGTCACAGTGTCTTACTGTTTATCATTGACATTTCTGGTGAATATTAAAGGTCACTACATCATCTTGTCTTGACTCGACATGTCTAAATTACAAATCAAGATACTTAGGCAACATGTCAAACGATGCAATGTTGCAAAGTGACAATGATAACCACAAAGTAAGGACTTGTTTTTTTGTTGTTGCCTGTGAAAAGCCAAATGCTGTCATCTTAAGTCCTACATCCAAACAACCTTGCAAAACTAATTAAAAAACCTATTTAGAATAGGGCTAGCTCCAACACAGCTGGGGATTTGTGTGTATTCCCACAACGACCCGGTGCCTTTTGCCCTGACCAATGCTAGAGAAGGAGGCAGCTCCAGCTCCTATCAAGGAATTTAGCTCTAGAGCCAGTGCTAGAGATACCCCCAGCTATGCCGCTGATATAGCTGAACCCCCTGTACAAACTATGGCTCCCTCCTGAGAGGTGACACAGCCAAGCCCAGCGGTATAGGCCTGGCCACATTCCCAGAGGGAGTGAACTTTATAAGTTTCACAAAGGAAGGGTTCATTGCAGGACCCTTGTACTGGATTTCATTAGACTGTACAAGTATACCTTATGAACTGGTAACCCTATCTATTTACTCTTTTGCACAGAAAAAGTTTGCTCCCCACAGTATATATTCTTCAAATCAAAGCAACTACAGTAAGCAGCACATTTTTTGATCTTCTCGTTGTTATTCAAATTGAGTCCTTATTTTGAAGGTCCCTATTTTAGCCATGCTAGCGGCAAGGCTTTAGAGATGGCAATGTTGGTTTGTTGGTCATTTGTTTGGACCACCACTTTGGTCCAGACTGACATATCTCAACAATTATCAAATGGGTGTTGATGACAGATGTTTATGGTCACCAGAGGATGAATACTAATGAATTTTTTGATCCTCTGATTTTCCCTCTAGTCTATTCGACGAATTGGCACACAATTTGGTCCACATATGTATGGTTCCCAGTTGATGAATCCTGTTAACACCCTACACTAAAATGGTGAACATGGTAAACTATCATCTATCATCTCAACATTAGCATGTTAGCGTTGTTATTTTTGTTATCTCGGCATGCTGATGTTTGCATTTAGCTCAAAGCACCACCATGCCTAAGCAAGGCCTCACAGCTGTTATCATGGCTGCTTTTAGCCTCTTCATTTTCAGTGCAGTTCTGAAGTCACAAATCTCACTTTTGCACTCTCACTTTGTATTTCACAAGAGGACCTGTCCTTGTATCCTTCCATCAGTGTGTCTCTGCAAAAATGTCACAGATGGGTTCAGTATGTCTGTACATTAATCAAGCCCAGTGGTGACAGTCTCTTTAATGCAAATTCTGAAATTTAATTAAATTGAACTGATGGAGTTTGCGGTGGCAGCAGAGGCAGTGGTTGTGGGTATGTAGGCGTGAAGAGCCAACCATACATGGCCCCACAATAATGAGTTGGAGCAGGCCATCAGTGGGTGTGGTGTGAAAGTGCTGAGCAGGGGAAGTGAAGGTGAGCCCCACAGGACTCATTTGAGAGGAACATGGTTATGAGAGCAGCTCAGAAGCCACACAAAAAAATCACAATTACACATAATTACAGCTTGAAAACTGTGGGCAAAGTGGCTCTTTATCTGCCTATATTGCTTCAGCACTCCACTGTGCCTCTAATTGCTACTCTCCTACTTGTGCATATCACTTTCTGCGCCAGTTGCCATATACTGTTGAGGCATGCACATTGCATACCTTTAATATACTCCACTGCTTTGAAACTGAACAGCTTTGAAACTGAATGGCTTGACAATTTTGTTTGCCCACAATTGAAACTCATGGCTTTTCCATACCAATCCTATTTTTCATGCAGTATGGCCAGCTGCTGCATTCTACATAGACCTAACATTGGCTTGTTTTGAATTCTCTTTGTACCCAGCTGCTTCATATTGTGAACATCTAGAATATAGTTGTGTGTGTTCATACAGGCATGGCAGGGGCTTTGATTCCCAATGTAAGCATTCATGTTAAAGTGTCCACCTCTTCACACTTTACATAAAGCCATCCAGCACATGTGGCGAAGTGGTAATCTCAAGGAAAAAAGAGTCAACATATTGTGTATGTGGTATATATATATATATATATATACTGTATATATATATTTATATACATTTACAGTAGCCTATGTGTGTGTGGGTGAGACTATACATGTGCAAGGAGCTGCATTCATCTGATGAGATGACAGGAGGCTCCAGGGCTCTATACAGTACAGTTGTTATGTAGCCATTGCATTTAGTTGCTTAAGGGGCATTTCAGCTCCTCCTCCTCCTGCTAGTCTGTCATTTAATTCCTGTTACTGCTTTCATGTACTTAGTGTCACTGTGAAACTCACTAACAAGCATGAACTCACATACTGAATTTTGCTTCTTTTTATTTGCATTTACATCCTCTGATTTCCTGTAAAGTACATTGTGAAAAACTTCTTTTTAAAATATGTGATTTTTAAAATAAACTGAGCCAACTGCACCTCTGTGGAGCTCATTATGCAAAGCAGTGATCAGCTGTGCTGCGGCTGCAGCAATCATCCAGATATTTTGCAGCTACTCTTTGAGAAGGCTGTCCTAATGAAATGGGGTAAAACCTATGATTGCTCATCATTTTCACAAATAATCAGAGTAAACTATGAAGGTGAAATCTAGACGGGAGACATCTTAATAAATATGTCTCTGAGTGCATATTGTCATGGTCACAGGTTATCATTTATCATTCTGATTGGTTGTCAATTTTCAAGATGGCAGGTCTTATCTAATGTGAGCCGGGCAGAGGACACACACCAAGGAAACAAAGAGCAGTGGAAGAAGAGAGGAGAGTCATGTGCTGCTGCTTTGTTAAGGCTGTGATGGACAATAACCTGCCTGCCTTCCTGAAGTATTTTGGTTTATTCTCCGATTCAGTTAGTCCTTTTCTTCAAGGAATTTATGTTGTGGCCTGTTGGTATGTGGCACAGATATAGGGCTTAGTGGTAATTAAATTCTCTGTTCAACAAATTATTTTACCAGTATTACCTGTGCTGTGACAGTGTGTGCATTACACTATTGCAGCAACAAAATAGACAGTGATGCGTATTGTCGAGGTTGTCTTTCTTGTTGACCCTACATGATGTCTACAGCTGTCTGTCAGCTATCTGAAAAACAAACACAAGTATGGGCTCAACATACATAAATACTCACATGCAACTTAACACATACAATGATACATAAGCAGGGGAATAGTGGTCAAATAAAGGCTGGATAAACCCTACCTCAGCTACTCTATCACAGGCCCATATGTGCTATGATGATGAAAAGCTGGACCTACCAGTATCCCTCTCAAAAACTCATCTCAAATCAAACACAAGCCATATGGTCTTCATTATAGATCAATGTTTAACTGATTGATGTGGAATAAATTTGTGTAAACTTCAAAAATGAATGAACAGTTTGGCTTATTGATGGAAAATCAGTGTTTTGCATTTCTTTCTGATCAGAATTGAAACTATCTGCAATAATGCTTACATCCCTGTAAGGAACTGTACCTGTCTATAATGATCATTGACTCCATTGTAGCCGCCATGTTGTTTTTGTTTTTTTTTTATGTAGTTGGTTTTTTTAATCCAGAAAATTAAAAATGCTATAAAACGTAAAACTAAAAAAATAAAGAACTCAAAATACTTGGTTAAAGTTAGGGACATCATATCTTGGTAGCTTGAGCTTGAGTTGATAGCTTCGGCTATTGAAAAGGTCAGTTGACATGAAGCATGAGCTGGGACCCTTTGACTTTTTGAATATTTAACCAAAACTGGAATCTATATCTAACCCTAACCAGGTTCTAAAGAGGACACATGATCAAACCTCAATTACCAGTGCTGAAGTTGACACTTTAACATTTTTAAAGATTTATTCAAGCCCATTTCATGCAGTCATTTGATAAACTTTGTTTGTCTGTGTGTGTGTGTGTGTGTGTGTGTGTGTGTGTGTTACTATTGATGTACTTTCTTTATCCACTCTATTGATATCTGACTTATTACTTTTCTTATTTATCAGATTTTTTTCCCTTTGGTCTCGCCTTGTCATTGTTTTCCCTGTGTCTAATGTTACCCTGACCCATTTGCTCCCTTCACAGCAAAATCCAATATTTGCAGATACGCTCTCTGCCTCAGTCTCTGTAAATATGTTTTCAAAATCCCATTGATGTATTTTTTTTTCCTCTCTGTGCAAATGGAGGGCTTGTAATTAGATTTATTATTTTAATACATCCAGACAGAATTACATCGTCCTGCAAAAGAAACTCAAATTTATAAGTCATGAGCTATAGGAAAGAGTTTCCTATTTCTGTGCTGTGGATGCAGGCCTCAGAGACAATATTTCTATCAAATACAGACTTAACATTATGCATGCAGCAGTGTTGAATGAATAATGTGCGTGCCTTTGGTCCCCGTTCCTCTTCTGATCAGAGGCATTAGTGACATAAATCCATCTGTCGCTTGATAGAAGAAAATGTAAATCTTGGACCCCTTTGCATATCATGTCTAATTGGCTTCAGTCTTCAAACAGTTCTGCCTTTTAGATGAAACTTTATCAGATGGATAGTCTGGTCCTCTCATTTAATAACCCTCTGTCGGATTCCAATTGGACAGCATGATCTCACCACACCCCTTAAAATTTGCATCTAAACAATGACGTTCTGTCCACTGGACCCAAATACCAAAATGTTGTGCATGTGCACACTTCACAAGAGCTATAGCTCAGAGTTCAGTTCAAACAGCTGATTCAAAAAGGCAACACTGTCAAATGCCATATCCCCTCCATATCCCCATGCGTGCATTGTAGATTATATACTGCAGTCAAACTTGACCCTCGAGAGGCACCGTAGTCAACTGAATCAAAGATATCTCAGATTACTTTTAGATAACTGCAGGAACATTTTGGTCAACTGCAATTTACAAGATATAAAATTGATTAAAAATATCAGTATATTGCAGTAAGTGGCACCATGTTAACCCTATACCCACATAATGCTGCCTACTTCGAAATGCCTCCTCTCTCTACTGATGTGTTGTATATCATTGTTTAAGGGAACAGAATATGTATATTTCCAAAAATTCTTAAATTAGAGACTGACAAGTCAAAGGGATAGACCTCCTTTTGGACAATCGGTAATAAGGAAAATTAAAATATTATGCACCCCAATTATTCAAATAAAAAAAATTTAAAAATACCATAAGGTATAATCAGGAAAATGTTTTCACAGGGAAAAATTTAAGCATTTGTTATTTATGAAAACACTTAAAATGACCTACTCTTGTGTGTTTGTTTGTTTCCCTTATGAGAGACCTCTCGCAGTTCTGCAAATAAAAATCATCCTCTTTCAACAACAAAGGAAGAAATGGGACATTTCCTTCCTACAATGGTACAACATATTGGTCAAAGAGGCTGGTTGAGCATACAAGTGGCCTCCTTTGAGAATCACTCACATGGACAGATTTGTTCCTGAATGACATGTAAAAATGATTAGAGAGAATTTGTAGCATTCATTATCTCATCATTCATTATCTCACACTTTAGCAGGAATTAGATTTATACTGGTCCAGACATGTTGTGTGAGTCATGAACAGATAATCTCTCTCTGCACAGGAGGGAGAAAAGAACTAAAAACTAATCTGACCTGAAATCATAATGCCTTTCTGAATTCATTTTGAATAGAATACTGAAATGAACATAAGTCAAGTATAAGCAAACGTAAGGTTAAATTGATATTTTGCTCCCCATGTCTTCATCATCATCACCATTGTCATAGCTCACAATATCCTGAAAGGTCTCTTATAATAAAACATTTTTTTTGGGGGGGGGGTATTTTTCATCACAACAACTTATTCATTTCAGTATTATTAGGAAAATTCTCTGACTGCTGCCTCAGGGTGTTTATACATTGTCCTCTGCACCCAACAGTGTAACCTCACCTCGTCCCTCTCCTTCTGGGAACTGAAGCTATAGTCAAATCATTTCATGTAAATCCTTCGTGACTGTCTCATCCCCTCAGACTGCCTTTTGTTGTTCTAACATCCAACTTTGTGCCAGACAAGTCTTTCTTTACGTCTGTCACTGCTCTGACAACAAATCTTTGGCAGCTGTACCATTCATATTTTTTTTCAATTGTTTGGGCCATCTAATACCACATTCTTTTCCGCCAATGGTGTAAAATTTGGTAACATGTTTGTGAATGAAACATCTAGCATCATTAGCATATGCTAATGATCAAGTCTCACAAATACACCTAAACTCTTCAGGATGGAACAAGTGATTTATGACAAGTTAGTGCAGTTGAAAGAGTTCGGTGAATCCTCCTAGACCTACAGAATAAAGTAAGAGATTCAGAATTAATGTGTGACCTAAGAAAAATGCTCTGTAATCGTTGGTTTCTTTCCCTAACTTTAATCTTTCCCAGCCTTCAGTTAAGGACTTTTAGTCTATTAATGTTTTTGAAGGTATTTTGTGGGGATTGCATACCTTTACTACAGAAAACTGAGGAGAAATTACACAAGAGAAACTCTAATGCCAAACCAAATCTTAGCCATAGAAGTGGCAGATCAGAAAATGTTCTGTTGAGTAATTTCTGGAAGGCACAAGGAAGCAGTGTCCAAAATAATGTGTTTTGTACAGATAATGTGTAATAATCAAAGTGTCTGAACTGAGAAATAAAAGCCATAATTCCTCAGTGTTTCTCAAAATACTATCAGGAACATCTAAATTGTTTTGCATGCCAGACAAGCCCAGGCCAATCAATTCAATCACATCAGTCTTTTCCCTAAATTCGTATACAAGATTTTCGAAATTCAGGATAATTAAATGTAAATTGTAATGTCAGTCATAACATTGTAATTATTTCTTGTCTCGGTCCTTACACCAGGATGGGTGCATACTGTGCTTGATCCCAGGTCTCCTGCACAGAGTTTCCCATCTCCTTATCACTTTCAGACTGCTCAAGCAGGGGGAGCTGGGAAATCTAATATTCCGCTTCATGGTTATGGAACATACTCGGCTACTGCTCATGGTTTAGCAGTCTTTAATTGCATCAGGGAAAACCATGCAATGTACATTTTGCTCCCTAACTCCAACTCATCGAGCGTAATGTATATATTAGTGTAGGCAGGTGAGGGAGTCAGTGCAGCTACAGCTGTCAGCATTACTGCATGGTATGAGAGATTGGAGCAGGGGATCCCCACAGATGTAGAGATCTCATGTACAGGGCTGCATACCTTTTCGCATAGCCTCTCGACCTTTGCACAAGAAACCTGAGTTTGCAGCGGCCTATAGGCCTATTATATAACATGCAGTGGTCATATATAGAAATCTGAGAAGTGATTTCTGACAATAAGATAATAAATTGCATTAACAACTGCCATGTGAATTGAATAAGTGATGTAAAAAATAAAGCACTGCATGTTAAAGGGGCTATTTCTAAGAAGGAATTTCAGGCACTGAACACGGTCACTTGCAAAGAGCTTCAGTCATCACTGCATTACAAGAGGTTGCAGTACAAGAGGTTATAATTCGCGATCAGAGAGTGATGAGACGGTCTGGCTGGTTTGCTTTTAGCTGGTTAGCAAGCTAAATTCAGTGGATGAATATGGAGTGATAGAAATAGAGGCAAAACAGGAGTCAACATTGGTTTTGCTTTCCACTGCTGGAGACAGCTCTTGGTGAGTAAAGGAATGAAGTTTGATGCTGAACTCACAACGTTTCTTCTAGACTAGAAAGTAAACAGCTGTGAATGCTAATAATTATAATAATGATAATAATAACTTAGATTTTTATAGCGCCTTTCAAGGTACCCAAGGCTGCTTTACAGAGGGAGAAGACACAAAGTAAATAAATAAAACAAGTAAATGAAAACAAGACAAGACGGAACGGCAATGATTGTAGGAGATGAGTAAGCAAGAGGCCATAGGCCTTGGTGAACGACGGCTAAGCCTGAATGCCTGTAACCGTGTTCATGTAAAAGATATTTTTTCGTCATATTCCATTGAGTAACAGCTGTGCTCTCCTCAAAATTTTTACAGAATGTGCAGTAAAAGGGTGAACTAATCTGCACCCACACATCTAGAAACAGCATTATGGCCCTTAAAAGGTTACAGGCCTGGTGAAAAGGATGGCTATCCGTTTATGTGCCTTTGTCAAGTGTTGCTTTGAATTTATTTTTTGCCACCTATACTTGGAACTATTCACCTGGGACTACTGCACATTTAAAAAGGGGAGGGGTGCACAGTAAAGGAATAAATTGTGATTTTAACATCAATTGAAGAGGGTTTGGTGTGAGGATCTGGAGTGGGAGGGCTGAGAGCCGAGGTCTTGATCATTTGAACTTCTCTTTCCCTACTTGTGTTGTGAAGTGTGTACAAATAGGTTTAGGAATGGTGCCATCCCAAGCACAAATTGAAATGCAAACAGCCACATTAAGATGGTCACTGTGGATTGGATATACACACAATTTCATCATTGTTTCTGAATGTGTCCCAAAACGATACATACTACTGCTCAAACATTTGGGGTCACCCAGAAAACTTTAAGTTTTTCTTGAAAACTCATACTTTTATTCATCAGATGAGTTGCAAAGTGAATAGAAAATGTAGTCAAGACATTGACAAGGTGAGACACAATGATTTTTTTACTTGAAATAATAATTTTGTCCTTCAAACTTTACTTTCATCAAGCCTTGCAGACTTTTGGCATTAGAGCTGCCAGTTTGTTGAGGTAATCTGGATAAATTGCACCCCATGCTTCCTTAAACACCTTCCACAAGTGGGATTGGTTTGATTGGCACTTCTTATGTACCATAGGGTTGAGCTCTGGTTACTGTGCTGACCACTCCACTTTTTTTACCTCAGACTTAGATTTGTCTGTCCATAACACTTTTTTGTTTTCCAGTCTTCCTCTGTCAAATGGCTGTGTTCTTCTGCCCATCTTAATCTTTACCTTTTATTGACCAGTCTCAGATATGGCTTTTTCTTAGCAACTCTGTCTAGAAGGCCAGCATCCTGGAGTTTTCTTTCTTAACTGTTGATATTGAGACTGCCGTTTTGTGAAGCTGCCATTTCAGACCCTCTCACTTCTCTTTCCATTCTGGTTAGAGCCAGTTCATGCTGTTCTGTGAAGGGAGTAGTACACAGCATTGTATGCAATCTTCAGGTTTTTCTTTTGCAATTTCTTGTATTGCATTGCCCTCATTTCATAGAGCAAGAATACCCTGATGAGTTTTAGGACGAAAGTTCTGTTTTTTATTCTGTTGATTGTTGCCCATGATACTATGCAGCCACAAGTGCATGTGCATGTGAATGTGCCCCAACACCTAATGGAAGTGGCACACCAGCACCCATGTAATGCTACTGGATACCACCCAAAATCCCACTGGTAAATGTGAGGCTCTCTTGCATGAAACAGACAACAACTGATCTGTTTTTGGATGGGCAGGTGTTCACTATGATTGAACTATGATTGCACTCAGCATCACCTGCAGTCATGTAATCCAATGGAACATCAGAGAGGATCTTTGAGAATAATGCTGGATTTGGTTGCAGGATCTGCAACTACACTTTAAGGAAATTACCTGCCCAAATCTAAAGCTTGATGGAAGGCAAGAGCCTGCAGCTCTCCCAGACTCTTGACAGAAGTCGTTGCCTGCAGAAAGGCAGTTATTTTTTAATTCAATTAATGTTTTAGATGATTTTTCCTCATTTTCAACATCCGACAGCCTTTGCACTGCAGTCTTTGTCACACACTAACTAGTGTTGGCCTGAAGAGGGTGTAGACAGCCATCTGCTACCTCTGTGACACATGGGGCCACCAGCCGCTTCTTTTAACCTACCAGCGAACAACTTAGGTGAGCAATGAGGAGTACCCTCACCTGCTTTCCCACCTGTTAACACAGCCAATTGTGCGTGTTGGAGCGTACAACCTAGCCAGGAGTCAAACCTCGGCTCCGTGTAGGTGAACAGGACATTCACACCTGTGTTGCTGAGAATGTGCTTCATCTTCTAGTTTGTTTTGTAGTTTTGCTCATCTTGTTGACCAGATTGTTCATTTCAAGATGACAATGGGGATCACATTCATACGAAGGAGTATTAGTGCCATGGATGAGAAAAAAATTGTGGACTTTGAGAAAAAAAGTCAAAATGTCGAGAATAAAATCGAACTGAGTCAGAAGAGGAAAATTTTAATTTTAATTTTGCCTTTCGAGAATAAAGTCTAAATATCGAGAATAAACTTGACATTTCGAGATTAAAGTCGACCTTTTGAGAAGATATCAAACAAGCGCGTATGACTGCCTCTACAAAATGCCTTGTATAGATGAACTGGTGAAACTGTACTTCACAATCAGCTCCAGCAACAAAGAAATTCTTTCTCTTTTGGCTCATAAACACAGTGCTGTTGTCAGTATTAGGACTTTGAAGAGATTGTGCCAAAAACTGCGTCTGTTCAGAAGGAAAAACTACTCAAGCTTGGAAGAGGTGGCCGCATTCATGCAAACTGAAATAGCGGGTAATGGACAAATGCAAAGATATCATTGGTTACACCTGCGTGCAAATCAGAGGTGATATGTTATATCACAAGACACAATAAGACAACTGATCAAGTTGTTTGATCCTGAAAGTGTGGAGCTCAGGCGGGAGCAATGTCTGAGATGCAGACATTACCGCAACAAAGGTCCAAACGCTCTGTGACACATCGATTCATACGATAAGCTGAAGCCATACGGCATCGTTAAAAATGTTTCTACATATGGTTTTAGTCGCTATGTAGTGTGGATGGAGGCCTACAGAATAACCAACGACCCCAAAGTAATAGCAGACTACTTTGTCACATCAATTGCACGCTTGGGAGGATGCACAGAGCAACTGCGCACTGACAGAGGCACGGAAAATGACAGGGGGAGTTGACTTTATTCTCGACATTTCAATTTTATTCTCGAAATGCAAAATAGAAAAATTCTCCCTCTTCTGAGTCAGTTCGACTTTTTTCTCGACATTTTGACTTTTTTTCTCGAAGTGCATGATGAAAAAAAAATCTTCCTCCTCTCATTTTTTTTTCTCATCCATGGCCCTAATACTTCTTCGTACATTCATGTCTGATTTTTTAAGATTCACAAAAAACGCAATAACAGTGAAAGCTTGAAAATGTGTCTTTTTTGGGTCACAGGGGTCCTAATGCACAATGGCTAGACTGCGGACAAGTTTCCAGTGCTTTGCAGGGTTAACACAAATGGACAGACAGTGACATTTGTAGTTACAGGCAATTGAAAGTCTCCAAACCATCTCTCTTGAATGTCTTTGAATTATAGGAGGAAAACCACATGATTGTAGATGGGAGAGGGCAGAAAACTGGTGCCAGGAATAAAATGATGACCCTTACTGAGGCGACAGTCCGAGCGTCTGAGTCCCTATGTCCACTGGGTCACCTATTTCTGATAGATAGTTCAACAATAGCAGCATTTGATTTGATATGTTATTTCCTAAGTCTTCACAGCTGACTCATGTTTTGTTTAAGTGCAGTAATAACTCAGACGTTTCCTTGACTGCAGGTTGGTACCTGACTATAGGTTTGTCCCAAAAGTTTTAAATGATCCAGGTCATTATGACTTCAAAACATAGTCTTATCATAATATTGACCTTGTTTATATAAAAATGAGAAACAATATCTGGAATTTGTAGCTGTCTCTAATATAATGAAATAAGCGTAATAGACTTTGAATGTTGTTAAGATACAAAGAAGAGCAAGTTTGGATGAATCTCTCCAACTTAACATTTATCGCATAATATCCAACATCACTTTGACAATAAAAGTGCATTTACCTCATCTAGACTTTCAGAGTTCCACACCATCCACACCACACCATGTTAATTTTGAATATTATGTGAATTTATTGATGTTGCATTAAATGGCCCATATTCTGTCCAGTTTCCACTGAAGCAGTCTGGAGCTGTCAGATTTTTTTTTGCCACACAGAGTTTACAGGGTATAATCTAGAGGATATAGATATGGTTTTCTGACAGGCAGGTTTATTACTCACTCTGAGATGGCAAAATCTGGATGGGAAAAATGAATAAAAATGCTGTCATCTTCTACACAAATGAGGGACTCTTGAGTAAAATAGATTCTCTTAGACAGCATGTGGCCAGAAGTCAACTTCAGGTGTTGTGGGCAGCTCCCAGGTATAGATGTGGTTGACAGTATAAATATGAAGTGGGGCACTGCTTAAAAATAGGAAGCACACTCAGTAAAATGTCAGTGAATGGTACTGAATGTGCAAACGGGCTGTTGTGTATGTGTGTGCGTACATATGAAATTCAATGCTCACATTTTTAAATAGGAACACAGGCCCATGCTTTTAACACCTGCAGTGTGGAACCATTGATTCAGGTCAAGCCTATAGAAAAGGCTATATGAAGATGTAAAAATTGCATATCTGAAACTATATAATAATTTCATACCTTTATAATAACATTCTCTGAAATAGAAACGTTTGACATGGCTCTGGTGTTCACATAGGCCCTGTTCAGACCTCGTATTAACGTCCGTCTTGGGTGATCCGATCACAAGCGGACAGCTCTAACTACAGGTGTGAACACACCCAAGACGCATTGAGGACACATTTGAGATCCAATCACTCAGACCAAATTCGGAGGTGGTCTTTTAGCAAATGGAACATAAATGAACACAAATGCGTCGTGGGTCATATTGTAGGTCCGCCGACTCCAATCAGTCCTGCCGAAAATATTTTATTATTTCAAATAAAACTTTAGTTCATTGTAGGGCTGTGCACACTGCATTGATTCACTCAGCCACTCCTTGCCCCACTCTCTCTCTTTCTCTCTCTGTCTCTCTCTGTCTCTCTCTCTCTCTCTGACTCTCTCTCACCAACACATTGACAACAGACCCGTCTGTCGTAGTCAGATTGACCAAAAAACAACACACCTGCATATAGAGCGGGAACGTGAGATCTGATCAAAAGTGGTCACTCGAGATGCATTTTAATACCAGGCGTGAACTGAAGTACTTAGAGCTGACCACTTGTGATCGGATCACCTGAGACGCATGTTAAAAGCAGGTTTGACTAGCGACATTGAAAGAGAAAATAATGCTACAGAATATTCCCATTGTTGTGTGTGACATCTTCCTTTGCGGCTCCGCGTGCACTCGCATTCTACTATTCAACATGGACTGGAACCGTGCAGTTGGAGAAAGAGTCAGATAAGAGAAGATGAGCTGTATGCAGTTTTATATTTCAATTTGGCAAATCCTGTATTGCTATCTGGAGAGGATGCAGTTTGCTACATTCTACACTGACATTCCTTCAATAAATATTTATGGCACTGCACTGAAGTATGTTCATGTCAACATCAAAATGCAATAGTTTGCTTTACTGTGTGTGTGCCCTGTGTCTGTATGACAGAAACTTGCAAGCTGCCCATGCATGTGCATATTTGTGAGACAGCGATCTCCTGTGCACTCTATGTTTCACACACTTGCACTGGTTGTAGATGACCCAGATTGAAAAATATTCAGATTTTATGTACCCTACACCAGGGAACTGAATTTTTCATTGTGTCATATGGTCTACACTTGTGCAGGCAAATGAGAAGACTAATAAGTGCTTTTCACTCCAGCTAGCATGTTACTTCCCTGCTGATAAGTAAAGGCATTAAGCACTACTTGGGTCTTCTCTAAGAGTAATCAGCAGTTTGGAAAAGCGCTGTGTTTCGATGGACCCTATACTAGCGCCGTGACAATCCTATTAAGAAAACAGTGTGTGCTGTTAGTGTGACGCAAATTGGCTACAAGTAGTCTGGCTGCTCTCCAGGCATGACTCAAGGTGACGGCAGCAACACAAAGGCACAAAGTTACTGTCCAGATCAATACAGGCATATTGAAGGCATAGGACACAGCCATTTGTTTAATGTGGTACTCTGTAATGAAACTAAATAGAAAGAAAAGTCACACAAGGCAAAGTGAAGCCAGAACAACGGTGTATGATGTTTGTATGCTGCTCAGTCAAGAATAAAAGAGGCAGATCACAATCACGTGTGTTCCCATTCTTTAGCCAGACATGAGATCCCCAGCAGACACAATCACTTCTCAGATATGTCATGAGAGAAGAGCTCAGTGGGCAACAATAATACACTGAAAGCCACTAACACACACACACACACACACACACACACATACACTGACACTGTCATACACACAAGCTCACCCTCTTTCCCAAGCACCGCAGAATAGAGATGGGAAACACAGATACATTAATATGCGGTGTGTTAAGAGATGAGGATGAGTGAATAGACATACTGTACATTTAATTACATGGAGTTTTTTGCAGCTTTGATGCATATCCTGTGTAGTATGACAGTCTGGGAGCCTGCAGAGAAAGGAAAACCCAGACACCACAATAGAGTAGGAGAAAGAGTGCAGAGTGGTATCGCAGGTCAATGCTTACGTCATAAAAAGAATTATAGTTCATATCTCTGGAGCTACGCTCGTGTTCCCCTTTGTATTCAGTTCTTGTTCACTTTCTTTTATCTTTTAATGCAACCATTTGTCTCATTGTCTAACTCTGTGGCAGAAAAAAAAAATAAGGCAGCATCCCATTTCCTCACAAGGGTGAATAAATCATAGATTCTCCTCAGATTCCTCCACCATGGCTTCGTCTAATCCATTTGAAATCCATGCGTGTTAAGTCAGTGGTCAGACGCACTCTATCTGTTTGTCCTTAAAACAATTATGGACGTTTAACAGAAGTATCACTCACTAATCTCAAGACAATTCACCTTATTAGAGACTGTGTAATCCATCATTTGGTTTTGACAAAACAAAGCTTCTCTCAGCAGCACCTGATTGATATTTTGGCAACTTGCTGTGAGCTTGACTTTCAATGTGTGATGAGAAGCACAGTAGAAGGCATGTCAGTAGCAGTCAGGTAGCACAAGGTCATTTTAGTGTTAAGGCTTTCTGGGTTTTGCACTTAAATGATCTGCCTTTTCAGGTCAGGTCAGGTCAAAAGTGCCTGTCTAATATCATCAGTGTTTTTAGGGCTGAACGATATGCAAAGAAAGTCAAATTTCAATTATTTTGGCAGATATTGCGATTGCAACATGAGTCAAATGACGATGATGTGGTTTTAGTTGGGGTCTGTACCAAACAAAGGTGTTCCTTTACTCCATTGTTCCAATGCTTCCTTTATTGTATGTTGTGACACATTTTACCTTTATCAAAAAAATTCCAGTTCCTGTGATTTGGATATTGTATTTGGCCATATTGGGATTTGAATAATATTTTGATTAATTCTTCAGCCTTAGTTCTCTGTTAATGGAAAAATACTCTTGGAGTTTTTAAACTTTGTACTGTACGTGACATGTTGGGTATTTTGACCTTCCTCACATAAAAAAACACACAGCTCTCCTTCCTACACATGCTACTGTGAAATAAATGATTGCCATTGCAACCTTGACTTGCCACTGTGTGATTTGCTGAAGGAACCCTTCTTCCTAGGGAGAAATGTCCTCGAAGTTCATTGCCAACTTCTGTTTTGCTATTTGCCAAACAATTTACTGCATTAATCTTTAGTTCATCTCGGACCACAAAAGGAGAACTGTGTTATATCTCCCACAATAAAACATTATCATTTGCCCTCCACGGCTTATTCAAGGGCTACGTATTTTGCAATCCCCCACAGTCAACATCATTTGCAAATCAAAGTTCTAGTATTATTTCTTCTTTTTATCAAAGCTATGTTAGCAGTGCCATGAAGCTGAAACACTTCATGTTCCAGTGAGAAGATTCAGCATCTTAGACTTAGCAGACAGCTGAAGACAAATGTTGCGTGCACACCAGTGTTTTTGAATTATTGTTTAGCCTTGCTAATGCTTACAGAATTCATTACATCCAGGACCATTATGAGACAGTGGTATATAGGTAAAAACCACAAGCATGCATCAAGGAGTTCAAATTACTTTCAGTAATAAAGCTCTTTGTGAGCATAGACCACATTATTCATCTGTCCCATTTCAGTCAGTGGACACACTAATTGAAATGAGGCTAAAGTTACTTTGCAAGCGTAAAATACATAATAAAAAGTGAAATTTTGGCATCAGCATGTCAAATCATTTTATAGGTTTGCAAGACATGCATATGCAGTCTGCACTGGTCATTGACTCGCTTCTGTTGTATTCATTTTTTCTATAAAAGTTGTTGTTAATTAATGTTTGTATTTTTACAATGTGTTAATTACCTTGTTAAGAATTAGTAAGACTCGAATTAATGCCACTCATCTGTAAAACAAATAAATCTTTTGCTCTAGCAAAGCACTGATGTCACTGATCAGAATCAGCTGACTCTTATCCTCAGGTGTCACCAATCATGTCCTGTCAATACAATCAGGTTGTCTTTAGAATTTGATTTATTCTGTAGCAGCCTAGTGCACATGGCTGTTACTGGCCCTAATAACTGGCTTAAGCCCTCTCTAGCCATGCTTCATCTGCTCTAACTTTTTATTGTCACTCTGCGATGGCATACTATATGTAGCACCTTGTGCTTTTTGTGTCTTTTTGTGTCCTTCAATAAAGTATGCAGTAAGTTTTTCTGGCATGAACAGATTCATTTCTAAATGGCTAAATGCCTAAATACAACAGCGTGTAGTTTTTTATTTGTGATCTAAACAATGTGATCTACTGTATGTCCTTAATGACTGAGTGTGCGCACGGAACATATATTACTGAACTTTGTAGCACTGTTGAAACCAAAGATGTGAAAACCTCAGTAGGTGTGCGTTTTCATGAGGGATCATTTGCCGCCTGACCTTCACTTTGACGCCACTGATTGATCACATCAGTTATAGCTACAGATACCAGAGTCACGACCATCTGTTACAGTCTAAAGAGTGTTGCCTTTGCACATATTCCTCACACTGTAGGGTATTAATGAACAACTGTTTTGTGTGTCATTGGATGTAGAATAGATTGTATTGCTTGAAAGTCATTTTTTAAGGGAATTGTATTTGAATGAGTAATTTTCCCTTAAGCAGCTATCAAAGGAGATAACAAGTGAAAATAATTAAAGAGCTAACTTTTACAGTTGCCATATCCTTACATAAATACATTCACAATAGTGTAGATGCCCCAGGTACTGTATATATAGTACTTATGTTGCTCATGCTGGCTTTCTAGGACAGTGGTGTTGCTCCACAGGCTACAGTATAATATGTATTTATTCACGTGTCTTCTTACAAGCATGTGTGACTACAGGCAAAGACACATTGACGTGTCTGTGTGTTGTGTCTAAAACATAACTTAGGATACATGTAAAACATGTATGTCTCATTGATATTGAACCCTGATATTCTGGAGATGGAATGCCTACTGAAATATTTAAACATAATTCAGGGAAAGTAGAAATATGGTAGGATGGCTTCAAGGCATCAAAGCAATTTTATTCACAAAGAAATTAGTTTTTTTTTTGTTTGTTTTTTTTTCTGGGGCCACAGCAATATATTAGAGTATGTGCCTGGTAAGGTCTAAAAATATCGAGCAAATTCTTTAAATAACAGAAAAAAATAAGATCATTTAGAAGGTCCTCAAATGTTAAGTTAGTAGCCATAAACACCTAGCTTATGGCAGTCGTTTTTAGCTTCATCAACATCAGCAAATAGTTTGAGGTAAAACACAATTAGACTCTTACTGTATGTAGATGACCAGGGGCTACACTTTATTTCAATGCTGAAAATGAAATTTACCTAAAACACCACATTGCAGATTTTTCTTTCTTTCATTTTCACCACTCTCATCAGTTTTGTTTCCAGCAGCAAATGGTAGCTGTTTCCAGTGAAAAGCAGTAAAATCCCACAGTATGCTGCCTGCTCAGTATCAAATGTCAAGCAGACAAAGTTAGCGGCTAGCCATTACTAGCTAAAAAACTTATTTCCTTTGTTGCCTAGGAGTTTGTAGAGAGGAAAATAGAGCTAAAAGGAGAGTAAATATTGTTAGATTCTCGAGGAGGTTAAAAACATGACTCCAAATGAATGGTGTTATTTCCGTGTCTGCTATTTCAGTAGTGATAATATGTTGTATTCATGGCTTGTTTCAACTGCCTTATTTCCAGTAGCCAAAAAAACAAAAAAAAAAAAACAAAAACATGTTTTGCAGGTTTAAAGAGGCAAGAAAAAAACACTATAATTCAAATTCCAGAGGAGTGAATTTTTAATGCCACTATGAATCATTCAGCCTACAGTATTTGGCAATGTGTGTAAAAGGACGGCATTTGAAGCCCTCCACCATTCTCTCTCACACAAGAAGGGTTGTGGTAGTCGTCTTTTATTTTGAATTAAGCCGCAGCTTCTTTTAGGCATGTACAGATGAGTGGGCTGTCATTGTATGAGTAATCACTTTCGTTAGCGTCTTCGTTATTGACCTGGTGAATGCAAAAAGGGGGACATTGGTCTTTGTTTGTGTAATCTGAAATGAATAGGCTGACTGTATTGGCATCACTCATTGTCATCTGCAATATTAAAAACAGACGTTGTCTCGATGTCAAGCTATGTATCAAAAGAACGCATTCAAGCTTAAACATTAATAAGGGTAAAGGATACAAGCCAGTGGTGCAGAAATTAATGTGGCACTCCTCAGACCTGGATCTTTGGAAATTCAGTGGTTTACCAAGGCGATGTTTAAAGGCCAGCTCACGGCAAGTTGGCTTTCTGCTGACTCCAGCACCTTTCCCAACAGACAGCAAGGGCAGTTTTGCAAAGAAGGAAAGAGATTATGGAAGAACTAGGTCGACAGAGTACGAAGGAGTAAAGGCAGGGAAAGAAGAGGTCAGTGGAGGAAGACATTTGGGTAAACTGCTTGGACATAAGTTTTCTGCATTAACTATGATCACAGAGTCATTTCTTTTGCTTGTACCTTGCTGTGTTTTAATTTTTATGGCTGCTGTTTCTTACCTTGGCTGAAAACCATGGAATTGATTGTTGAATTACAAATAATTCACACAATGTGCATGAGTTGAGAGTGTAGAACAGCAGATACCTCCTGTCTATCACAAATATGACTTTGCACTGTAATAAATGCAATGTTCCAGAGTTTGGTGGTTTTATTCTGTTATATCACCAGATAAATAAAATAATTACAGTACTTCTTTTCAGTTTTTTCTCATATGAGTCATTTATTGCCTGACAAAATTTATCTACTCATTCAATTAAATAGACATTTAGAAGCAGTCCCTAGGGTTATGTTTAACTCTGACTTCTGGGTTTGTCCAATCCAAAAAGACTGTGAAACCCATTATATTGAAACTAGTCTAATATGTGGGACTAACTGATCAAAATAATACCATAATTACAATTATTGCAGTGATCTAGCCTCATTACCCTTTCTGGACGCAGGAATTTGTCCAGTTGAGTGGGTGTTGACAGAGCCACATTCTGCCTTTCCAGACTTCTAATTTCTTGGTGCCACGTGTACATCATTTGTCTTGGACTGAAATCTATTCTGAATGGAAGGCTTTCATTAAGTCATCCAATAATGAGCCTGTTTGTCAAGTACAAATGCCAGGGTGCTGAGGGCAGTCATTCAAGGGCACATTTTCCAGGCAGTGTCAATATGCTGCTCTGTTCACCCAATACTTAAAAGAAGAAAAATCCAATATCAGTTTCCCTGGAGAATATTACCTGAAATTAAGAAATTATATCTGCATTGGTGTGTGCATGTGTGTGTGCGTGCAAGTTTTTATAGTATTTGTTTGTGTGTACAATATGTGTTGTGAAATATTAGTGTTTCTGTTTCTGCATCACTTTCCTGTCATCTTGCTGCTGTCTCTTTCTCACTTATTTTAGTTACACGGTACACATTTTTAATTGACCACCCGACCCCCCCCACCCCATCCACCCAGGTATTCTCACTCGCATGTAAACTGTCCATTCGCACTGTGAAAGGGGTTTTTACCCCATCTGATCAATACACCAATCCCAGCGAGGTCCCTGACACTGTCTGTCAGCAGGTCATCTTGTAGCAGTGATAACACAGCTCTGATGTTTTCTTTCTGTAATGGAAAGGCCACATGTCAGATAACTAATTAGCTTGCTGGACAGTTAAATTTCTGCAAGAGAAGGTGTTCAAGACACGACAGCTGCTGATGGAGGCTTTGTCAGACTGCGAAACTCCTGCCACATGAAGTTAAAAAAGACCATAGAGTCAGTCATCAAGAAGAAGCTTGAGGTTATTTCCCCCTAATTATGATTGACAGAACAATCCTCTCTTCCTTATTCTCTCTATCTCCATTTTTTATTTTTTTTTTCACCATTTACATTAAGTATCTAATTCTGTTTACAACTGCTCTTTTAACCACATTACTGCTTCTATCATCTGTCTCTATATGAAAACATTATGGTAGAACAGTGTAGAGAATGATGTATAACAGTGTAGTCATTTCCCCCCACCATCACCCTAACCACACCCTTGGGCAGGTTAAAGCGAGGCTGACATATTATATACAGTATGTGCAACAGTCTCCACTGCATCATAGGCCGATGTAATATATTAGGCCTCTGAAACACAGGGGAGACAGCGAGCAGAGACGTGATGTGCATGCAGCTGAAGTTTGCAACAGAGAATGTCCTGAATTATTTAATACCAAACAAGGTCTGGGTGAGCGCTGAGGATAACAGTTCATTTAGGTAATGCATGGTGAGAGCACTGTCAAATTTTCCCCCAGATACATTCTTAACACATCCAAAAGAACAGAAGTATAAAGCCACATTGTTTAGCGAGGTATAGCCAAAATCATTAATGGTGAAGGGGTTCCCACGGGCCTTGAAGTCCATGAAAATAGGCTAGTTTGAGAGAAATTAGGTGTTTTTCTTATTCAAATATAGCAATATCAGACCTTAAACTCTGTCTTGATGGACTCTTGTGTTTATTCGTCTGTTTTTAATATAAACAAATGAATCATCATGTTTTCATCTACGAATGTCTGTATACAACTTATGTGTCTTATACTTTCTAGATGAAAGAGAGGGCCATTTGTGACAAGTTCTGCCTTCTCATACAGCCTCAGGTGGAGTACAGGATCCCTGACGTGTGTGTTACAGACTGAAAAAGCTATTTAGTACCATTCCTGTGCCATATATGTCCAGCAGGGCATCCCTAACTAAAATAAATGATGTTTTATGTCTGGTGCTACGCTTGCTCAGCTAGCCATGCTTAGCACCGTAAACAAGCCACCAGGCGCAATAAATCCCAGAGTAAGATGTATTTCCTGCACAGACAGCACAATCCTAATCTGTCCTCATACACAATCATGGGATATCAGCTCTGTGCGATTCCTGGGACAGTATTAAGGAAAGAGATGGGGTCTGAATGAAATGGCTGAGCGTGAGTATGTGTACGGGGTCTGCATGAGTGGTATGCCTGTTGGTTTTTGAGTGACAGTGGGCAAGAGATGAGTTTGCTTTAGATGTTTTTTGGGGGGTTTTCTTTTTTGCATGTCTGCCTTTTAATGTGGAAGTGCAGTACTACCCAGTGTGTACATAGTGTTGTCTCAGCTTGATGTTTGCTCTGAGTGTAACCACATCTTCAACGCTTGCTGGTAAAACACCAGGGGCTTCGCAAAGTCATTTTCCGTCGCTTACGGTACAAATTTGCAAGCGTGAGCATAGGGTCTTGCTTCATAAGACACCAGTCAACCCGCATTTTCCATGTGTCAGTAAAATAACTCAACTCATTAGGCTTCCAAGTCTTATCAGTTGTTTATGGGATCACAAGAACCAGAACTTTATTGGTGGGTGATTCCCTCAGGCACTCCCTTGCCTTTTATCGGGGCCTGTATCTCTGTATCTTGTGTTAAGCTTACTGTCATCAAGGAGCCCTTTCTCATCTCCATCCACAGTAGTTATCACTGTCCCTATTAACACAGAGCACCAGTGAAAAAAGCCAGCAGCCTCCAACTGATCTTATCAAGGTCATCCCCTGAATAGCGCTGCGGAAAATAAAACAGATAAGAGATCTTCCATAACTTAATTAGCTTTTTATCACACAATGCAATTACAAAATTGTCAAGCCGTTGGTGTAAGAGGCCAGGAACAGTTTGAAGGAACTAACAATAACAAAGTGGTCAGTGCCACTGGGAGAGCGATGGCCCTTTTCGTCTCTTCAGCTGAGACTGTAACTCAGTACTGAGGGTAAATCAGAGGGAGCAATGTGGTTTATTTAGCATCAGTTGAGTAATGGTAGCCCAATGCAGAACATACCATTCTGGGGCCAGAGCACCCACTGAGATGCTGATAAGAGAGATTAATGGTGTTGTCTGAGAAGCTGGCATACGATCAGTGCTTGAGCAACCCAAATGTGTCTGCTATCTAAAGCATCTGTATCCCTGCGAAGCACTGAGCTGGATGAGGCAAAAGGACAAGATGTCACATGAATAAATAAAGCGACAAGAACAGGGGGGTAAAACAGCCCTGTGCCCGTACATTCTGGTCAGTGCACAAAACCTGCATTAAGCCAACACATGAGAAAGAGACACAGAGATGGAGCGAGTGGGAAACAAAATAAGTATAAATGTATAAATAAATGAAAAGGTTAAGCAGAGAAAACAGAGGGTTTGAGTCACAATCACACTGAATATGGAAATCTTTTTGTAAGTATGCTCAAAATTTGCATGGAAATTGCATTTTGGTCCCATGCTCTTTTGTGTGAGTGTGTGTATTTGGCACGGAGGGGGTGGGGTGGGGGGTTGGGGGGGTCTATTATCACCTTTCTTATCTCACCTCAAGAATCAGGAATCATGCATTAGGTTCTGAATGTGATCTGCCCTTTCTCACATGGGCCATTCAAGTTTTACTAAGTACAGCAGCTTATAAAAACAATCCCAAGCAATGAATGATCAAATGCTGTTTATACTATTCCAGCAGTATCTGAATGTTAGAGAGGGACGATAATTTCAACAGAACATTTGTTTGAAATTTGTGAAGTGAAATACAGCAAAGAAACATGCAACCACCTACAGCAGTTCATGAGATTCATCACTCTTAATGCACCTTTTCCTTCCACCAGTCACTTTTGCGCCATGTGTTCTGTGTTCGAAGACATCATCCAGTTTCAGCGGTTGAAGTGAAATCACTAACATGGTCTAGAAACAGCGGGTGAGCTACATCAACATTGTTTGGTAACCAAAGAGGAGGTGAAAAAAATACCCTGTTTGTTGGTCTCAGTACCTGCCCAGCTAAGTTCCCTTGGTGACTAAAAAGTCCAGTCAAACCCAATAATTCCTCACACTGCAAGCAACACTGAGCCTCTGTGATTTCCTCAGGGTTAGAAGCAAACGCTGACTGCTGGGAAGAGTAGCCAGCTCAACAACATCTGGGCTGGCTGGAGAGCCATGTTCATTCCCCCACAGCTATGAATTTGAAAATGTCAGCAAAGTCAACTTAACTAGTCTCCCTCACGTTGACACTACTCCATTGTCTAACCAGAATCCCGTAATGATTGAGTGTTTTGGCAATTTCTTTGGAAAGATGGTTTTTATACAGTAATTATACAGTTGTAATAGATCCAGGGCACATGTCCTGTAACCAGATTACCAAGGGCATAATGTCTCCTTCACTTTTCAAAATCCTATTGTTGCCCCCATCTCTACAGTTTCAATTCAATTTACTCACTAAAAGACAACTGTTTCATCTATCTGTCCACCTGACAAGATGGGAGAAGCTTTGAGTTGCTCAAAATGTCAAAATGCTCATCTAAGTTGACTTATTAACGTGCACTCATGACATTTAAGATTTACAGGCAGTGGCAAGTCATTGACTGACTTTTTTCCCCAGACTTTACGGAGAAATTATCTTTTCTCTATTATTATTTATGTATCATATAATTATAAGTGATTAATGTTTTATAGGGCATTGTGAAGCAGCAATTTATTCAACCTTTTTTGGTATACTAACATTATTATGGAAAGCATGGTAACTAATTTAATCATAATTTACTCTTTTCTAGATTATGATATACTTTTTTTGTTGAAGAACCTCTGATTTTATAGCCATCCATTCATTGTTTTGTTTTTTTTTAAGACACCTATAAACCTATTATATATATTATAGTATATATATAATATTGAGGGAATAATAAGATATGCAACAGGCAATGTTTTTCCATCTCTAAGTCCATTGTGGCTATGAATTTACACTGAACCAAATAAGTAAGGCTCTCATACAAAAATACCTACAACTAATATACATGGTAAAACAGCATTGCTGTTTGTCACACATGCACAGTTTCTTATTTACATCTCCAGTGCTCCATACATTTTTCTGAAGTAAGAGCAACAGTTGTTACATCAGTCATACATTGTTGTTTCGTGAGGGCTACCAGCCCGTTGCTGAGGTGTGTCAATTTCTGACACAAGCCCTCACTAACTAACGAGGAAGTAATGTCTGTAGCCATAGAGACAGACTGTCGCAGCTTGTAAACAAGATGTGTGATGTGAGCTCACTGCACCTTCTGAGGGTGCACTATTTGACAGGAGATTGATCTATTGTACTACTTAAATATAGGCTATGAATGATCACACTGTCAACAAAATAAAAAGGCAATATGTAAAAAAAAAAAGAAAAGAAAAAAGAAAATTTCAAATCGCTGTTCCTTCAACTCAATTGAAGTTGGATGCTGCTTAAAAAAAAGCTCAGTATAACCACCTGGCTAGATGTTTTGACTTATTGTCTAGCAAAGAAAAAAGTTCAGATTAATCTTTACATACTAATTCCCCATGGCATTGTAATGTAACAAAGAGTTGCTTTATAATCACAGTATGCAGTTTATACTCAGACAGTCCTTCTGCATTGTCTATAACATGTGGGACACTTTCCATCAAAGACCCAAAATGTGAATCATGCCTGTAAGTGCTTTTTAAAAAATGTTTTATTTTATCCTTAAACACATCACATGGTTAATGGGTCTTATGTGTGCTGGCCAGCTGAAAAGATTGGAGCCTGTGTCCAGTGGGTGTTGCTTTACTGTTGTTTGTTTTAGCAATCAGCTCTCAGTACAAGCATGTGGAAAAAACTGGTCATGCTACTGTTTCATTCAAAACATGTTCAAAGCATTGCAATCTCTTTTAAAAGTTGAAAAACTGTATTTTAAACTTGGCCGCTGATTTAAGCGGTGGGGAAGATAGCCATCCTCAGCTTGAAGTTTATGTACAGGCAAGTTATTAATGAGCAGTCAAGCTGACGAAGCTGTGGAGCTAATATAAGAGATGCTGTTTACAGTGTACAGTTATGGTGCCTGAGCTAGTTCATTAGATGGACAGAAGGTACCAGTGGTTTTATTTTCATAGAGAACCCGAAAGAAACTCTAGCTTTTTGTTAAAGCCCTTTCTTGGTTCAGCCATTATCTTGGCTCTGAACGTTGTTACTGTTATAATTGAAGTCGTAGTTGCACTGATAACAGACCGTCCCACTGCCACCGGCAGGAGGATGGGCTTTGTCTCCGATTGATCTTCACAGTATGTAGACCTCCGACGTGACATTAGCACCCCGTGAATGCCCCTGATCGATCACTCCCCGATGATAACAATACATTTTCTTCAGCACTGTATCGTCCAGTAGATGTGGTGGGGTGAAGATTTAGTCTACATTAAAAGCTCAGTCATTTTCTTGACAATCTGCATGCTGCAGGGTAGTAGATAATTCAAAGCCAGAAAACTGTATGCTATTGATCCGAGGGAAGTCTATAAGTGTCCTTACCAATACTTGAGACCTGTGCTGCATCCAGGATGTTCTTATTAACCAGCTTGCCTTACTTAAAACCTGCTTTATACACTTGACTAAGAGAATGGTTTCAAAGTTTATGATGGTGTTTAAATTATTTCTGTCATGTTTTAAGCATACAGTATGTGGTAGCCAAACCTGTACTATATTTATCAACCCCTTCCATGCTCTGCGCATCCATTGAGAGGCCCTGATTACCCTGATGCATTATTCATAGTCAGTGGGTCTTGGTTGACTGTGTGAAGAAACAGGGTATAATTTAAAGGGCGGGGAACAGAGGTTTGGCCTGTCTTGGAGTGCAGCCTAAGGAGCATGTTGAAATGAAACCACCCTTTTTGTAATCTACCTGGCATTTATCAGCAGGATTGCTCTAATGGGGATGTCATTGGAGGAGGAGAGGATCCGTCTCACTGGGCGTCAGAGGAGGCGCCATGATGGAGATGGAGAGCCGTGTAAAGATTAGCCATATCTCCAAATGAGACCTCTGGTCATATTAGAAAAGGGAAATTGTGTTCCTTAATCTGTTTCCTATTTATCATATTACACTAATGGCTGTATCCAGGCCATAGAGGCTGATGGCTTGTTGGCCTCACTTAGTAACTGATGCAGGATCAGTCATCATGAGAGTGTCCAGTGACTCACTGTAGGATCACAGCTGGTAGGTTGCAGGGTGATGATGATGACAAATTGATTTGTGTTGGTGGTACAAATGCAACACACCAGACTTAGTGGTTGTAAAGCAGAGTGTGAGAATTTCTGCTTGCTGGAGCCTTCTAATTGCATTGCATTAACCTCTGAAGCAGGATCCCTTCACTGGTTTTTATCAAAGCAGGTTGTTAAGACTTGATTCTGAAGGCGTTTTGGAGTTTGGTTTTGCCTTTCGCTGCCATTTTGCATCAAGAAAATCTTATTTTGGTCAAAGGGGAGGATGGTGGAGATGGGAGGAATAAATTGCGACAACCCCAGATGACTGTGATAGCCCAGGAAACCTGTCAAGCAACAGAAATACATAAATTGATGCAAACTACACTGGATCATCATCAAACGTATAGACAAAATGTTGGCAGTATTCAACTTCTGTGGCTGGAGTTCTTATGGATACAAATAAATAAAATGGATAAAAAGTCCACAGTGAAAATATATGTTAGTAGCTAAATTCACATAAAGTAATTGAGGCAAAACTTGCCACTTGATACAGCAAGACACATAGACACATGCAAACACATGCACTCATAAATACACACCGAATCACACTCGCAGACATACAGTATAAGCCTACGCAAACATAAGTGGACACATCCCTCAGGCAAAAGGTGATCATTGCAATGTTTGTGTTTCAATGTGTGTGCAGTGTTTCGCAGCACAGAGAGTGCCTTAAAACATCCACTGCTATGTGGGATTTAGGTAATCTTTCTATGCTTTAGCACTGTATTATTAGTATATCACCCGGTACATTGACAGGCTTCTAGGGGTGTAAAAACACAATAAGTTCATTATTCGGGCTGACAGTTTGATACACTCACCAAGCCTTTAACAATGTTTGTCTGAAAATAAACAGACAGTAGATAATTAATTATTCCTCTTTATGCAGACTGTTATCTCTCTCACCACTCATAGTTTTTATGAATATACAGTATGTTTTTCCAAGATTTCAGGGCATAATGCAAATAACAGACTCCTAATGAAAAAAAAAGATCCTTATCTACATAAAACTAAACTGAATCAAAATGCCTATATAAGAATTTTTTCGTGAAGAACTTGTACAACTATTCCACCTCTAATTATTTCTTCGGTTCGTAAAATGTAACTGGCACCATTCACTTTATTTACTTCGGAAACTTGTAATTAAGGAATTGGGGCCAACTACAGTGTTTTTGTGATACGATACGATACGATACGATACGATACGATACGATACGATATGATACGATACGATACGATACGAAAAACAACAATACCACTTTTTGCCAGCTTACACTGAAATTCTTTTTTTTTTTCATTTTTCATCCTAAGGCAGAAGTTGATGGAACTGCAAAATGAATTTGTCTTCTCTGTCTTCCTTTCCTCTGGTGAAGCACATAAATATCAGAATATTCTATGGTTTGTTTTAAAGTAATCAAGACTGGTGTGTCATTGATGCAGTCAAGGGCAATCTTGTATAAATGACAGACGACTCAGTCCCCGGCAAGGGCCAGGTGACAAGACTCTCTACACTGTTGTCTCGTGTTTGGATGGAGAGCGGGGATGACGCAGACTGACAGAGAGAATTAATAAATATCACTCAAAGCAGGAGTCTGGATGCAATAGAAGACAGGCTCTTACTGAGAGGTGCTTCAGTACAGGTGGTTGCTTTATGCACATATACATACACACTCACAATCCACACACACTTGCTGTCTTTTGCTTTGTGCACCCACTTTTATTCTCCTTAACATGACCAGTTTATGAGTAGGGATCGTTATGGCAAAAGACAAATACTTAGATTTTGTGATGAAACAAAGATGAGACCAACCAGCACGTTTATGTATTTGGTTGTGTTGTGTATATTTGCAGCACGTGTTGTCAAATGGTGAAGGTGTTTTCTGAATTTGTTTGTGCTTTGTCAGTTTGCATATGTTTCCTTAAGTTGCAGTGCATTGAGCTCTCATGGCCACCATACTTTGCTGCTAAAGAAGCACTCACAGGACACTTATGTTGTGATGGAGAATGCATCATGTAACTCATTGTTAAAACAAAAACAGAGAAAAGCCTAATTTAATTCCTTGTCATGCCACATCACATGCTTTCTCCATGTGTGGTTTTATGAATTGGTATATGATATCTCTGAGACTCAGTGATGCACACCACTGCTGTCCTGCTTCTGACCCCCAGTCCCCATCTGTCGCAGCAGCCCACCTATCCATTCTCGTCTCTGTTGCCCCTGGCATTTTTGGAGCATAGCCAGCAGGCTCTGTGATGACTGTCCTTTATTGTGGTCATAAGAAAATCATGGTACATCAGGAAAGGATGAGACACTCTGCGCCAAAGGCTCACACCCTGGGGTCTAGTTCAGGATAACAGTGGGCAATGCCATTTACATACACTTATTGGACACTGTAAAATAGACTGCTGTGCTTTCTGAAGAATATGAAGTTCAGATGGTTCAGAATACTAGGGGTTTACAGGAGGAATAAGCATTACAGATATTTTTTCTACATCATGATGCAAACTTGCAAAGCAGCACACATGCAGGTTGCCCAAACAGTCAAATTGTTTAATTAAGTGCTGAACATTTGACCCATCATTGTGTCTCACTTAAGGGTGTAAAAGTGAACTCTGGTCTTTTTGGCTCACTTCCACCCTAGTGTTAATGTGTTGGTGTAATTCTCAGATAAACACTGTAATCAAGTTCAAGAACCGAAGCACTACATGAGCATTTTAACAATGACCAATACCCGTATAAAGGCAATAACTGAGGAATAAAAATGCCTAGATGAGAGTGTCCTTATGAAGATAAATAACAAATGTAGGTTCTTGCTTGGTCTTGGTCTTGGTCTGCCAGTCTGACGCTCATGATGATGCACTCTTATGAAGCCTTAGAAAACATTTTCCCCTTTTCTTAATCTGTGACAGTCTCTCCTGCTTCATTTCAGCCCAACTTTTATTTTATCTCTACAACTGTTCCATCTCTGATTCCGTCTTGCTTGTTCTACATTGGTTAATTTGGTTGTTTTACTGCCTTTGCTGTGAGTTGTTTGAATTTTGCTCCAGTATCTGAAAAAGGTTGAGTAGTTAAAGGTCATTAATTTATATCCCACTCCTTATATAGCCAAGCCTGTATAGGTCAATAAAATTAATATTTCTTTTTCTAAATTTTTCCTCAACTTTACTTTTTGAGGGTGCTCTCCAGTGTATTTGGGCTGCTTAATCTTTTTTGTGTGCGAAACACTTGGCAAACAGTAAAACAGATGTGCAGTGCACAGCACTATGAGATAGAGACAGATTATGAAGTTATGTTACAGTCCTGAGCCTGACAATTGCTTCTCAGGTCGACCAACCTGACCAGAGAAGCAACTCCTTAACCACCCATCACTGCTAGGCAAGACTTATGGGCTACAAAGACCTGAAGCGTAGAAAATAGCAGCTCAACAAAGTGGCTTGGCAGACTGATGGAAACTCATTGCTCATTTCACAAAAACCAACAGCTGTTTGCTAAATCATCTGTTAAGGAAACCATAGTGCCAAAATTCTGTTTAAATGCCACATGTTAATGCCTCTCATATTTAATCGCTCACTGAACAGATGCTGGTTTCTTTTAATTAAGCAACCTCTGAGTTTTGTTACTTCTCAGTGAGTGTTAATGCAATCTGCTTCACAAACCTTTAACTAGAAACACTGAACATCCCATTTTCCACATTGCTGAGCTGGTTCTAATGATCAGTTGATAATGGCCTATAACCATATAGCTAAGTCCTGAGGTGGTGAAGCCTGCAGTCAACAGGTTTAATTTAAGTTGTGCTGCCAAGCTTTTCTATTTGACTTAATGATAAATTTAATAAACCATACATTGTTATGCTGCTGCTATGATACATAAGGGAAATAAGTTTGAATGAGTTTGATGCATTACATTTTCAGAAGTGCAGGATACAAAATGAATACAAAGTACCTAATTAGTTGCCAATAAATACTGATGATTGTCTGCTGAAAGATCATAGCCAGAAGCAGTGTGAGTTCCTCTGAGCAAAATATTTTCTTTGTAAAGCAACTTGAGGTAATAGCATCTCTCTCACATTTTGAGTTCTGGCAAGGCAGCAGTGCCAGCCCCTGTGGTCCGTGACATTGTTTGCAAGGTTTAATTAAGTCACAGCCACTCTTGATGGAGTTAGTTTAAGTCATGAGCCCCTGTTGACTTTGGAATGGCTGAGTGAAGCACATTTGTGCTGTTGCTTTGATTGTTTTTAGTCATTAAAGGATCAAGACCCTGGAGAAGTTAAGGAAAGGGTACAGCCAATTCCACTGCTTCCAGAAAAAACAACAAGTTTGAATGAATCCGTTGGATCACTAGAAACTGGATCCTAACCCATATTTCAAAATTTAAATGTTCAACTACAGTAATCGTTAGGGTCAGTAGATATATTTAAATGCACATATATCCTGTCAATAATCAGGATGTTTACATGGAACATTATGTAATTTAATTTTACCATTACCCACAAAGATGATTATAGCATTACCGTATTTAAGTTTTTGCTGATTGTCTCTCTGGTGTTCACGCCTGTCTTTGATGCCTCAGATGAGAGGACATAATAGCATTTTAGCCTCAAGATCAACTTTTTTGTCACAAAATTGATTACTGTTCAAGGCGCTGATAATTTTTTCTGTGAAAACATTAAATCTTGAAGATATCCCCCTGCAAGTCAAGGGTTACATAAACAACAAAGACAACCAGTGGTGTCACTAGGTTAGTTTGCAGTCATCTTGCTTTCCCATAGCGAGCACATAACACAGCTATCCTTGAAAAGTTAGCAAAACAACAAAAGGAAAAACGGTGTAAAGTTTATCCATTATATATAACAAAAAAAAGTTTTAACCATCATTATCAATCCCACAGCCAAACTGACATTGACATTATCTCTCACAGCCATCAGTAGTACATGCTAGCAGATTAGCTTGCTATAGCAGTAGTGCTATCTTAACTACGCTCATCAGCCAAGTCTCCCGTGGCAAATTTGTTAGCAAAAAGTTGAGGATTTAAACATAAAGCAGACACAAAGCAATGTTAGCCTTCATTTGAAGTCTTGTTTGTGATCACCTGCTGACTGTAACTCCAATATTCACCCTCTTTTAGCTCTGTTTTAGTCTCCACCAACTCCTGACAGAAATATCTCTCTCTTTAGTGTTTGCTAGCCACTTGCTCTCTTTGTCTGTCTGCTGTTCATTGCTGGGTAGGTGGTGTACAATCATGTATTGGAAGAGTATAAGCCTCTGGGCCTCTAGCAGGGTAGCTAGACCACTTGTGCCGCTTGTGCCTAGGGTCAGATCCTCCTGCACAGCACCTCAGCTTCACAAGAAAGCTACTACTTACCCATGCAAATCTGCCCAGATAATGGCATTAATGGCTGTACCTACAGGCACAACAGTTTCTGAACTTCCATGATAACCCTGAAGACTCTGTACACCATCATAGGAGTGAGGAGTGAGGATATCTTTATTAGAAGCTTTAAAATGAACATGCTTATACAGAGGTTGGAAGGATTACATGCTACTTAATAAACAACCCTGACACAAGAAGAAGCCATCACTTTATATCCTTGAGGTAGGAGTATATAAATGTTGTGATATCAGCAGTTACTGAAAATTGTGTGACACACTCACACACAAATGTATTTAGTGAATGAAGTGATCTGGCATCCAACAGTCTGTGTGAGTTCAAATAAGAAAGTACAGTGGTGAGAATGAACATCATTGTGACTCTCTCATGCGCTCTCAGTCTCTGGCTGTCTATATGCCCCAGTAAAGCTAAGGCCATTTTGGCTTCATTTGCAGCTCAAGCCTCTTAATCCCTGGAGTCTCCAGTGTAGAAAGGGACATGAGGAGCATATGGAGGGCTTCTGATCCTTATTAGTGCATGGCACAGACAGCTGGAAAAATTCAGGTAATTTTAGAAAGCTGGACTTCTTTTAAGCCTTTCTGGTTTTATCATTATTTCTCCTCACATCATGGCCCATCAGCAGAAGTGTGAAGCTTCCTTTCCTTTTTTGGTAAAAAACTTCCTTCAGTGCACAGTTTGTTGAGATTTTAACAAGAGGGTTAAAGGGGATATCAAATATATATTTGCCTCACATTTTCCGCAATATTTAAATTAAATCTTGATAATTTAACTCTCATTTGTTCAGAGATTTTTTCTGTGTATGTGTTCTCCTCTTCAGAAATGCCCTACTTTATGCTCACTGCTCAGTCATGTGTTAGAGCTGCCCACTAAGACCACAGTCTTCAACTGCAGGTCTCTAAATAGCTCCACTTAAGCTGTTGGGGTTAGGAAGAGGGGATTATTCATTCACTTCCAAAGCCAAGATTTTAGTGCTGGTGCAGATTTTTGACCGAGCAACCTTGCAGTCATACATTTGCTTCCATCTTTTTTTCAGTTTGGTGCACAATTTGACTTCCTCAGGCACACAATGATGTAGCTGTAAAAAATCTGAAACAAGAGACCATCCAGCTTAGTGAGGCATTCTCCCAAATCACAAATTACTCCATCGTCTGGAATAAATCCTTCCACTCTGTCTGAGTGAATGGGATGCACGGCCCAAATACCACATATCTCTCTATGTACTGGCAACATCACATATTTAGCTATTAACATTTGTCCCAAACTGTCAGACTGGCTCAACCTTAACGTCACCTCACTGCTCAAAACAATGAACCATGATTTGCCATGCTAGATGAATGCACCTTTCCCAGTCAGAAAGAATATCTACAATAAGACCACACCACCAGCAATAAACTGTAAATGTGTTTGCAATTGTCCCAACTAAAAACCACCTCTTACCTGATTCAAATCCATTGATGCAAACGTCGCAGAATTATCCTGGAAAAGCAAAACACCCGGAATTAAACTATCCACACTTCAAATATCTCAAATGTTTTTAAGTCTTGAAACCCCAGATATATTTCCAATACATAATTAAGTGGATGCATCCAAATGAGCCAGACGTCTTCTGGATAGACATAAAGCAAACAGACCAGTGATTAAAAACTGCCTGTTTCACTTACTTAAAAATAGCAACAACACTGAGAGTTTTTGTTTAAATATCATTAAGCATCTTAAACTTATCTTCCACAGTTTTATTCTTTCATTCGGCAGTGATATGACTGCACTCAAAATAAAACAAACAATTGATCTGGTTGGCCTATAGGTTTCAGTGTGCTGATAAAATATTGTTTGCATGTGTCATTTGGGTACATCTGAATACAAAAGTGTATAGATGTTCAGAAAGGTCATGGAGTGGGGGAGAAATGATAATCACCCAAATATAGCAATAATTTAGCACAGCTTCAGACAGTTTTCCCTCAAATAGTGTTGTACTGAGTTGTAGACACACAAATGCAAAAAAAAGAGAGTTTGAGATAGTAGTTAAATCCTTGCATTCTCCCCTCCAAACACTTGGCCAATGGTTGTCCATAGTGGGCGTGGACGCTGGATTGTCAGTCTGGGATAATTACAGTATAGTACTGTTGTCCTGGTTGGTGGGATCATCCAACAAGTACCTATGTTGGGTCTGAGCTATGCTTCACGAGTGGGACACCATATGTGGGAGGCTGTCTATCAATTTATTGGCATCATGAATTAAGAAAATATTGATGTTATTAATATTAAAGATATTAATACTAAATAATAACTTTCAAATGAATTAAAGTCCTAAAGGTATTCAGTACATACAGTATATAACTAATATACAAAAGCAAACATGTTTGAAAGGAAACTGTATTACCTTTTCTATCAGTATAATGAGGAAATGTTATTAAATAAAATATAATATCTGATCTTTCTATACAACATCCACTTGTAGTGACTACATAATTATTAATCTTTTTATGGTTAATGTAAAGGCACTCCCAGCACTTGGTTATCGGTTGGAAAAGGTGGTCTGGTTTGATTCAGAAAAAGCTCACAGTGACGTCAAACACAATGTTTATATGTATTTAATCAAAACCATGATCTTTCCCAAACTTTCAGCAAGGTGTTTTTGTAACCTATACCTCCCCACAGACCTGACCCTGCCCCCAGCTTCTGGTGTGACAGCAAGCACCTTCTGGTGACTCCATTGCCCTTAATTCATGGATTGCCATGAAATTTTGTGCAGACACTCAGAGGACGAATCCTAATGATTTTGATGATCTCCTGAAATAGTTCAGCAACTTTTGCAAGGGATTGCCATGCAATTTTTTACAAACATTCATGGTCTGCAGAGGATGAATTGTAATGACTTGTCTGAATGTTTTCTGAACTGAATGATGGGAAACTGATGTTGCCTTTAGCACCACCATGAGGTTCACATTACTGGCGTTAAGTGAAATATCTCTACAACTGTGGGATGGATTGCCATGAAATTTGCTTCACACATTTCTGCCTCCCTCATTTCAGCGCTAACGCAATGCATGATGGTATATATTACTTGGTTAGTGACCATCGGTTGTACACTACGTTTCATGATGCATTGATTAAACTAGTGGTTTGTTCTATGAGTCCACTTTATAGGGTATAATAATTCTCACTATACATTCAGACAGTACTACAAAATGGCAAACTCACTATATAGTGCACTATATAGGGAGTAGTAATTTCCTCTGACACATAGTAATTTACTGCTAGCAATATTAGCATTGTAGCTAAGGTGGTTCTGTATAGTAAAATACCACTCAGAGTTCTGCAGTGGTAAATACTGTTCTTTCCAACACAGAGAACGCAGCTCCAGACCCTTGTTTAATGTGGATACGCCTTTAGTCTTGTTTCTATCCTGTCCTTAACATCTCCATATATATCTCCACATACTGACACACCCACTTTACATAAACATGTCTGCATAATCTCAGGGTATTATCATCTTACACATATTGTCAACATATTGATACTGAAACCACATCATGTCTCCTGTGCTCTAGGTTGTCAGGATAGACCACATTGTCTGCTCTGTCATACAAGTCATTTAATGTCACTTGTGTGTACATAATTCACTGTATAGTGAGTGTAGCAATTCTCACACAAAGTTGAATTTACAGGTCAGCAGTACTAAATAGCAATGTCCTGGGTATCATGAGTGCTGATAGAGACTATTTAGTCTAATGCAGGGCTGAAAATGTCAGAGATTGTCTTAACAAAGTGGATTCATTACACAGTTAGAAAAAGGAAGGGAGAGCAAGGGCAAAACCCCTAATCCTGCAGCCTCATTCAGATCGCTCTTACCCTAAAACCCCTCTGCCACAGTCTCTAATCCACAGCTTTATTTTTGTTTATCTGTATTTTTTAAAAATTATCATGAACAAGATCTTGTCTCATGCATTCATAATTTCTACGCCCTCAGAACTTCCTAACGGGGGCAATGTATTTTTTTTTTCTTTTTTTTTTTCCTGTGGTGTGATCATTTGCATAACTAATCTGGTATTTACATTCATCAATTGCTTCATTAATTAGGTCAGTGATCAAAGCAGGATTTCTCTATCACTCGGGAGGAGAGGAAAAAATACATTTTGGTGGCTCTCTGCTACAGCTCTGCGCAGTAACAAAAAGAAATAAAAGCAGGGAGTTTGGGTTGAGATCTAACGCATAATTTCTTATGTAGAGCCTGCTGAGAGATACTGCACTCTTATGTAACTCAGCAACATCATTATGAAGACTGTCAGAGAAGGCATAGAGCCTCCATCTTTGGCAGAACAGTCAGATCACCCACGCCATCTACTGGTGGATGTATGGATGGACTTTAACCAGCACTAATGGCCACCCAGGGGAGAGGGCCAGGGGCAGAGAAAAACTAAAAGTCCTTTCAGTGACTGGATTTGAGGCTCTTGAACACTGATGACATGTATGATCCACCATCCACCGGTACCATTAGTCATGTGAGACAAATCCAGGCTCTGGGACCCATAATGCTGTTCTCCTGCTCTCCTGCTCCTTTGTCAGTGGTGATGTGTAATTTGTCTACCTTCTGCATTCATCTGACCTTCTTCTTGACAAGGCATCGTCTAAAAGACAGGTTTGTGTGTGCTGGGCATTTGTGGTATCTTGCTGACACACACAATGTAACCATCGCGCAGTGCTGAAATCCCTGCTCCACTTCTCCAATCTCTCATCTGCCGGCAGCACTACATCATCATCTGGAAACACCAAGCACAAGACAGGAAAGGTACACAAATAGAAACTGCTGACTGAACTGTTTTATTTATGTGCAAAAAGGCAAAAATTATGAAATATGTACAAAATTGAAAAAAAGGCATGATCAATTTGATAAGCATGACTGGATTGAAAAATGAGTGTTGCCTTGCTTTAATTGCACATATTGAAGTTTTTGTGCCTCAGTGAGCAAAGTATCCTATTATTTCATGAGTTCACTCACTCTGTACAACCTGCTTAACATAAACCCTCTGCAAAGACTACAGGATACGGCATATAAAAAAACGTTCAGTGAATAACTTAAATGGCTACAGTAACCATGTATTAATTCATACACCTTGTGCTGGCAAGCCACAAAGTCCACATATATTAAAGGTAAGTCATGGACAGATTATGAGACAATGGGCCCCTGCGCACAAACACATAAAAGGCCCCGCACCCCTTCTACAAAACAGCAAGACCCACAGATTCAGAGTCTCTGTGGTGGTTTTGTGTCTCTTTGTGGTCATTTTGTGTCTCTATGGCTGTTTTGCATCTCTTTGTGGTCATTCTGCATCCCTGTGTACTCATTTCTTCTTTTGTGTCTCTTTGCGGTTGTTTTGCATCTGTTTGTACTCGTTTGATTGACTTCCCAAAAAGAAATGTTAACTGTCACTTCAGAGACTTAGGCCTGGGGGGGGGGCAGAAGTGCCATTGGGCTTGTCCCCAGTAGGCCCGTTCAGTAATCCATCCATGAGGTAAATACAGGTCATCAGGCGCCACTGCAGTGTGTACCTTTATCAACAAAAGGAGTAGATTGGCAGCAACCAAATAGTTATCATTTTAGTTTCCTCATTGTTTATCATCAAGGGTATTAGAGGCTTTACTGCAATGCCCTGAAATGCATAAATCATTCCGTAAATGTTTCTGGTTTGTTTTCGTTTTTTTGCAGAGTTTTGTGTACAACTATTACATAATTCCAGTCTTACTTATCAGACACACAAAACTCCCAAAGGAAACCGTTTCAGATTAAAGAGAGCAGGGCATTCTCCCCTTTATGTTCTCATGCCCCTTACTGCTCACCTCACCCTTATATGGAGCCTACATACTAAAGTTATTCAGCAGACTGCATATTAATCCATGTTGATGCCACAGAATCACACAGGCCTGCCACTGTTCTTCAAATACCCAGGAGCCCTCAGCTACTCCCAGAGGTCATAGCCTTCGTCACGCAGTCCGTTTCTGACCACAGACATGAAAGCTGAAGATACACATGCAGTAAGTAAAAACAACAGAGGCAATACAAGTAAAATGCAATCACAATCTGTGTCTCTTTTAAAAAAAAAAAAAATTCATCTGTTGGCAGAAATTTCTCTCAGATTTGGCTCACCTTCCTTCTCCTTCTGTATGACATCAATAGAGGCTTTGCAGAAGAGAAGGCCACATCACCAATCGAGTGCTTTTTTTAAAACTTTGCAGCGAGATAAGGGTGATAGTCACATGTATTTGAAGACAGAAACTGCAAGTTGGAACAAAAAAAACTGCCCTCTTTGTGAATAATTGGCAACATGTAAAATACTGTATTGTATATATATAAATACTGTAGTTAGTTCACAAAATTACTCACGAGAGGAAAAAAAATTTTGGAAAAAAAAATAGAATCACATGTTCTGTTCTCTCGGTATTGCAGCATCAGCCATGACTAATCCAAGATGAAATGAGCTGGAGGGAGGGCACGAGGGCTATACTAGCTTCAAATGGAGAGAGAAGATAGTGTTCATACACATACACACAGATACACAAATACTCACCAGCGTTTACACAGAAATCCCTCCATGAGGCTCAGAGTGTGGAAGATTAAATTCCATTAAATTACCTGCTGTTGCAGTAAAAAAAAAAAAAAAAAGTGTGCTGATTGCACTTCCAGATTTATCTATGCATATTTTGATTAAATAAATTGCAGAATAGGTACAAAGCTAGAACTTTTGATAGGACAGAAATGATGTCCTCGCTAAACCTGAGTAGTGATTGTGGAGACTGGAGAAAAAAAATCAAACTTAAAAGCAAGAAACAGCAAATCATAGAACAGGCAACACTGTCCGTCGCCACAGATTTAGTGATGGCTCTGTCCCAACAACAGGTTACAGCCACCAATTCTCTGGTGAGCAGCTGAAGTGTAATTGCCTGCTGTTGCTCTTATCAAACTCCTGCCACTTTCATGTCGAGCTTTTGCTGCCCTACTCTAGTCCCTGGGAACCTCTTCAGAGTAAACAGAAATTACATGAACAATGCAGTCTTTTTCTTACCCTGGGAGAGGGTTTGTGAAGCACCACCATATCCTGCAGTTCAGCGCAAATGCAGTTGTCTTTGTGTTGACCGCTGACAACCTCCAGAGATGCAAAGGGAGGAGTAGGTCCCTCACTTAAAGACATCTCAACAGGAGAGAGCATCAGTAATTATTTTTCCATTCTCATTATGCAGTGTTGTTTAACCAGTGCAGTTAGACTGAGAGAGACTGAGACTGAGGAAGGGACTGTGTTCGCTACTGATGGTGTTACGCAAGTCTTCAATATTCAGTGATATCAACGCTAATTAACAATGATCGGTGAAACAAAGTGAAGTTTCAATACATTTTTCTCTTTTGGAAATGTGGCTTTGTGCTTATTACTACCAATTTTGTTTTGTGTCCCTCTGACAAGAGCTTCTATCTCCAGATAAAGAGAGTCGGCCTTATTCTCTCTCTCCCCAGTGAATTGGTTCTGGTGTCTGGTGCCAATTTATTAAGACACTTACACAGTGACTGCACCATTCTTAATAGCAGCAAATTCTCATTGGGGCATTGTAAGGTAAAGGCTTTCAAATTTAGTGTCTGGTATCTCAAGGAGTTTCCTAGATTAGACTGTTTTTTGTGCAGAATATTATGTATGTATGCGTGTGTGCAAATGAGTGTGTATGCAGGGATTGATACATTTGTGTGTCATGTATGTATATAGTAACCATCAAAGGAACTTTTAATTATTTTATTTTTATTTTTAGTGGTTTGGTGATGTGTGGAACCTTGAGTACTTTTATTGTGTTTGTCTGTTGTCTGTAAAGTGTGTGTCAAGATGGATGCCTCGTCTACTGAAAAACAAAACTACCTACAGGTACAAATAAAGTAACTTGAACCTGCGATGAATGAGAGGGACAGAGAGAGAGGAAAGGTTAGGCAGAAGAGCAGAAATGGAAGTGTGTTTGGGGGGCGTGCAGAGGACCAAGAGAGTAAATAAGAGCGCGGATGACAGCGATGCACCTCACTGTAATAAGTAAACACATCACAACCCCATGTGATTTATTGCAGGGCCAGGATGACATTTTCAGCTGTGGGACAAGGAGCCAGAGTCCTGTTTTTTTTTTTGTTTTTTTTAACTTTTTTATTTATTTATATATTTTACGCAGAGGACAAATCCTGCATCCTTATTCTTGCATTTCCCCAGTGAAGAAAGGGCAGTCTGCTTATCTCACAAGAAGAGGAGAATCCAGCCGCTTGGGCTGAAAGGGGTGAGAGATACGGTATTGGAAAATAGGGGTGGGAGGTTGCAGTTTGATAAAGACCCATGAAGTGCACCATGGCAGGAATAATAAGTCGCTCCTGTCATTGATTCCTTTGTATGTATATTTATTATTTGGTTAAGGATTCCCGCCTCCTGCAAAGGGCACGCTGAAGATGCACAAAGAATCCTGATCTTGTACCAAACACTGGCAATCGGTCTTGCTTACTGGAAATTTTCAAACTGAGGTTTCAATATCTGAGAAACTGAGATGATGGATCATCAAATCCACTGTTAAACCATGTCTAGTTGTTCATGTGCGATTTATGTTTTGAAAAAATCTCTAAAATGCAAATAAACCAATTGATTTACACTGATGTGAATTGTAGGAGCTCTTAGTGTCTTAGCGACAGAGTTGCTGTTAAAAAAAAAGAAGAAATGTATTGAAACTGCTTTTTAATTCAGACCTGGACTCAAAATAGTTAACAAGAGAAGAAATGTTTGGCAAAGCAGATCCCAAGTCAGCACTTCAGGTCTATTATACTTGCCAAGGGAAGCTCATACACAATAAAACTTAAAGGTGTTGAGAAGTGCTAAAGTAGTCAACCATCTCCATGCTGAGGTGTTTACATACAGTAGTATACTGTAAACTACATTTAGTAGCGATCACATAAAAACAGAGGCTTCAGTGACACTAAAAAGCCTCAGCGTGCGCTGTCACCCTCACCTCCAGAGGAGCCGCATCAGGCAGCGTTTTATCACCTCATCATAGCTATGTGCTTATCTTTCACCAACAAAAGCACAACGTGAGCTCATTGTCCTCATACATACAGTGCAATTTATAATGTACAGCAACAGATAAGACTTCTGTATTCTCAGGGTTTTAAAGTGAGAATAATGCCAGTTATTCCATCATTTATTTGAGATTATCTTCGCGATAACAAATAGATAATTTCCTATCCATGACTACAGCTGACACAAACGGGATAAATAAACGCGTGAAAGGATTATGAGGACCTACGTGTTGACAGGTGTGACAATTCTGGGTACCAATAACAGCTGCTAGACCCCATTCTGCTCCTCAAAAATGCTTGAAATCAACATAATACAGACAACTTTGCCTTGTCAAACATTTGTAGAAGATGTGAAGGGAGTATTAGTGACTTGGTGCTGTATGGCTTTACCCATAAAGAGACCCACAAGGGGGCAGTAATTTGTTGATGTCCATGTCAGTTAAAATGTGGCTGTAAGGAAAAGTTAATGCTGAGGTGCAGTCCAATGTACCAGTAGTGGGTGGAAACACAAAACCACATAAGAGCATTAAACACATTAGGCCAGGTATGTTATTGACGTCTAATGTCTTCATCAATAAGCTTTTATCGAAATTCCCACATTTCATAAAGGAGGTTTTTCTGGCCACCTATTGAAAATACAATGGATGGCCAAAACCACATATACAATAGATACATTAAGAAAGTCAATTTTATATTTAAATGCCATTCAACACCTATGTGACACTATTTCCTCCCACAAGCGTTTTAAGCAATCACTGAACATGACTTGTACGTGATTCCGTTTCAATTTCAAATACAGAAAGTGAATAGATGGGATCCTCCTCGGGATCCAACACAGCAGAAGGCAGAAAGAAAAAAAAGACAGAGCATGACTTCACGTCTACATCTCTATCAGGTCATGTGCATAGGTCTGTCTGGCAGCCAACATTTACACACCAACAATGTAATCATCAGGAAATGCCTGGGAAGTGTTTTAACCTGCCCATCTTAATCCAAAATGCCAGAACACTAAATCAGGCAGCCCAGAGCAAATATTCCAGTCGTTTTTTGGCTTGTCCTCTGCAGTGAGTTTGCACAGCACTCTCACTTTCTTTCTTCTCTCTGAAGCACTTTGGCATTGACCCCGCATAGCAGCATACATTACAGAAACACTCTGCCATTCCGCCGGGCCAAGCCGGCATGTGTTTGTGAAATATTTATTACATACATTCTACAATGAGAAACACACCCCTGCTTCAACTTTAGTGCTCTTGAGCAAGGCACCAAACCCCTTCAGCGAAGCTCCTTAGAGGCCAACAGTTGGAAGGCTGTGTTTGGACTGAGCAGTTTTTAGGTATGACTGCATGTGACTATGAAGCAGGGCGTTATTGCAAAAGAGCACATGTTCTCAGCACAACCCTCCCAGGATAAATAAAGGTTTAAAAAAACACACTTAAGCATTGGCCTCTGACTGCAGTATATGTAACAGAGATATTCTGTCATCCCGTTGGGACTATTCAGCATCTACAGCATCTATTAGTTTGAGATTGATTCCACATGTTCTTATTTTGGGTCTTAAATCAATGTGAAATTTGATTTTTATATCGTGGTAATTTCACTGCATGCAGTAGATAATCTCAGTTGTGGCTTGTATTTGTGGTGAAGTTTATTTCTCTGCTGTAATCATTCAGAATAATAAACACTAGAAGCTTTCAACCCCTCCAGGGGAGAGGCAGGGTAATAATTTGGGTGCCGCCCAAAGAGTGAGAGAGTGTGACGTAGCTTAAATTCCCACACTCACCATTCTAACCCCTCCTGACTTTAAACAAGGAGAGGTTTTAAAGGTGGAATTTCAGGAAGAAGCTCCACATTCAACACCTGACCAAAATGATTTAGGTGCTTCAAATTTCTGAGCAAATTTCTTTCCTTGTGTAACCTGGTTTTATGTGATACTTCGGATTTTATCCTTCAGAAAAAAAAGAGAGCAATAGTCTTAGTGCTGACCATTGGTGTGAAATTTCTGAGCCTGTAAAATGTAATCAGTACTGAAGGCCTTGGATCAAAATGAATAATGATATCTGGCCAGCGAGGCTAGCTCTCCTTTTAGAAACGCAGCCTCTTGGAGGAGATAAGGGGAAAGAAAATAGTTGTTTCGCTATTCTCTTATCAGTGAGAACTGCATAATGTAATCTGACTCAATGGCATATCAGATCAATCACTTTGTCTAGATGGGGGGGGTGGGGGTGGAGGGACTTTATTGAGAGAAAAAAAAAACAGAAAAGAGTAATGTGTGAAATTTTTATATCAAGATTAACATTTCCCTTCTCTCTACTGGCATTTCATATAACAAAACATAGTGATTCAATTTATGAGAGTTAGCATCGCATTAATTAACAACATTAGTTTGTGGGGTAACATTAGCGGCTCTGTTCTGATGTTAGTGGATTCAGGGAGCTTTATACTCTAGCAGCACAAGCTAATGTTACCTGAGATGGCACTACGTTTGACAAACACATCGCTTAGCCCTCATTCTTGTGCCGTTAAAAGTGAAACCAAACAAGTCAGCTGGAAACATTAAAAAGCCGGCTGGAGACAGATCATTTTTACGATCACAGGCTGGAAACGAGAAGCTTGACGTTGTTTACCTCTGTCTGAAATCAGGCACCATTGTTTAACAAAATACAAAGAATTTCCAGAGGCTAACCTGCTATTAGCACAGGTGGAGCATCACACTAATGGCGTAATAACATCACTCTGTCCCCTAAGAGATCGCTCACTCCACACCTCCATGAATCCAGTGAACGCCAGCTTTTATTTCTGTACATTATTCTGAATGTGGGTGTGTTTGAGTGTGCCTGCCTTTGTGTCTGTACAGAGGAAAGCCTTGGATGACTCTTTCTCCTTGAACAATATCAAGTGGAGATGTCTGTGAAGATTCTCAGTCAGATCAAGCGGAGGTGTGAGATGATTTCAGATACAGCCCGTTGCCTGTCTCTGTGCTCTGTATCCTGGCTCAGCCGGCATCTGATTACCAGGACCTTGTTGTGTTGTCTTGAGAATGTAACATAGAGGGGAGGAGAGATTTGAGAGAAAGCGAGAGAACAGAGGAAGGGTAGTTCTCTGGGGTGTGGAGACAACAGCACACAACACATCTGTTGAGATGACTCTCAGGGGACCAGCTGTGGATTTCTGGAGCTAATTGAATAGGCTGCTCCAACAAATTTACAGACGCCTCTTTCTTTGGGAAACTCATGATAATGGAATTCTTCCTGTTGCATCATTTGCCCCCACCCACACCACCTTACCAGTCTTTCTTTTCCCTCTTTTCCTTTTAGCTCAGTATCTCCCAGCAGTCGCCGTGGTGCATAGCGTGTGCTAGAGGTGCCCACAGACAAGCAGTAGACGCTTACTATGCCAGTCACTTCCTCCCATCTCCATGTCCCTGAGAGACCTAATTGATATTCCAAAGCAGAGTCGGAGCTGCATCTCAGGCTCACCTTAGTCATTAGTGAGCCCCACAGGGCTGTTTGCATTATAATCTCTGATTTAGATTGTGTGTTGCCTCCGTGTCCTTCCCTCGAGGTTGAGCAGTGTGTGCAAAAGGCCGCCCATCGTACGGGATCCGAGCTCAAATTAGCCCGCGCCTCTGAAGTTTGCATCTGAGATAAGGGTCACAGGTCGTGAACTCACACTTAAACAGACAGATCAGATGAGCAGATTAATACCCCCCTCCCGGGTTCTGTCACAATGTGTGAGAAGTGAACACCACCATCTAAAGGTCCATCTGGACATTTGTAGAGTAACGAGGGAAGTGAAAGTGCTCATAACTCATCAAATCTGGCTTATTTATGGAAGGAGCATGAGAGGAATAATAAAGTGTTGGGATCCTCAAGTGCATACTTTCTACAGTATTATCTGTGTATGGATGCCTGAGCCAGGTATATGTGCGTGTTAATGTGCATCTGCGCTGTGCTTAATTGTGTGTTTTTTTTCCCCATGAGCCTGTTACACTCTGGTGTATTTTTCATTAATGTACATACACATCAGCGCCAAACAAGCACAGATTTGCCCCACAGCTCCCGGTTCCCTTGGCTATAACCTAAACCAGCATTTAACATTAGTCACATCACTTTCTCTTGCTAATGCCACCACACTGTGGGGAGGGCAGCCATTGACAAGGTAATGTACAGTACCTGTTAGGCAATTATCTCTCTGTGTCCTCCCTCCTCCATCCTTACCACCTGATTTACACTTCATTAGGTCAATGGCATCCAGGGACTGAATAATCTCATCCCCTTAGTACAAAGTATTTTGAAGGTTCTGTGAACTCGGTGCCTTAATTACAGATGGAGTCAGACAATATGTCTTTCTTCAATTATCCTTGTGAGGAAAATATCAGAGACATATGACCATTTTTACATCATGTTTTTAGCCAACAAAAGGTGTAAATGTGGTATGTTTACCCCATTTATAGTTGCTCCTCCTCCTTTTGCTGATGCAGTTGCTTACCAGAAGAATTGAAACGACATGAGCAGCACTATTAGGTCCAGAACGATCCCACTGGGAACAATCAAGACAATCTTGGCACTTACATCTTCATGGGGAGGGAGTTGGAAACCCAATTTAATTGACTTAAGCATGAGAACACCATATAAAACACCTGAGGTTTTCATCTTGGCACTTGCAATATTATATTATATTATATATAGTATGTACTATGAGGCAGGTGGTATTGTCTAACAAAATCTGATATCTTCTTAGCTGCAGGCTTATTAGCTTTTACTGCATTTTGTGATGCTGCACTTTAATCATTACACATATTCACAGCATGCGTTTAGGACCTCGTAAAGGAGCCTGGATGTCTCTTAATCACATTTTACAAATATGCTCCAAATGCTATATGTAAATGTTATCCAGAAAAACACGTATACTTTGTTACAATATACTTGGGGTCAAACGATTAGTCCATCAATACCAATTTTATTTTTTTTTTTTTTTTTTTTTTTTTATTAGAATCACATGCTTCATTTTGATGTTGTGTTAAGAAGGGGGGGGGGGAAGTAAATTTCCCATATGATTGAAGGCATTTTTGTTGTTTCTGTGTCCTGGTATCTGATTCTGAGCCAGGAACAGAGTGCAGGTGCCTGATAACACTCCTTGAATGAAAATGAAATTAATGGAAAGCAGGTGGGTACTTCAAAGGCTGACTGCTCCAACAGTATGACCAAATGTGCTTGCAATCACCAACCTCAGCTGTTGTATCTCTGCCACGGAGGAGTGAAAGTTAGGATTGTGAATGGAAGTAATTACTTAATATTAGCAAGAGTGTAGAGTAAAGCAGATAAAGGAGAAAGAGATAAGAGATTGTGGTACAACTTTATGGCTGGTACAATCACAAAGTACATACTGGCCTCACATGATGATATAATTATATGAATCTTCAGTTTGGCATTTTCTTTTTGCATACACTGTGTCCATGTCTTGTGTTTTACAACAATGAGTGTGAACTGTTAAACTGACCCATTTTCACATCCACATTACACATCAATGCTCCTAAACAACAAATACACAGCATCTTTAATGTTCAGATGTAATGATAATTAAAAAAAAGATACTATGACCCAAAAATCATTTGCAAAATAGCTGGAAATGTTCCACAGAAAATGCAGCCGCAGCAATCTTTTAATGTTTTTCCAGCAGATTACAGATGGGAAGGGAAACTGTAGGACAACAAAATGCTGAATGTGTTAGATTCTTAACCAACTTCAGGAAGTGGTTTATCGTCATGTCTGGCATTGAATATACAGATTTAGCCATCACAGAAAGCTCAGTTTTTAACAACATGTTTGCTGAGCTGCAGCTGCACTGTTCCATTTTAAATCCTTTAATTCAAACGCAGGGTATATCAAGTACATGCAGGGCAGGAGATGTTCTAAAATGGCAGCCAATATAACTTTTCTTGTTTTTCTGTATGTTCTTCATCTACCTTTTATTTGTATACTAGAAAATTTCATTTTTGGAACAAGGAGGGATCAAATAAGTATATTTCAAAACGCAACTGTTGCAGCATCTGACAGCTGCAAAGTTGAAAGATTTTTTTTCTTTTGTAAGAAAGAGAGATTTTTTTCATAATTATGACATCTCTTCTCTTCATGTGATCTCATGTTGTCAGCTGTCAAAATTAGCAAGAAATCTGCAGTGTGCAAAACCAGTTTCCATGGAAAACAGGCATCTCTTTTGACAGAACAAAAGTGGTTTCTAACATGATTAAAAAACATTTTCAAGCAGAAACCTTTGTCAGTTTGATCATAAGACTGTGATTAGTCCCAGTTTTCAGGTAAAGGCGAAGCAACACTGTGTAGCAGACTTGACTTTTCCTCGATAGGATGCAGGAAGGCCACAATATTAGTTTGTACATTAGTTATGTTTCATAATCAGCAACAATTTATTCAATAGTATTCTGGACTATAAACACAGATAAGTTAGCTGTAGCATCACATATGAGAGCTTGTATCTACTGTCTACATTGACTCAGAAGTTGAATGTAGTTTCAAGTATATAAGCATCCCTGGCTCTGATTCTGTGCAGCTAAAGGTTGCTCTCAGCAGGATGCCTGCTCCTTGGGCTTTCCTCCCGTGCTGCATAGTCACTCAGATCAATGCGTTCTTTCAGCGTACTTCACAGGATACACGGTGTTTCTAGCAGACAGGAGACACACACAGCAGTCACACAAAAACAACCAACCTTGCCTCACAACTTAGTCTAATCTCTGTGGAATGTTTCAGTGACAGGATTTCAAGGCATTCTGAGGCTCTCTGTTGGTCTGCATCTTTAAAGCAGCAATTTCTGTCTCAGAGGAAAAATCCCCTGGGATCAATCTGTAATTAAGAAAAAAAAAAAAAAGCCTAACATAACCATAGAAAAGTCTAAGGGCATGTAAGACAAATGCAAGGAGTAAGAGATGAAAACAAGTCTGATCCAAAAAAAAAAAAAAATGTAAAAGAATCCTAGCTTTAAAAAGCACCAAAGTGGGATAGTGTAACCTCAGAAGAATTTGACACTGTCCTTCCACGAGGAATTTCTCTATATTGTGTCACTTTAAGGTAAAATCCCCACATGAGGTATCGCAAATAGATCTACACAAAATGTAAGAGGGTACTGAACATAAATCAATAAAATAAAAAAGATTTGATAAAACCAGCTTGTCACTTGGCAGTAGAATAGATGCCAGTGTTAGGGTACTGTTAATGCTGAATATACAGTACAAGGTCTTGTTGAGCTCTCAGAAAGTCTTATCTTGATCTAATAATATTGGACAGCAAAGGTTTTATCTCATATTTTGTATGAGCAGGAAGCATTTCATAAACACGCTGACTTTGTATGAATTTTCCACAAATGATGGCACTGTTTCTGTGATGTAACTCTGTAACAGGCTGTTCACTGGTGAAAATACAAACACTCATGTTAAAGTAGGAGCACAATACAATGTGAAGTTGTTAAAATGCTTCAGTCATGAATGTGTCACTGAGTCATTGTAGAGCAGTATGATGAAACTGCTCATGTCTGTATGCCAGATGTGATTTATACATATGTAGTGATATCATATCCATATTGATGCACTCCACTGCACTCTCATGGTCAACCATTTCCTCCGAAATGATCCCGATGAAGCTTCACTTTGCAGCTCAGTTGCCTGCTCGTGGGGGAAGATACATATTGAAATCAGGTTGTTTTTTAGTGAGACAAAGGGAATATTGACTGCTGCAGCCCAGTAGGACTGTTGTCCTTTCTTTGGTCTGTGGTACATTGTGGCTGCTGCCTCTGCGAGCCATTCCAAGGAAAATACCTTCACAAACTGCTGACTTTGATAACAGGGTGAAACCTAATTCTGCCTGCATGCACTCTATCAAAGCGAACAGTAACCAAGCTGTTTCAAATCCCGCCTGAATTGTGTTTACTAATGACTTGTCTCTCTGAACATTTGTGTAATAGGGGGTCTCGGAGTGCAACAGTGCTTTGATAGTATTCACAGACAGCAACACACACGGTGTTGTCTTGCTGGGGAGCATGGCATGTATGCATGTCTTTTGTGCATTCAGTGTTACTACAAGCAGCAAGGGGAATGAGGGGTGGAGAGAGGTGGTGATGTGTGTTTGTGTGTGTGTTTTTGGTGGGAGGAGGGCTTTGAACGCTTGCTTAATTGACCTCAGTTTGATATTCTTAAGGGTGGGGTGTACAGAACACATTTCCCAACATATCCACCGCATAAACGTAGAATTGTGTTGAAGGGGTGAGATTCATGCATATAAGGTCATATTGAATATTTCCAGGCAGTATATTCTGATTATTTTCTCATTGTTTGTGCAAACACATGACTTACTGTACCTCAACAGTTCTTTATATTATATTTTACGGAAGGATATGGCACAAAGTGGCTCTCTGTGACAGCATGCCCCTGTTACCAATTAGGTAATTTCCCATCTGTACATGGTTACTGTAAATTTTAAAGGTTTAAAGGCAAAGTAACAACATTACAAGCCTTTGAAACACCTGTGGAAAAATCAGGATCACACTGTCCTGTTCTTTGCTTGTACAACATGAGAAAAGAATTAAAGCCATTGAAAATGAGATGTGTTATACAGTATGTCTGAATGCCTTTACAGATGGTAATGTTGACTCTGGAGCCTTGGCTGCTGCAGGCCAGGAAACCTCACTAGCACTAGGGCCATGTGGGACCTCTGTGTAAAAAAAAGAAAAAAAAAAAAAAAAAGTTTGAGATTTTTTTCACAGCCCATTGTAAGCAATCAGGCAAATAGAAGCTTGCAGTCGTGCAGTGCACAGGCACTTCTTTCCAGAAGGCAGAGAGCAATGCTCAGTCTACTGACAGACGGGCCAGCAGACCGACAAGAAGTCAGGACATATTCTCATAGCACCAACACACGGTAACGCCACCAGTGGGTCTTCTGAAGCCCACTTTCACTCTCCTGCGTGTTATTGCCCCTGTATGCATGTTCAACCTTGTCTACTGCTGCCAGTGAAGACCTGCAGATGCACTCAACCACAGGCTTACTTCTCAACCCTGCATCTGTCTCAACACTCACACCAGCACTGTACCCGCGGGAAGAGGATACACATGTTTTATTGACAGAGCTACAGGTGGTTTGAGTTTGAGCCTCTTGTGGACTTGGAGGGTTTTTTGTTTTTTTTTCCTGTGTGGTGAGCTGTGGCATCTTTGGAGCCGGTATGTTGCATATTGTTGTGGCATGTTTGGTATTCGTCCTGCTGGGCTCGGGGCAGGCTCAGGTTGCCACACAGACTCAGGGGCAGGGGAGTCGCAGCCAGGGGCAGGACAGCGCTGCCACTCCATGGAGGCAGGTGATTCAGTGGGAGAACAATGGTCGGGTGTTTAGCCTGATGAACAGTGGAGCTGAATATGTCCCTGCTGGGACAGGAACCCAGGACAGAGGTCCCAGGGTGGTTGTGGCAGATTCTCGCCCACGCTCCTCAGGCAGACCTCAGGGGGGCAATGTCCGCCGACAGGCTCCATCAAGAGGATCCTCTGAGACAGTCCGCGGGCAGGCAAGGCATCCCTTTGGCTTTGGGCAAGTGCCTGACAATTGGAGACAAAGCACAGGCAGCACAGGTGGAGGCCAGTTCCAGGGATCCTCTAGCACTCGCTTCAGGCAATCTGCAGGGTCTTCATCTTCATCATCATCATCATCTTTCTCTTCATCCTCTTATAATGTACCGTCATACCCACAGTACCCTCTTCCTCAACAGTCGCCCTTCCAACCAGTACCTTACGACCCTAGTTACGTAGAGGGACCAGCCAGGAGCTATGAGCCTCCCTTTCAGCCTGCTGTCGGTGGGGGATATGGCGGTGGAGGATACAGTGCTGGCCGGGCTTTTACTGGAGGGGGGTATGTAGGTGGTGGTCTGGCCCCAGTGCTCCCAGGCTCGCCCTCTGATTTTACTGACGACAGCTACCGCTACTACCAATCTTACAGCTACGGGTCCAATCCTGCGGTGCCTGCACGTGCTGCCCAACCACCATTTGCAGATGGTCTGGACCACAGATACACCCACAGTCTCTACAACGAGGACACTGCCCCTGCACTCCCTGCTATCCCTGCCCCCGATGCCAACCAGGCCACAACCATGATAGTGGACAGGACAGGACCAGCTGGTCAACAACCAATCAGGAGCCCTCAGTATGAGCAGTTTCCCCCATTTGGAAGACCCCAGCCTCCTTTCATGCAGCCCATTGCTCCAGGCAGAAATTCTCCCAACTCTGCCCTGGAGAACCCCAGTATGAACGTTGGGAGTGTGTACCGACCAGAGCAGAGAGGTACAGTAAAGTGTCTGTTTGGGTGTTTGTGAACTAAAACAATGTGTCCTTTATTTCCCATTTTGTCCAGGAAGTTTGGCCACATCTTGATAATATTAGGAGAGGCTGGGAGACATGAGAAGAGTGACAATAGCTGCAGATTAAACAAAAATATTTCACATTTCCAGGGGAAAAATGGAGCGCTTTCACTTGTAGGCATTCATCCAAGGTATTTCTGTCTTTGAGGCAGAAAATGAAAAGCTCACCATGTGATCTCTGTTATTGCTGGACATATGAGTTTGAAATATGCAAAACCCAGGGGTGTAGAGAGCTCACCAACCCCCCCCCCAATTACACAATCGTGTTTCTCCAATATTCCTCTTTCATGTTTGTCAGAGGTCTGAAGTCATCAGAATGAAACAGCTGCTTAAAATTCAGCCGCTTTTCCAGTTTACAAACAAAGTAAGGCGGACACAAGGTTCATCTTTTCCCACTTGTATGGTTATTGAAACCAGGTGTTGAGCAAGTCCTGCCAATGTACAGAGAGCACACACAAGAACCACTGTGTTTTTTTTTTTGTGGGGGGAGTTCTGTGCTACAAGAGAGGAGACTGGTTCGTGAGTCGTGTGGAGTTTGGTAATGGTGGTGGTGACCTCATAGGGGTTGGGGGGCTGGTGACATGGGGGTGGGGGTGGTGGGCAGTGGCTGCCTCCTGGGCTTGAGGACAGGAGAGGGGAAACAAGGGAGGAGGGGGGATACAGTTCTTCACCACTCCTTGAGGGGGAAGGAGAGCGTGGAAAGTCCCAGTAACACATGGGGTCCATTGCTTCAGCTACAGGAAATCAAAGAAATATTCAGGCAGAGTGGTTGAGGGGGGGTGAGGAGTGTCAGAACATGTACACGCACTGTACCCTGACTGAGAAAAAACAGGTTTCTTTGGATCTATTAGCAATTTGTCACATTTATTTTAATAACACTGTCATTGCTAAGGAGGAAGAAGTTTCTGTTATTGTCTATGGTGGGAAAAAACGACTTAGCTAAATGCAAACAACATGTGAACTTTCTCTGTGTTCTAACCGCCGGAGGCTGCGTCTGGTCTGAGCTGAGAGGAGATGAGGGCCTCCAACGAAATTCTCAGGCACTTGATGATGCAGATTTACCCTCTGTTTTATCCAGTAATCTACCTTACTGTGCAGCAGTCTCTCTAGTGTGCTATCATTCATTAGACACTCTAGAGCTGGGAGCCATTTCTAACAGCACAAAAAGCCAACATATGTGCAGAGGCCTTAGTGCTCTCAGTAATCATTGTGATAAAGATTCAGCCATTGGGAGAAGCTGACATTTTTATTGCATCGCTTCATCGCAGGGCATTAGGCTGTTTTGTATTTGTTTTGTATTGTAATAACTATTGTGATCTACAACTTTAAAACTAACTTGAAAGGGAAGTTGTATACCGCTTTCTTTAAATACAATGTTGTGAGGTATCAGAGAAGAAGAATTGAAGAATCAAAAAACATCAGTTTCAATCTCCAGGTTGCTCATGAAATAATTCAGATAAAGTCTCTCAGTCTATCTCATCATGTGTAGCCAACTAAGGTCAGTTCATAAAGGTACAACTAAGGTTAACGAGCTGGCGAGCATTACCATGATTAACCAACCAGATAACTGCAGTGATTAAGTTTAATTTCATGAATCAAGTTCCAGTGTGCAGTCACTGCCCATTCAAGTTGTCAAATGTTTCCACAGACAACCTGTTAACAGAATCTCACTGTGTGAATAGGGCTTAACACACACAGCAGAGTGTGGCAGGAGGAGAGCCAGAACTCAACACAGTGTATGTACTGTGTGTTTGAAGTGTTAAGCAAATAGATTTCACTACATGTGTAAAATTGGAGCAGTCTATCAAGTTTGCAAGTGTCTCCTCTCTCACACTGGCTCTGACATCAGTTGACATCTATGGGGCCAATGACCACAAGTCATGTGCAGTTGACACAAGGTGCAAACAGACAAATGTAACCTCTGCCTGGATTACTTTCAGAGGCAAAGTTGTTTGGAGTGAATGAAGTGTTACATTTATCTACCGCACCGGAGTCGCACTGGTGGGGCTGGATGGTGGGTGAACTAAGCGCACACCAGAACCCAGGGTTTGCATCCTGCCTCCCCTCTGTGGTTTGTTTCAAGCAACAACAGCACTTTGATTAAGGTTGAAGAAAGATCATGGTTTTTAGTTAAATGTTGATGACCACATTGTGACTCAAGTCATCACAGACTTTTTCCCTGTTAAACATACATGTGACATAATCACTACAACATGGTGTTGTATTGTAAGATTGGACATATTGGCAAAAAACAAATGTAACAATATTTTTGTTCTATGTGTTAAATGACAACATTTCCTTATTATTTTATGAAAAAACTGAGTCCGGTTGGCACAACATTTCTTTCAAAACATATTTCCTGTTGCAAATTAGTTGAGCACAAAACACCAGTTCTAATTAGACTGAAGTGGAAGGTGTGCCCCTGAATCTCAGCCACAATCTGCTTTCTCTATTTTTTTTCCTGAGAAATCCTTATTTTGTACCACTAGGCAAACTAACAAAGAACAGTGAGTCTTATTTGCAAACAAATTCAAGGGCACTTTACTCTGTGTTAGCTGTACTCTAACCAAGTCGCTGCTGAGAGTAATCTGACTTGAATAGTGCAGCCTTGGTGATGGTATTCTCTCTTTGAGTGTGTTCTAGTTTTGAAAGCTGCAGTGTTGCAGTGGTTTTGTGAATAATGAATTGTCTTTAATGAAGTGTCATGGCAAAGATTGGTTTAAAACGTCTGCATATTGTCCCAACTATGCCCTTTGCAGCACGTTGTCATTTCATCTCACTCTTCCTTACTCTCATATTCCCTGACAAAGCCACCAGCAGTGATTGGTTAGAATAATTAAACCGTAATTGGTAGATTAATTCATCAAGGCAGCACCACAGTTATTTCACTCATTAGTTTTACCATGATATCTTCAAATTGGAAAGGAAGTTTTGGTACCTCATCATTGCTGAAATGAATCTTTAATGTGTCAACTGACAACCAAAAGCAGAGTGGCTGATAATCATGAAAATAGATAAGATGCAAGAGAAAGTAGAGAGTATATACTGCCGTATATACTGCCTGACAAAGGAAGCTTTGACAGTAGAATCTTCCATATTGATGCTGTTTTGATTTTTGATTTTTCATTGTAAAATGACCTCAATGAATTCCAAGTATTTCAATCTGTCAGTCGTCTGCAGCTAAACGGCCTATAGCTTAAAGCAGGAGTATCTAGAGAGGGAGCCCTTGTGTCTTTTATTATGCCATATTAGATGGTATAAAAAGCCTGGCAAGAACCAGTTTCTTCTCTCCGTGCCCCACTTAGAATGTAATGTGTGGCTTTGTCACATGCTGTCGAGAGCTGATCAGCTTTGGCTTCTCAATACATTTTATCCCTCTGAAAGAGACCCAATTTCACATTTCAAAAGATTAGGGGGCAGAGAACAAAGCCTTCCTAGGGTGAGGAGAAAAAAAACAGAGTTGCGAGTGCTGTTGGAAAACCTCTGCGTTTCACACTGGTCTTACAGTGTTTACGTGGTCTGCCCCACGACGCTTCCCCCTGTCCTATATGTCTGCCTCAGAGAGAGCTGTCAGATGGGATGTTTACACAGTGCCCGCAAACGCAGTGCCCTTATTTAAACTTGCAGCTGGGGAGGGGAAACTCAGCTGGTTGTTAAACACGGGCAAATATGAAAGAGGAAGCTTCCTATCTGGTTTCCATAAACAAACCATGACTAAAGCCCCTCATGCTAGACTAAAATCAAAAGATAACATTATTTAATCATCTTCTATTCCTTTGTTAAAACATGCTACAACAGAAATTGAAGATTGTACATCATTTTTGATTTCATTAATGCTTACAGGCTTAGAGGTCAGATGGTTTGACTTTGACTTGTTTGAACAATCTCACATTAAAGCGTGTCTGGCCTTTGTGAGCTCAGTAGAGAGGGGTGATAAGCTATGCCAGAGACCCTTGCTGGTATGGCCTTCATTGGGAACTGCACAGAAAGACATTTACTCTGACAAGTCAGGCCTGCTTTTCTTTTTTTTACTCCTTCCTCAGGTTTTCTGACAGATTTGGACAGTGGCCCACTTTAAAATCAGGAGTGGTGTGAGATCACTGTTGTTTTACCCTGGTATGCATGTTTTCCCTCACTCTGTCTCTGTCTGGCTCTCTCGCTGTATCTCTGTGCACCTATGCCTTTCCACATCTCTTCATCTCTGTCACTTGTTTTCAGAAACTAATGTATGAAAAACACAGGCTGCATTGCAGCAAGAACTCCTGTGATACTGTAACTCCCATGTTTAGCCGTACCCCCAACAGATATGAGTAGTCATGCTATGTTTGCTATGTTAAATGTTAAGATAAAGTGGCACATGCATATTAAGATTAGTGTCATGAAAGATCACATCACACATCATAGCCAAGAAAGCAAACAAGTATTGGGACATTTTTCCCTAGTAATAAGATACATTTGGTTGAAAACCAAATGTATTCAACACTGAAAATGGATGCACTGTAGATGTAGTTACATTTGGAAAATCCAAAATGTAACCCTTGTTTTCTCTCTCCCCAAACTCACCCCTGTCTGAGAGGCATGTGAGCAAAAGCGTCTCATTAGAAAACCATGATAATAATCTGGAATGCACAGTAATTAGTGGCCAATGGATTTATCTAGAGTGACCCAATCATGAACTGTGGGCCCTGTTACTGCTTTACTGCCTGTCATATCCTCCATCAGCACCACCATATTTACCAGGTAATAAAAAATTGATGACAAATATGCAAAAGAGCTCACTGGCGGTTTGGCTGGAATTAAGAGATCAAAAGGCGACCTGTCATTAAATGATCAATCACTGACATCTGGATTACTTTAGTTATGAATGAGATCATAATAACAGTGCTATAAATGCATTTTGTGAACTTTAACCACACTTACAAACATTATTCTAATAATGTGTATAAGTAATTACACTTATGAGCAGCTTTGTGTGATTTGTGAAGAAACTACTGTTCTATTTAGTAGCAAAGTTCTGACAATGGACAATGACAATATAGACTGAGCAGTCTGTCTATCATTTCAGGTTTGCCTGACCTGGTTCCTGATCCCAATTATGTCCAGGCTTCCACCTACATCCAGAGAGCCCACATGTATTCTCTCCGATGCGCTGCAGAGGAAAAATGTCTGTCAAGGTAAACCCAATTCTGGATGTCCTTTACTGGCTTGCATTTATTTATTTATACATGTCTTTACTTTTTCAGTGAGTTCATTCTGCTGTCGCAGTATCAAAAATGATCTTGGCCCTATCAGTTCTGTTTTTCATGTTAATGACAATGTTCTCATTTCAATGGTTTCTGCTACATCTTAAGGGCAGCATCATGACTCAGTGTTTAGTTCATTCCATAGATATTAAAGTTATGTTAAATTGGAAACAATAAATTGCGTTTCCTGTCTTAGTGTAGCCTCTTGATAGACTAGTTGTGCGTCCAGCCTATACCCTGTGCTGGATCAAGAAAATGTAAATTCTTTTATGATTACAATTTTTTATAAGCTGCTTCACCTTTGGGTAAAATTAACCAGTGAGTGAACCATCCACAATTGTAATGTAGCCTTCAGAATTATACGCATTCTGTGCAATAATATCCAAAAGAAATAATGAAAAAAGTTGACCAACGGTACAACACAAGTGTACTAAATCCCGGTCACCTTCGGGGATGCAGGCTGCCGCGAGTTTCATTTCTCTGTGTTGGCGGATAGCATCCCCTGAGCCGCGGACCTGGGCCCTTTGACTGTCAGTGCACTAAGGACACTATTGAAATGATGGAAGTGCGCTGTCCCCATGGCTGCTCTATTTGCCCTCTTCCCATCACAAGCACAGCCATCCCTCAAAGCCCTTTCATATCCTGTCTGAGTTTGCAGCAATCACCGACAGATGGGCTGTTGTAATTTGCCATACACTCCAGTGTCAACAACAGCCACAAGACGAATGGCTTAGATCTTCAGTGGTACTGTGAACTCGAGGTTGTGCCTCCTTTTTCACACACAAAAAAAGTGTATTGTACAACACAGTGTTCCCTCTCCCCATGTTGAAACTGTGTGTTTGGAGAGATGGTTGTAATCTGTAGAATGAATTATTTAGTAGCTGTTCTCCTGCCTCCAAGCCTTTACAGTCCTGCTCTTTTTTTTTCCTTTCCTTGTCTTAGTTATGAGAAACAGACATGCCGACATTCTTTTTGAAGCCACTTGTGCAGTTTCCCTCACCGCTTTTTGTCTTGTTGTATGTGTCCACCATTCAGCTCTGCCTATAGCCCTGAGGCCACCGACTATGATGTACGGGTCCTGCTGCGTTTCCCACAGAGGGTGAAGAACAAGGGCACTGCCGACTTCATGCCTAACAGGCCACGTCATACCTGGGAGTGGCATAGCTGTCATCAGTAAGTGCTTAATACAAAACAGATTTTACCCAATCAGCTACTCACGCCTTAGTCACTACAGCATCAGCCGCTGTGGTAGCCAGAGAGTTAGTTAGTAAACATCTGATTTCATTATAACAGAGTGTATTTACAATTTATGTAGCTTGTACGAAACCTAACTACTACTACTACTGACTGAGATGACAGTGGGTGACAGTGAGTGTGTTGTGAAAGGCTGTTGATATGTGGTGAACACCTCTAGTTAAAACCTTAAAGACTTTGTATAATACAGGAGCAGCAGCACTCACCCTCTCATCACTGGGAGTTGGATGTAACCCAAACTAATAACCCCAGCTGGCCTCACTACATCTCGGTGGACACCAGAAGAAGAAAAGGTTTAATGAGTAAATGACTGGATGAAGCCCTGGTTTATAAAAATTGGGGTGCAGTTGCCGTTTCTCTGGTAATGTGCCACCCCATGGACATCAAAAACTTGGTACTAATATTCTAATGACCCCTTCCAATGAAAATCAAGTTTCTAACCTTGTTAACATGTCCATATGATGTTTTTTATATAATACAAGTCATATCACGACCAAAATAAGCAGTCAGCGCCATGACTGCGTATTTCCACCTTGGAACTGCAGTGAACCAATGGCAGCCGGGGTTTCATACGTCATATAACTAAGGAACCAATCTTGTCAACTTGCTGGGCCGGGGACGGGCTAACTAAACCGGACATCTTGTCAGTACAGAGAGTTAGAATTTGCCTTAGCAAAATTGCCTTAATGCTGCTTCAGCCACTGCCGGTTACAAGCTAAAACACAACAAAAAAAGATGCTAACTACACTAACTGTTCTGATATTCTCCTCATCTGAGTCTGGGTCCGACGGAGGCTCAAACATGTAGCTGACTCTCTCCAGTATTTCCTCTCACCCTAACCATGCTTGACATCCACCTGTCGCCATTACAGAGAGCAAGAGTTTGCAGTAACAGAGCCACTAACACAGCCACTGCAAGATACAAGCTAACAAACAAATAATTACACTTCCTGCTCTGATACTACTACTACTGTCTTCACACCCCAGCAAACTCCAGAGTCTGGATCAGACTGAGGCTCAAATATGTGTGGCCGAGACTCACGCTGTTTCCTCCGTTAACCATCTTGATACGCTCTGCTCTTTCAAAGTAACGTAAGCAGCGGTGGTGGGGCACAATGTCTGATCCAGATTTCTCAAAGAGAAAGTAAAAGTAGATGTGCTTCCAGCCCCAGTTTTGCAAATTTTTTTTCACTTTTTATGTAGGAAAACCATGTTAAACAAAATATTAATCATGGCAGAGTATTTTTACATAGTTTAAAACATATCTGTGGAGGAACTTTAAATGTCTGGGTTCATGGTGGGTTTTCAGGGTAGTGAGAGTTCTCTGTTCTCTGAAGTACAACACTGTGTGGTTGTTGGTTCATACCAGCACAACCTTGCTGCACAGCAACAGCCCAAAGTGTTGGGAGGCACACTCAGAGTCCATATCCAGAAAGTTGACGTGGTGCATGTCAATGTCATTTGACTGAAGGTGAATGCAGATTGGGTGTCATACAGTCATAAGCCCCATATTGTGCCCTATATGGTTACAGTGCAGGAAAGGACAAAGCCTGCTCTGGTTGGCTGAGAAAGTACACACACAGTATATTACGTTATTCTCGTCTAAAGAGGAGAGAGGTTGGGGGTGTGTGGTGGGGTGGGAGGAGGGGTCAAACCTATAGAGTTCATTTGATAGCCAACCCAGCGTGAAATAGAGCAGTACAATACACTCTAAATTCACATCACAGAAAAAATTATGGTATTTAGCTCTGTGGGTTTGATCAATTCAGAAAGCAGTTTTCTCATTGTGTCTTCCTCATTGGACAGATTTTAGTTGGTTTAGCGAGGCAGCAGTGGCTTAGACTGAACATCTCTGGGGTACTGCTGATGAGGTGATTCTGAGGCTATCGTCATTGTTTTATGACATTATATTCCATGTAGACTGGCTCTTATCTCAATTTCAGCAAGTCCGCCCACTGACGCTAGTGCCAGGCCCTGCTTTACTATCCTCATCTTAGAGGAATGTTGACTGGCCGTTAGGAGATTGGCAGTGTTGTTGCTGTCTGACATCAGTCTGCATTTACACAGTGGTTCCCAGGGGGCAGAAAGCCAAGGCAATCACTCCACTGGCTGTGTGATCAGAATGACAAATCAATCCATTTTTCCTGTCAATCTGTGACACCAGATCACACAGCTGCTAAAGTATGATGGCATGGATGTGGGTTACTGGGACGCAGTGTTTGGTTACAAAGAAATCTCTTTAGGGGAAGAAAATCTCTAGCCCAGATTCTCACAATAAACTTTCCTGCCCTACATTTTTGTCAAATAAGCTGTGTAGTTGACAGTTTTGCTTTTCATTACATTCACTCCTATCGTTCTCGCTTGAGTATTAGAAGAAAGAAAGGGAACAGCATCCTCTTGAGTATCATAGGCTGTGAAAATGTTGGAATTTGTGTATTTTTCTTACCCAAATGAGTACACAGAATTCCACGTAGAACTTATTTTTTCATGCCAATCAGCGTGAGAGGCATGGGAAGTTATTAAAAGTGTTTGATTTGTTTGGTTTAACTTTTATTTTTGATATTACAAAAGTTAATAAAATGATTCTTCAGCTTATGCTTTATTTATCTCAGTCAGCTTCAGTAAGCTATGTGACCTTTGTGGTCAAAGATCATGGCTGCTATTTGTGCAGGTGCTTTGACATATGTCTTCAATTCCTGACTGCACTTCACGGAAGGCAAATGTCAGGCCACTGCTGGATAGTTCTCAAAGAACCTACTGTAGTCATCTGTGTTTTACAACCCAAACTGTGATCTGAGAAACCTTCAAAGTCTTGTTTGTTGCAACACAAGTGGAAAATGACTCATGACTACGAAGACAACCTGGAATGTTTTGTATATTACGATCACAAGCTATTCTTGTTAAATCCTTTATGTGTCCTTCCAACACTACATTCTCTATAGTTGACATAGTCAGTGAGGGGATCCAGGAATCCAAGGAGGCTGGGGACCTTTCCAAGCACCTCGTAGTCCAGCTCCTCCCACTCTCAATCTTTTTCTCTGCTTCCCTGTACTCTGTCTTTCTATTTCACACACACGTACACACATATACTGTAGATAATCATCTCAAGATTGCCCCTGAAATGAATGCCAGGATTGGGACACAAACAAAGACTTTGCTTCAAAATTCCAGGCCCTCCAGTTCCTGCTCTGATTCATACACATGTGAATGTATCTACTCACATACATGTATGCATCGCACAAATTTAATGCATAACCATGTGCCCCACATAAAATAAGCCTATGAAAAAGACACACACACACACACACATACATTTGCATGTCAACAGAGACAGGAGAGTAATTTATGCCCATAGTTACGCTAAAGGTAGTGTGGAGCCCCAGATAACAGCAGACAGGTTTCTACCTGAGAGTAACTACTAATTGGTTGCCTCTCCTATGGAAAGAATGAGTCCTTGAATGGTCACTTGCTCCATCAGTGGAAAGTACCCACTTTTCCTTCCAAGTCATCCTTCAATCTTTAATGACTGTTCCAGTAAAAGCTGTTGCTATGTCGAAACATGGGCCATGAAGTAAGGCGAAAGGGCAATATTTATATAGTCTGAGTTTGTCTGACTGTAAGAGATCCAGTGGTTACCTCACCTGCTACAACAACTAAAGTCAACACCACTTAAGTATACTGTGTGGAGTAATTTAAGAGTCAGTGAATAATGGAAAGAAAGAAATACTTTCAATAACTGCGAGAAGGCGTATTTAAATCCTGTGCTGTATCATTTCAATTGGGTGTCATCTTAAAGAACATTGTCACATTGTTGCAGGCTGTTTTTGCATCTAAAAGACTTCTGGGCAGTTTCAAGAGGTGTTGCTTTCTAATCTGTAGTTTCTAAATCATTCATACCTTGTCAGCTTTCAAGCTTCATCAGAACTTTAGGAAAAATGACTGTGCTAATTCTTATGTGTTTTTTTTTTTTTTAATTAATTAATTAATCTATTTTTTTCACAAGCAACTTTGGTAACATGAGAGGAAACCCCTTTATTGCAAATGACAGCTGTATTTTTTCCGACAAGGGAAGGTACACCTTCTATATGATATGTGAAAATAGGTAACTACCTAATCTAACAAGTACAGATTTCCAGTACTTTCTAATTAGAAGCTGGAAACTTTCTTACTCTTGGTTGTTTTCATTAAAAAAAATCTTTATCTGTGTCTCAAATGAGGAAATTTAGCAGCTGGCAGCATGCCTTAATCATAACACTATGATGCTGTATGTTAATGACTCCCAGATAATTAGATACAGTTAATTGTTGCATTGTTAATATACAATTATATGTGCTGTAAAGACTAATGTTGAGCATTTTGTCAGTGGGTAGAACAAAACATCATAAACAACTTATGATACATACAATGCTATGCAACGGTACAATGGAATACAATAGCACAACAGAAACAAAGTGGCCACAGAGTTAGTTAAACACCTCTCTGAGGAAGGATTTATTGTTAAGCTGGTGCATTAGATTGTCATAGATTTGGCTATTTGTACATTTTCAAATATGTGTGCAGAGAAAATCCTACGTACTGTAGCCTAGAAATTTTTGCTGTCTGAGATATAAAGACCAGATTCTCATTCGTAACATACTGCATATGTTGGTGCTTGTGACAAATGATGTCATGGCCAGAGACCTGACAGCCATGCTTCATATTCAGCAGAGCTCCACGTCCTCCACAACAGACACTTGATTCCATGAGGTTTGTGCCACTTAAAGCGTATCACTTACCTTATGTATTTCTGACAACACAACTCAACTTACTGCTATGTTCATATGACATAGTATATCTGGTATACAGTATACTCCACAACATCCACTGCAGTAATGATTTTACGCTGGCCGACAGGGCTGTTCAGACGTGTGCACACAGAAACAAAAATCACTGTAAAAAACAGCTTTGAATTTGCATTTGCAGTATTTTTATTAGATGCATCTTTTTATGAAATAAATGAAAAATTAGAACAATTAAGCTGCTACATAGCAACATTCAATCATGTAGATGAGGGGAAACAAAAAAAGGCAAATGGGACTGTAGGGCATTTTTATAATAATTTTATGTGTGTTTCAATAATTCAGTTACTGCTGCTGTGCATAAATCCATCAAAATAATGAGCAAAAGTAGAGCTTTCCCCATCAACATGGAATTATGTTGTCACCGCGCTCAGTGCAAATATACACTTGTTAGCATGTACCACAATTATGTTCAGAGCAGGCTTGTAAAAAAAAAGAAAGTGAACAGCATCTCAGGTCACTTTGGCATCCGAGAGAGGTCCAAGCCATGACGCACTTAATATTGCAGATGATGTCAAATGGAGCAGCTCATCGACAGACTCACTCACTCAGAGTCACTTGGTTCATATTCCGGTTCAGTTGAGATGATCAGTGGCCATGTGCATCCAGGCTTTCCTAAGCTGCTAAAGCTGTGCAAACACACATAAACACACTGAAACCAGCGCACGCACAAATGCGCTCTTACAATGATACACACACAAACTTACACATGCTCACGCAAATATGTGCAGGTAGCTTTAAAATATCCACAAGCACACACACTCACACACAAAAAAAAAAAAAACGTAAATGCCGACACACCAACACACACAAACACCTCTGATCTTGCCGACTGATACAAGCTAATTAACAACAATCATACATCATTAGGGTGTTAATGCCGTGCCTCAGCAATACTTTATTGCTTCCATTAATTAGTATCCATTGTCCTTTCATATTTAATGATGTGTTCAGTCAAGGTGCAACATCACTTACAGAAATGTTAACAGATGAGGTCAACAGGTTGAATTTAGAGTTTCTACACTTAACTTTGATAAACAGAATTTAAACAAAATGGCTTGATAAACTTCTACTTAAATATTGTTGCCTAGGCACATGTGACATAACAGATTGATTCTAGAACAATCTTGAACTCTTGAACTCTTTCATTGTTTAATTTCTGACTGCATGCATGTTGATCCAATAGGCACTACCACAGTATGGACGAGTTCAGCCATTATGATTTGCTGGAAGTCAGCACTGGCCGTAAAGTGGCAGAGGGTCACAAGGCTAGCTTCTGTCTGGAGGACACCACCTGTGACTTTGGTCACTTGAAGCGCTACGCCTGCACTGCTCACACTCAGGTAAAACAGCAAGCAGAAATATGAGTGGAGATTGTGACAATAGATAGAGAATAGATTTTGTGGTCACCCGCAATACTTTTGGTCCACTTTCCACCACATGCTATATTAATCACCAGGTCAATATCCACTGTCCACAGTAGGTTGTTGCTACAGCAGGATGTTATTCATTGACCTGTTATATTTGTTGCAACATATTATATATACCTTTTGACCACAACTTAAAATTCCCACTGTTTTTGACTCAGATCAGTATTCATCAGTGTCTCTCCCCCCCACCCCACCCCACCCCTCCACCCCTGTTTCTTCAAGGTCTGAGCCCTTGGCTGCTATGATACATACAATGCTGATATTGACTGCCAATGGATCGATATCACGGACATCCAACCTGGAAACTACATACTGAAGGTAAGAGTCAAGTGAGGACCTGGTGTGCATGGACATGGCAGGTTTGTGGACAGCACAGGGTCACATCTATAACAAAACAAAATGATCTGGGTTATAAAGTTATAAAGTTTTTAGTTTACTAGTTATCCAGAGTTTTTTAAGTTACAGCACTTCATGGCTCAGTGGCATTGGTTTCCCATCCATCACATTGTCTGTTTTTCATGCATATTTTATTTGGCCAATATGGCTGTAAGAGGTACAGTTCACACACAAAAAAATCTATATATGATGGTTTTCAGTGTTATTTATCCCAAATACATTTTTTGACGCAAGTTTGTTGAGATTGTGTGATTATGATGAACTGTAATTTGCCTTCTGTCCATTGTCTCCAGCTCCAGGTTAATCCCAAATTCTTGGTGCTGGAATCAGACTTCACCAACAATGTGGTCAGGTGTAACATTCACTATACAGGACGCTTTGTTAGAACAACTAACTGCAAAATAGCACAGTAAGTAACACAGAACATAACGTTTTTATCAAATAGCTGATAATTGCTTTTACTGTTCATTGTATTTGTGATGTTTTTTGTACAATTAATCCCTGGGTAATTTTCAGATATCTGTTGTAGAATGAGCATTGGAAAGCAAACTGTGAGTCAGGGTTTGTGTCATTTTCACACCTATGAGTTACTGTGAACCACATGACAAGGTGGCGGAGGAGTCTTAGTGTTTTGAATTACTTTGTAGACTTAATGGGTTCTTGGCTGAAATGTTTGATGATTTAATGAATAATGTTCTCCAGTTGAAATGAATTGCCTCTGAAACTTTCATATTTTTCCTCAAAGGGAGATGTAGGGGTCTTTCAACAATGCTATTAGGAAGTGTATCATTGCACTCAGAATTACTATTATATCCTCTTTAAATGACTTGGGTCAAGTACTCCAGTTGGTCTCTCTTAGCTTCATTGCTACAATGAAACATTCACTTAAAATATGTTTGCCAAAGCATTTCCAGAGTTCCAGGAAGCTGGGTATAATGGTCAGTTACTGACGGCAATAAAATAATTGCATACTGAGCAGATGCTAACAGCACACCATTATTTAAGTCTGATATTTTAACCACTTCTTAAAAAAACCCCACTTACATTATGTTATGTCCATACTAATAGGGTTTGTTTGATTTTAAACAAAATAGTACATGAAAGTCCAGCTTGTTTATAACAAGTAGCTTAGCTAGATTTGTTTTTGATGTACTGCGTTTGTGTACACTTGTTGATAACAAAACAGAGATGTTATTGACATTATACTCTCTGTCTGTTAAAATTACAGCAACAGTATGAAAACCTGATTTGATTAAAGGTCTGAATACAACAAAAATAATTGCTAGGAATGTCAAGCTTTCAAATTCTCCATATAACAAAGCCTGCACGGGGCTGTAGTGAATCACTGGTGTTGTTTTTTTAATCCTGTCTGAAATATCACAAGGAATCTGAAATCAAGGACCCATTGTTTAAAGATTACTATATATTAGTAAATTAGTTATGTATCACTATAACCTGCATATGTGCCTGTACAAGAAGGTAAAGCTTGGTGTAGCAACAATAACTAAGGGAGGTGGGATTTAGCAGGATTTAACAGTCATTTACGGTCATTATAACGAGAAGCATTTATGATCTTTATATATCAAATTGCTACCTCAAACTCACAATAACAAAAAAAACACATTAATATACCAATAAAAACACCTGGATTGCGAATCATGAAATGAACCCTCAAGCAACAGTAGGAAGCAACAAAGGAGAGCTGGGCATACATTTTTGTTTGTGATAATGGTCTAGTCATTCATTTCAGCCAAGCCTCTTAGTGGTAATCGACAATTTTGCATATATTTTTTGAGATGTTGTACAGTTTTGCCATTACAGTGTGAACATCGAACATCTATAAAATGGTCTAAAGGTACTGAAAATGTGAACAGAAAAAAAACATATATGTCATTTTAAGCTAGATCTGTGTGCTGTTTTATAATTCATGTTTGTGTGTTCATTACTGTATGCATCTCTTATTGCATAAAAATCCTTCAGTGAGTCTGCAACATTACAGTTCCTCGAACAAATGTGTTTTTGTTGTCTGTTTATTTTGCAGGTCTTGATCAGGCACTGGATGGCTGCCATACTAGAGTGAAATGTGAATGGAATCCATTTGTTGTTGGTTCATTGTTGATGTTGTTTGTCTCTACTATTCTGTTTTGGTATCCTGGACCCATGGCAAACAAGGGCTCCACTGGCACTGATAAGAATGTGAGGTTTTAAAGTAGACACACAAACAACGTTGCATAATGCATATTGCACGTTGATATCCCAATAATGAACCAACAGTTCAGATCCCTGCAATCTATGTTATAATATTGTCCAACCAACTATAATTCTCATACTGCAATGCTATCAGTCTGGTTTGGTTACATGCTAGGACACATCATTGACTTTCAAAAAAGTTGTTTACTGTATCTGAACACAAATATCTATGCAGACCCCCCACAGAGTGGCTTTGTTTGAATTATAAATAAAGCATTAAATGGTGCCGGTGCATAAATGAGTGGCTCCACACAAGTCAGGGTTCAGCAGAAATCCAACAAATAAAATTAGGGGACAAAGTCTTCCCAAGTGCATTTATCCATGCAGTGTGGGGACAGACAGAGATGCCCAGTGACTCAGAAGAACCTTAATGTGTTAGTTTTTTTTTTTTTTCCTCTCCACTGCCTCCATGGGTCAGGCTGGGATACTGTGATTCTCTGGGCACATCCTGTTTAATGTTGTGTTAACAGCAAGAGGAAGAAAGCAGGTCCTATTTTCATTTGTCAGCTCCGTCAAATTGTAAGTCATCATAAAGACAGACTGTCAGCACTGGGTGCTGTACTTCTCCAAATCCTTGGATATAGGCATTGTGTCCCCATTCGTCATTTCTTATATCAGTAAAACAGGAACAGGAAGCTCAACTGGCAGAAAAGGGTGCTTTCCAGAAAACAAGACTCACAGTATGTAAACTGTATGCTTACACTGTCTTGAGGTCTTTTCTTCAACTACCAACACTGGTCAGATGGCACATGAGTCATCTATACCTTTTGAAGAATGTATATACAAATATTCCACTGATGCATGACTTTAATGATGGAGAATATTTTGATGTTACTGTGCTTTGTTTATCCACTTTGACCTGTTACTGTAATTTGTGAAATCTAATGAATTTATATATTTTCTTGATAATCTGAATATTCAAATAGAATGTGTTGTTGGAAAAAACACTACTGCTACAGACTTAGTATGATAATGCAGAGTGCCAGAAAGCCGTCTCTACCTACCTCTCCACCTGAGTGAGCTGTTGTTTCCTGTTAAGTGTTTGGTTTCCATTGGAAACCCCTGCAATTACTGACTGTGGCCTCCTGCCATTCTGTTGTAGCACATAGCTGAAACCCTCATTTATCAAAGAACACGCGATTTGGGATGACTATCACTAATTAATTAATATTCCAAAAGATTTAAATTTATAATCCTTAAGATTTCAGTCCTGGTTGATACACCTGTGGTTCAATACTACAGATCCCATAATTCTGGGGGTAGCACTCACTCCTTTAACTAAGAAATACAACATGAGAGCAAGTGGCGTATCTCGTTACAGTGCAGCCAAACCAACTAATGTTTGAGTCAGTCAATAATTGGCCCTCTTCCATCATATCATGAGCAACCATAATCTTATGCTGCACATAGTGCAAGCAGTGTTTTACACAACAGCAGGGCACAGTAACAGTTGTACAGTCTGTCGAGTGCAACACTTCACTGTGGCTGGTCCTTTTTCATCCATTAAGAAAAATGCCAACCATAAATAGTAGCAAAAATGGGATTTGATGAAAATCTTAAAGATAATTACTTTAATATCCATGAGTGTGATTAGTGAAGCAACCTTTTTTTCAGTAGCAATCTTTTACCAGTAACAGTGTGGGATCAGTATGTATTGATCAAACATTGATAGAGTGCCAAAATTAGTTGTTTTTTTTACCATTAAATTTGGTTAAGTTTGTTTTCATTCTGCAATTTTAAATGCTTTTTGAAACAGGCGTGCTATTCTAAATGTAGAATAGGCCTATTCTTTGGTATCCAATTTACAGTAATACCCATAGGTCTTTTATATTGTACTGTAAATAGTCAGTTCTTTAATTTGATCCAAAACAACAAGTCTTTTACTCTGGTAGCTCATGATAATACTGTACACTCACTGAGAAAGTTGCATCAACATGTGATTCTGACACTCAGTGGAACGACAGCACAAGAGTAGGTGACAGTTATACAGCATCTTTGACATGTGGTGATGAAATTTGTATTTCTCTTACAGTTGAACACCTGTCAAAATGTCATATACAATAAATACATTTACACATCTGCTGTGTTCTCAGAATGGAATATGAACACTATGCAGCACTCTTACAGCAGTGGTTCACTGTGCTGCATACAAGACCATATCTTCAGGTTTACACAGAATACGAATTAGTAGATCGAAAGGAAATGCCATATGACAGGTGTGACAAATTACTGATATCATCCCCCTCGTAAAAGATTAGGTGTGATATGTTTAATGCATTAAGGCATTTTCCCTGGCACTGTATGTGATTTTGTTATGGATGATTCAGGCAGGGATGCAAATCTGACCTTTGCAAATACAGGAAAACAGACACTGCATATAAGCTGCCTACAAACACCAAACAGTGAATGCAACAACTGTGTGGTGGCACCAGTGCTGTGCATACATGAATCAGTCACACTGGTTTTCATGCTGTTGTTGACTTTCCACAATCTGCCATGTTGACATGTGTGTAGACACCCTAAAATATAATCTGACTGGGTCATATTTCCATCACTGTCACACATCACCACCACACAGCTTAAGATCCATTCATTCATACAAGTTTACTCTCTTTGACATCTGACTTCTTCAGGCAGCAACCAGTCACATTATGCATGAGGAGGCATTACATGGAACACAGCACTGTGTTGCAACAATGAGAGAGGAGTCTATAATGTTATCAACACTAAATGTAGAACTGCACAAAACGTTATGTTTTTGGTTTTATACATAAGGAGACAATCACATTACTATGTTTGCTTTGTTTTCATCAATCATCCATTACAGTAGCACATTTTATCATAGCTAAATAGTATCAGTGACTTAGAAAAGAGTATTGGCAATGATGTGCCAAACTGTTGTGTGGAGATGGAAATGCCGACTAACGAATAGTACTTGTGCAGTGATTACAAGCTTCATCACACTTTGATGACTTAAAGTCAAGATAATGTGCAGTTGCTTTTAACAGCAAAGCATCCAAGTGTGAACAAAAATTGCAAACTGTACAGAATTAGTCTACTTATATGAACTTATTTGAACAAGATGGAAGGAATTAAATGAGAGTAGAGGAGTAGAGGAGGAGTACACACAAAAACACACACACACACACGCACACACACACAAAATCGAACAGCATGCAAAGCAATATTAAACTGCAACTAACTATATGGCCTTATGGTGAAAAGATAACATTTAAATTCCATTTGACAGCATTGTATACTAGCCTATACCTAACAAACTGGTAACTCAGTGTATCTAGTTTCAGTTGTGAAATATGGCATTTGGAAAACACATAGACATTCTTGGTAGAAGTATTTCCTGTCCCCCGGAGGAATGAGAATCCATTATCTGGTTGTTTTCATACGCAGTTCTCACTCTCATATTTGGTCCGTCCTAACAAAACCCTGACCCCTGTGATGGGACTTCCTCTTGGTATGGGCTGTTTGTTCAGGCTGTTCACACGAAATCACCCCATTCCAGCATTATGTTGTTTTGTGAAAGTGATGCAGTACGTGCTGGCATGTACTCGACTTTGACCGTATGTGTTTATGTTAATGTGTTTGTGTGTATGTCTGTGTATATTTTTGTTTGTGTATGTGTGTGTGAGAGAGACAGAGAGAGAGAGAGAGAAAGAGAGAGAGAGAGAGGGAGAGAGAGGGGGAGAGACAGATGGATAACTCCTAATGAGGGAGAGAGAAGCCAAATGATGTATTGAATTGTTTTGCGTAGAGGTATTACTTTTCCAAAAAAACTGGATAGACTTTGCCTGTCCTGTTGAAAAGTTTCACTGTTACAGATCAATTTTTCATAAGCATGCCTCTTGTTTTTGCTTCTACATATTTTCATGCAGCTGCTGGTGAAGTAGCATAAATGAAGTCTTATATTCCTCAGTGGGATTTAAGTAGTAATGCACAATGTCCACCAGGAGCCTCTTTTAAACTGCTGGCTTCATGTTCTTGTTGTTGGTAATGAAACGGACATATTGCAGCACATTTCCAACAGTAGTGTCTGCATTGGCTGTCAAAGCAATAGAATTAGAGACATGTAAATGATTTAGGAGCATTTTTTGCAACAAATGAATATGCAATTGTATTTATAAGAAATGTGCTGGAGGGTGTTTCCCAAGTGAATCCAAACAGTGTGAGATTCTGAGTGGAGCACATAAAAATACCCTGAGGGGTGTACAGAACAAAACCCGGCAGACACATACTGTATCGCTGAGATATGTAATATACATAATGCACAATGCCAGAGATATCCGACGCAAGCATGGCAGTAAGAAAGTAGAACAGGAGGAGACTGGAGGGACAAATTGGCACAACTAGCAGGAGGATGTGTTGGTATAAATGGTCAGAACAGCTTGTTAGATTATGAGGTGATTGTAAGAGTCAGATGATACTGATTAGCTGACAGGATGTTCAGCATCATTGCTCTTCCTGATCCAAGAGTAAATCGAGGGTAAGACACTCTATGTATCGTTAAGCATTCTGCACTTGGGGGCTCCATCCCGGGGGGATTCAAGCAGCGTAGGAAAAGGGAAAGACTCTTGACTGCACACAGATCAGGTTGCAACATGATAAGAGCAAATCCATTACATATGTAAATATTCCGCTTTGGGCAGCAAAATGTTGTGTCCGATCATTGACGACAAGAAGATCTGTAGAGAAAGCCATAAAAACCCCCAAGACAAATATTTCCCCTTACAACAAGCTGCATTTACTTTACCAGCAAACCTATGTAAAGTAACAAGCATTTTTGCAGCTGCAAGCTTGCAACTATAATTGAGGAAACAGATCAAGTGAAGTGAAGCACAACTGATTAGGTCTTCCAGCATTCTCGGAGGCGAGACGTCATCGAATACACAAAACCCCCGCTGGAATTGAAGCCATGGGTGTATTGTTGCTGATGAAGAACACGAGGAAACACCTTCTCCGTGGTTTGAAGTTGTCAGTCATGACAAAATGAGGGCTGTATACCGTGAATGTCCCTTGGCTGAAATTTCTAGCTTTACCAGTGAAGCAGGATGACACTGGGCCATCACAGTTGTACTGTCTGTACATGATGCTGGAAGAGGTTGAACCCTGGGGATCTGTGATGGATACAGACAGGTTGTAGAGGTTGTCATGCCAGTGATAACAACTTTGACCATCTACTGAGACTGATTTATCCATCTCCAAAATCCATCACCATCTTTGGATAAGCCATGATCACAAGGTTGGGCTTATAAGCAAGCAGTGAAAATGATGATAAATACAAAATAATTAATTGAATAAAAATTATTTAAGTGAATACAACTAACCTCATATACACACACCAAGCACTTTATAAGATACACTAATACTGGGTAGGGCCTCCCTCTGCTCTCATAACAGCCTCAATTCTTTGTGGCATGGATTCCACAAGATGTTGGAAACATTCCTTTGAGATTCTGCTCCATGTTGACATGCTTGCATCATATCATTTCTGCAGATTCATCAGCTTCACATTCATGTTGCCAATCTCCTGTTCTACCACATCCCATAGGTCTTCCACTGGATTCAGATCTGGTGACTTGGGAGACCACTGAAGTTCACTGAACTCACTGTCATGTTCATGAAATGTGATGATAATAATAATAATAATACATTTTATCTGGCAGCGCCTTTCAAAGCACTCAAGGACACTTTACAGAAGACTTTTGCTTTGTGACATGGCAGCAGCTTGGAATTGCTGGAAGATTTGGCCTAGTAACTACAAAGCAATCCCTTGGCTTTTGTTGGTATATATACTGTATGTCAAATTCTTGTGATAATTATATAGTAGTAGTAGTTAGATAGTTTGGGAAAATGATTATTTTTATTGAATTTTAGCAAGTACATAATAAAATCTGTGTTATCTAAGTCTCACAAAAGTAAGTCAGGGGTCGCGTCATACGGCTGCTATTCCCAATGATGTGGTGGACAACAAAGATTAGCAGAGCAACAGCAAGGTTGGTTTTCTTGGCACTATTCTGAGTAAACTTTTGATCCCAGAGGATCAGCAGTCTCAGAAATACTCAAACCAGCCCATCTGGCACCAACAATCATGCCACAGTCAAAGTCACTGAGATCACATTTTTTCTGATCACACCATTCTGGTGTTTGATGTGAACATTAAATGTTCTGTAAATGAGATTTCAAAAAGCAATATAGCAGCAAACAACTATTTTCTATTACTACTATTATGTAAATATAAATTGCGTCTTGAGCTGATCACTAAGTCACACCCCCTTTATATGTGTTTTAATCTTAGTTTCTCTTTCTTTGTTTTGGTAGCTGGTCAGGTAGCATGCATGTTAGTGCATGTACGTGTGCATGTTAGTGCATGCCAGTCCCCCCTGTTAAACCTTTGGCCCTCCCCACTTCAGAAACACACAGGGAGTCACGTCCAAAATTTCCACAATTGAAGAAATCACGCTTTCATTATAAAAAAGAAAAGGAAAAAAAAGGCCTCTGACAAAGAAAGAGATGATACTGGGCACAGGCAGATGTGCCACGGGGACTACTGGCTCAAATCCCGGTCAGCCAGAGGGCCATCAAAGCATCCGTTAAGTTTTAAAAGTTTTTTATCTGTGTCACATCAGTGTCTTTATCTGCTCAGTCAGTGTCAGTCCTGCGGTCCCAGCAGATAATTCCAAGGCTGAATTTTAGTCCGGGTCCGACCATGGAACCAATAGGCTGGTCTGGCTTTACCAAGATGGAAAGACACACAAGATGCTAATGGGCTCCAGCTTGACGCAGAACTGGCTTTTCTTCCCCACAATGTGTAAGTAACTTGATACATAATGTTATGAGTCTGTTTTCATTAGTGAGCGGCTGCAGTAGACAGCTGACTTGCTGTCACCTATATTATAATAAATATGTTCGCAAATGTTGCTATGCTAGCTTGCTAACTGTCAGCATTCCTATCAGGGCAATGCTAGCGTGGGCTAATGGTTGTGGCTGGATTGTTCTTTGTAGGCTTTCGTGTACACGGTAACTTTATTCAGTTGTGCTTCTGTGTGTGTTTAGTGGCTGCTTCCACTGGTCTTTGTACTACTTTGCTGTCTGAGAAAGTTAAGGGAGGGGACGGGGGTTACGGCCGGAAGTGTAGCCGACGAAGCATTTGTTTTGGTCTGAGATGCTGGTGGTCTAGTGGTAGTGGCTATCGTCTGGTTGGCTGCATGAATAACCCGCTGTGCAGGTGTTCCTAATAATAATTTAAAGTAATTTCTCCTTTACTTACCTCGAAAAATATTATTACAAACTGACATTCCTCCTCCTATTTCCTTTTCGCCTTTTCTATTTTTCCTCCCCCGTGCACCATATAGTTGAGTTGATCTGACATTAATTTCACTCATGCAGTGCATAATCATAAGTTTGTGGTGACACTGATGACAAGTGACAACATTTTGCTTTACTACCCTCCCCATCCCTGTCTCTTTTTAGCTACAGCCAGTGTGTATATTAGTTCATGTTGAGGTCACATCATGAGTGTGTAAATTATAATTGTTTGTGTTTAATCCGACTTTTTGTCTGGGGTGCTATTGCTTCTACAATCTGCATGTAGCATGTGCCAGAGTTTAATTAAGCTTTTACTGAATGTATGCTTCTTTATTTATTAGTTTGGACTTTCTCTCAAGATATTTTTTTATTTTTGTTTATTTTTTATGGTAATATTTATAGATGTAATCATAAAAACATAAGTCTTTCTAGAGCAGAGTGCTCAACTTACTAACACCCTCTTGGTCCAGCAAAGTTACAAAGTTCTCAGATACATTAGTTAGACTTCTCCTCATATTAATAAATTGCACTGTTGACAGACTAAAACAGCTCCACCCTAATTGACCAGCTATCTTACAGTGAGACAGGGCTAAAAGACATGACTTGAGACCTCCACTCTTCACTCCAGCAGGTTTATGTGAGGATAATTGAATTTAGTGGAAAGAGAAAATAGGGACTAGTCTGGGAGCCGACATTGCCAAAAAGCCCACCTCCAGACTTAAGGTCTAATTTCTGCAGAGCCTACTGTGTAGAGATTCTGTGGCACAATATCAAGGCCACAGGTAATTCATCTTCTGGCTCTAGCTCTGCTTTGCAACCTAATTAAATGAATAAAGATGTGAAGAAATCTTCATTTCCGTAGGGATAAACACATTGCTGCATGGGAAAGGTAAGAGGAAAGGCTGGCTTTGTAAAGGAAGAATAGAGGCAGATGAGAAACCACTGGCTCGGAGATAGTGAATGGCTGAAGACATTTGAATAAGTAGGGAAAAACAGTGTTCTGATTTACATGCAGCTGCAGTTGCTGGCTCATTTGTTTTGATAATAGCTCACCCTTCACACACTTTATGCAGAGCTGACGCCACCATATATATCTGAGTTAACAAACATTTCACTTCTTGTGTTAACACTCCACATCGAAAGCGATGGGCGTTATACGGGGCAAAGAAGCAGCTCGTGTCATAGACACAAGACACACTTGAGTGCACTGCCTGACAGTTTAAATACCACCTGCCCCATCACTGAAACATCTGGCTAGTCTTTGGTGCCTGCTGCAGAAAAAGCACGCTTTCCTACAACTTACTTGCCTCACTTTACCCACTCATCAATTTCAAGGAGTATGCAAATGGATCCCTGGGAGTCCACACCGTTACAACAACAGGGCAATAAATTCTCATTAAGGCTTTCCTTCCTTGAAAGGTAGAAATTGAAGTTGGGATATTCGTGTTTATAGTCCCAGGCAATTGGAACAAATGAGGAGATCTTGTAGAAGGAAGATAGGCTTACAGCCTTAATCGGGTCCTCGCAAAACCCCCGCTCCACCACCCACCCTTCCACTGGCTCCGTAGGGAGTGTCAATGATGAAGTCAGCCACGGGAGTGACGGCCCTGCGCCACTGTGCTCAGCCTCTCTCCCCTCTGACAGGCCCATATTTCACCAGACTCATTCTCCAACCTCCACTGTCACCGTTTCCTGTGCTGTCAGGGGGACGACTCCCATCATCAGATCGGTGATTTCACAGGCTGGTGGCAGCAGCACTCCCTCGCTGTAGCTGACTAACATGGCCCCACTCCAGACAGCTGGGTGACCCCTCCTTAGAAGCTGGCTGGATGCTCTGATTCCTCTCATAATGCACATGTAAAGATCTAGGGTGGAAATTTTTTCTGCATGATGCCAATAGCTTTTGGGAGCTGCTGATTTCTGTGTTTGTTTGAGTCTGTGTCAACACAAATATCAAAGTCCAACTGGGACTGGACCCTTGTTGTAGTTCCAATGTTGAACAATGTCAGAATTAAGTCACTTCACTGTTAAAGGAATAGTTTGACATTTTGGGAAATACACTTAATCGATACCACTCTCAGTAAGAATGTGTCTGGTAAATTTGAAGCTACAGCCAGCGGCTAGTTAGCTTAGCTTAGCCTAAAGAAGGTGAAACAGCTTGTGTGTTATGTTAACATAGGGTGTAACTATTTTGTAGTTCAAAGTAAAACTGTATTCAGGGTTATAAAGTTGTAAAATCCACAAGTGACACTGCAACAAGATCATCATTTGGCATGTACCATTACCACGTTTAAGCTTTTCAGCTTCCCTTGCTGTTTACTTTCTCATGAGAGATAAAAGTGTGATGCCTATTTCAAGTCACAGCAAACTTTTGATGATCTCAGTGAAATGCTCTGATTTAGCTTCTGTTGCTGTTATGTTACTAATGGCATCTTATGGTGTTATCAGTCATTGCACAAAGGCAGGGGTGTGTTGGGGGTCACTAGCTGTAAGGGCCATTATTAATAGTAACCACTTTAGAAGGATGCAAATGGGTAATTTTGCAAACGAACATAATTATGAACATTATTATTTTTTCTTCCTTTTTACTTTTTACTCTGTTTTATTCTGTTTTAAGCCAACTTCATCATTAACTGCCCAATTTGCAAAACCTCAGGCTGCGGATGCACATTCACAGAGGAAGTGTTAACTGATTCACTTCCACACATTGATTTAAGTCTGTTTCTTTAGGTCATTTGGCAAACTCAGTCTAAACATTTGTTTTGGATCCCTGTCATGTGCTCGCTATTAGTCTTAGTCACCCATGTCTACAGTGAATGGCAGATGGCTAATGAGTTAGGGTGAATTCAGGTATATTGGAACATTAGGTGAACTGGGACAGCATAAGAAAACAGCATTGTACTTCTGCCCTGAAAAGTGTAAGTCAAAGCAATTAGTGCTGAGACGTTGCTGTGGGCGTACATGACCAAAGTCACATGACAATTCCTGTGATTTATCCTGTGTGTTATGATCAGCACCACACAGGAGAAGTTTACCCCAAAAACGTAGCTGTATTTTCAACCCTGAATTAATTACCATGTTAAGGAGCGAGGCACTTCCTTCCTAACCTTGGTCCTCATGTCAACCCTTATACATTTTACCCACAGGAGGTCTGAGTGGGACTGTGACTTCAGAGAACAGTTTTATAGGAGACATGTTGGGTGTTGGGACCCCAGCTCCATGTGCACACGCGTAACTGTGTGTGATACACAAGCATAAAGGCATGCCTCTGTGAGTGCATGACTCCACATCTGTACACCTTTGTCCAGATGGCAATGTCTGTGTGTGGTTTAACAGCATTAAAGGGCACTCTAGCGCCATCTCTCCTGAGAAATAAAACAAAAAGACCCTCTGTGCTGTGTCAACTTTAGGTCATACCGTGCCCTTTATGTAGACCTCCCCTCCTCCTTCCTTCTTCCTTCCTCCAAACCTCTCACTCTCCAGATGTGGCAACTATTTTCAGTGAAAAACCCATTGTAGGCTACCAAAATAGCACCAAAAGGCAGAAGGACAAACTTTGCAACTAGCTGGTGAACATAGTGGAACATTTAGCAGGAATATACCAAAACAAACACCCCTTTTTCCCTGAAGGCACAAGTCATTGCTGTCACAGCTTGGCAATTGCAAGCCACCACAGTATTCCCAACATTTGCTGAAGAGTACATTGGCTAGTATGGGAATCCCACACTGAGACAACCCATAGCCCACTGTAAGTCAGATCTGCATTCTTTGTTAAAGCCTGAATTAAATGACTAGAGGCACGTAGTTAGATGTATTTCCTCCCATTTTCTGGGAGTGGTCAGAATATAATTGTAGAAGACGAAAGCATTTGTACAGTCTTGATTTGTTATGAATCAATGAATATATTCTGTAGCTGTCAACCATTCCTGTTTACCTGAAGGCGCAAGTCTTTGCTGTCACAGCTTGTCACAAGAGATTTCCATGTGTATGGCAATTACAGTGTTTGTTGGTGGCTGTTGGTGGGTCCTCTGGGTATCTATATCGCCGTATAATTTCATCCCCCTCTCCACAGAGTAATTCTATCACCCTCAAAACGCAGGCAGAGGCAGACAGCAGTAAGGAGGACATCCACAGATAAATCCATTTCAAGTGTACTTTGAATCTAATTTATGATGGTCACCTGCTCACAGGATGTCAACACAGAAATTGTGTTTGCTGCATGTAAGTTAAAAAAAATAGATAAAATTTTTGGTCAGGCAAGTATGAATCACCCTAACTATCTCAGATTTCTTGTGCTCTTGCACAGACTTCATAAACAGAGAAATGGGAAGAAAAACAAAGGTCATATAGTGCCCCTGGTGGAAGGTCAGTGTGACTGGTAGGCAGCTACAGAGGGCCAATACTGCCACCTGAAGGAAAAGAGTGCACCTCCTATTCTTTATCTCCCATGTTAACAGTGTTTAAATGTAGCTGTAGAATCATTTGCAGTGTGTAATGTATTGGAAACAATTTAAAATCACATTTTAATGATTGAGTACAATGTCTTGATTAAATGGGGCAAATATAACAAAACACTCAGACAAGAAACAAATATGCTCAATGCAAGCAACCTCTTTGAGTAACTGCTCGATGATAATATAACAAACTATTTGCAATCTGTGGATATTAAACTTAGTAGCCCGTCTTACGATTTTATTCAAACAAGGGTGGTTAATGCATTAAGGTCCTGCATCTTAGCCAATATATGAAAGAGAAAACTGTCAAGTAAAATGTAAAGTACCGCACAATGTACTGCACAATGCATGCATTGGAAACACAATTTGTTAGAAGACGCACAGAATTAAGTGCGTTTGAGAATGGTGCTGACCAAAAGGTCAGAGTGAGCAATGGTGTGCCATTCACTACCATCTGTCCTTGAGGTGCCATTGAGCAAGGCTTTTAAACCCCAGATTCACCAGTAGAGCTACTTAGTGCGCTGTGCGCCTCTCCAAATGACCATTTATGCAACTGTGTCAGTGTGATGCAGACAACTGCTAAAATAGAACACACGTCCCAAAATAGCATAATACTTATATATATTTGTGGCTGTGAGTGGGTATTAAGTGATTACCTTGATTTCCACAGCCCTCATTTGCTATGATGGGGAGACATGAAGAAAGAGAGGCAGACAAATAGAATAGGAGGATCTACCATAAATGCAGACTGTGATCTGTGAAGGATGAATGAAGGTAATGTGTACATGTTGGAGGTTTTTATTTCATACTAAAGCCATCAGCGCCTCTCTGTGGTCAAACAGCCGTACAGCAGCAGAAAGGTTGTCTTTTAAACACTGCATTCGACAACACCGTTTATAAAAGACCATGCTGAACTGACAGTCAGCACAAAACTAAATAAAGTAAAATGGCTACAGCACATGACTAATGTATTTCACTTATTTTTACTTATTCATTTTTTCCTGAATTTATGTAGAACTAATTCAAAACGAGTTCATTCTGTGATGTAAATCTGGTATTTTCAGTGTAGGTAGACATGCTAACAGGAAGTACATCAAAGAGGCAGCTTTGAGTGAGATTAAATTTTCTGTTTCTATTTAAATCCAATTTAAGACTTGCGATAACGCCGTTTTTTTTTCCACAGCAACATTCTTTCATTTCACAGTGCAAGCATTGATAAACTGCATAGAAACATGATGAAATTGTGCCGAGGTCACAGAAAGTAGCATAATTTAAAATAAAGTTACAAAATTACAATGAATCTTTGGTTTACCCTTGAGTTTGAAATGAAAGAAATACTAAAATGTTACATCCTAAGTAATTTTTCATTCAAACATTTATAAATAAATACATGAATTCACACTATTCACTACTATTACACACTATTTAATACACACTATTTGAGGCTTCAATACAATAAAGATTATTGTACATCTTTGTATTTTTGAAGAAAAAAAAATATATTTTTCCTCTTTTGTAAAAACTGCTAGGACTGTAGGTCAACACAAAGTACACAGCTCTCATGATGGAGCCACTAAAGTAATACACATTCAAAACTAGTTACATTTCAATTTCTCAAACATGAAAATACATGAGAAATGATATAAAACATGACAAATAATTAGCATGCCCTTCAACACGGGAAGGTGAAAACCAACATCCCACTGGGAGATATTTGTTTGCCAAATGATGAAATTGTTTGAAATCACTGACAATTCTGCTTAGTGAGTGACGTGACCAAAATGTAAAAACTGAACCTGTTAAAATATGCCAGTGTTCTTTTTTCTGAAACAGTACTGTGGGTGAGATCTTCCTAACCCTACCTAACCCTGTCGCTCAAACTTTGGCATAACTGTCACGTCACTTCTTTGACACCTCTTGTTGTCAAGAGGCTACATCTGGTTGTCATTGTATTGTGGGCTGGAGTACTGATTCTGCATGGCTCCGGCAGCTGCCCCCATGGCGGCTTCCTGGGCTGCTGCTTGGACATGAGGGTTCTTCCAGGCTCCTGTGGTCCATTCCTCCTGTGCTTTGGTCATGCTGGCCCCACTGCCACGGTAGAAATTATGGATCTGCAGCAAGGTCGGAGCGCTAGTTATTATCAACAAAGGTTAAGTGGTTTTAATTGCTTTAGTTGATAGTATCACATAGATTTTTAGAGTTATGCTACTATGTGTCCGAATCAATAAGTTTTTCTATTAAGACCTATTTGAACAGTGTTATAGTTAGTTTGAATCTTGAAACTCTGGTACAGAAACATCTGCAACATCTAGCAGAAGACAGCATAGAAACTACAGAAAATAATATTAAATTGATTCAAATAATAGAATTACTTTTAATGTAAAACAATAATAAAATATCCCAAAACTCTTCACTCTACAACACCCCTACATTTCCCTTTGTAGAAGTGCCCTGGTGAAATTCTTACCCTGGTGAGGGCAATGAAGGACAGTGAGGCCACAGCAGTGAACATGAGAGTAGGGACCAGCATGATCAGTGCGATCAAGATATTATAGCTGAAGAAAGAGATAGTAGCAAGCCAACCACTGAAAAAGACACAAATGGCCATTAACCAGATTTCATCAAAAAATTTATTAATTTTAGACTATGAACACAACGTGATCCGTTATCATCTGTTATTGGATTGTCTGGTATTTCTCATGATACTACCACTGAACATCTGGACGTTAAATGCCAATAACTTTGTGGACTTTAAGTGCTGTGATATAAAGTTTAAAATTTTTATAGCTCATACATGAGGATATCCAATTGCACATGGTGACATTTATAAACTTTATGGAGGCTGTCATAATAGTAATTTCTGATCATCAGCCTGAGTCAGGTGACATTTTGAGGGGCTTTTTAACAGCCTCTCAAAATCTAATAACAGGACGATCATAAATGTTATATGAGGGCAATTTCTGATGGTCCATCACTGTCATGTTAATGAAAGCAGCGAACAAGGTCTTTTAAAAAATAGTCTACCTGACTGGACTTACTGCTTGAGCTCAAAATGTTTCATTCAAAAGCATATTTTGTAGTTTTATTAAAACAGCTTCTGATTTTTAAATGAATCACTTTATCAATGACTGGGGTACTTGAGTTACACTTGACTGGTATGAGTTACTTATCAAGTGATGCCACATACTTTGATTCATGACTGATTCACTGTTACTGTTACAACAGTGAGATCTAGCATCAGTAGACAAAGAGTTACCCTTGACTAAACTGTCACTAAAGCTTTTTTTATGTGAGTAAATTTCTCCAAATCCTCCCATGATTTTCTTGAAAGAACTTGACATAAAAAGAAAATTATTAATTCATTGTAATTATTAATTCAAATTAAATCTGAATCTCTTTCTCTCTGAATATTGTGAGTAAAATGCAACTTATTGATTAGGGCTATTTGAGAGAAATATTTGTGTTTTCTTACCATACTCCCCATCCTGGGATGCCGATGCTTTGGATGATGCTGATGCCAACTTGGGCCATGAACACAAAAAAGAACAGCATGAAGTTGAAAGAGCTGTCACTCCTGAGAAAAGCAAAAAAGCAAAAAAAAAAAGCAAAAAAAATATTCATACTTGCAAACCCAAATTTACCACATTTACATGTAATGTTGTATTTTCATGTTATATTTTGTGTTATCTTATTCATCTTATCTCAATTTGGTTTCATGTGCTGTCAAATGCACAGTGCTGCCAGAGAGCAGTGACCAGAGTGTGCTAGCATCCTCCCCTGGTGCTGTGCTGTGACAAAAGTGTGGCGGAGCATGGCAGCAGCAGCTCTCTTCCTCTACAAATGTGTGCCACTTCTCCTAACCTGTCTGTAGGTAATGTTTCCTCTCTCCTCCAAGCAGGTAAGCACTGCATTTTGCACCAGGGAATCATTGACTGTACTATGCAACACATTGGCTTCGCCTTGGCTGTGCAAAGTAGTCAGGGAACAAGAAATATGCTTAAGCCTCAGAGATAAAAGAACAATTTAAGAAGATGTTTCTTTCGGCAGTACAGTCAGTGGTCACATGTTAGTGCCGTATCGTGTGTCACCTCATGAGACAAGAGCTCCATGTCAGCAGAGGATTTGGAATTTGCACTGCCCTTCGACGAAAGGGACGAGAGGATGTTCTGGGTGCTCCATTGACCCTGCTGGAGGCAAAAGGAACTCAAAGCCCCAATTTACACTTAGTGTATAGTGGACCATCACCCAGTCTGAGTGCACATTATACGTACTACGTAGTAGCTCTGGACTACACAATAGTGTAGTGTGTAGAAATGAGTCAGAAACATCTTGCAAACTCCCCATTACTGTGAGGAAGATGCCATGTAGTCTTTCTATGGTTGAGGGATGTCTGGTTACTGTCATATTTTCGCCTCAAAATACAGTATAAGATGCACGTGTGTAGTGTATATCCTTTATTTCTATTAAGAAAAATAGTTTGGCCTCTACAAGAGATGTGAGGAAAAAAAGGTACTGTTACTATATGCAACCCTGAGCCAGAAATATTCTCTCTGCCACTCAGTATTATTTAATAACATAGTATACATTATATTGTATATGATGCAGTTATTGTCTCTGTTGAGCGGATATAATACACAAAAATAGCCTTTAACATCTTATACCTCAATATAACACATTAACATCAATATTATATTAATTATTATATTGTTGCTGTGTTACTTTATACTTTAAACAACTACAACAACTGCCAGCAAAATGCAAAACACAACTTTATAATGAGCATGTCAGTACTTTATATTTGACTTACTTGAAGGCCTTGTAGATGGGCCTGAACCAACAGACGTAAGAGCAGGGAGTGAACATGATTAGCCAGATGATAGCTAGTCCGAAGTTGGTCACTCCACCTCCACCAAACATCCAAGCAAAGCAGCCAATGAGATTCACCGCAAGTGTGGCACTATTCACTGTAAGACCCACAACAGAGATATTTTAGGCATTGATGCATCAATTCAGTACACATACACACACATGCAGATGCAGAGAAGTATTTAGAAACAAAAAGTGGATATGAAGACAGCCAGCATTAACACAAAATGAAATATGTAATCATAATACTTGACACAAGATGGCCTGTGTTCCCTGAATAGCCTTTTTGTGTGTGTGCCCTTTTCTATTGATTCTCAGTAATGTTATGAATCTACAGTCCTCCCCACTTTAGTTGCACTTGGTTCTAATTGGAGCTCTGAGCTTTGGTTCCATATTTCTTCTCTAAACTAGCAAAAGAGGCCAGTCAATTTCAAATCTTGGGCTATAAAGAAAATTGCCTCACAAGAAAATTATGAAGCGAAACACAGCTGCAACATGACAGCAATTAAGTAAACAGTTTAGTTTCCCAAATGCACAGCAGAAGAAGAAAAAAACATGATGTTGGCTTAAAACGGTTTTAACACATGGAATGAGGAAGAAATGCTCAAGATAAAAGTAACAACAAAAATAAAGTGTAAAAAGCAATGCCTGCACATTGTAACATGGAAAATGGCAAATCCAAATACAAGACGGACAGATACAGAGAAAAAAAGAATAATAACACATCAAGAAGCAGATTGCGACTTTTGAATACCTGCTTATGTTTATCGATTACAAAATAGAGGACGCCTGCAGAAAGAAAAGAAAACATCTTTGGTTTTGTTCACTGTGCCCTGCAAACAAATCACATGTTGTTTACTGCACGTATATTGGAGTTCTTCATTTGACCAAGTTCAACTACAACCTTGTGTCAGCATCCCAGCTTCACCTTTTGTTTTCATTATTTTCATGATATTATTTTATTGTTATTCAGCTTGTTGTTCTATTCTTACCTGCTAAATTAATGTCACAGCACATACATCACTGTTGCAGCAGCTTTGGGCTTTTTCTTACCGCTCTCCGTGCCCTCGGCTCCCTTACACACCTTCACGGACGGGCAGGGAGCTTCCAGAGCAGAGCAATATCACAAATATCATTGTACTGCTTGTTTATGGAGTAATAAACTTTGATGAAAGTGCTTCTGGCAAAAATTGTTTAACACAATTTCAAAGTTAACTGCTCTGCTCAAACCAAGGCCATCTGGTCAGCACTATGACTCATTAGCAAATAAACCAGTCAGGGTATCACAGTCGCAGCCAATAAAAATAAAAATCTTTTTGGACCAAAAGGATCCTTGTAAACCATTGCCCTTCTGTTACATTGTTCTTATCATGAGCTAACCACAGAGAAGACAGTTTATGGGACCTCCAGGAGAATTCAAATGATTTCAATCTCCTTTAAGGGCCTGTTGTTTTGTTGCAGATTTGGGTAGCCTCTGCTGAAAAAGTAAAAGTTGAAACTTAAACTCCAAAGTTTAGATAGCAGCTTTGATCTAAGGACAATGTAACATAATAAGTTGAATAACCGAAAGCCACTCACACATCCACAGGTGGTACATTTTCTTGCACATGCTGCGGTGCTGCTCAGGGATCTCATCAAAGTCCTGATAGAAACATGGCTTGAGTGGAATGAATCCAGGCAGTGGAGGGAAGTTGGGCTCTACAACATATAATTCCATATCATTTAGTTATGGCAGGTTGTATATGATGTTTGTTTTTTTTTATTCCAGTACATGTGTATGTAATTACTGACCTGCCATGTGGATGCAGTGTCAAGTTTGCCACTAAGATTCACTCCTTCTTCAGTCTCTTGAGTCTGTCAAATAAGGAGAAACTGCAGGTTAAGGTGACTTATTTTATAGCTCCTGTATATGTGGTTATTTGCAATTTATTTATATGTTTGTGACCACATCTCAATATACCATTGCAAAATTACATACTGTACTTTGTTAGAAAAAAAAATAGACGTTTAACAGAGAGTGCTATAAGCTGAACTGAGACATCCTGCCGGGGGATTTAATATGTGAGCCCTACAGGCACGTCTCAATGGTGGTGATAAGATCTTAACCCCAAGTGAAAACACACACCCACCCCACACACACACCCCGGGTGACCGGGAACACTCGGCGGTTGCAATCACACCGGAGCTGCATTTGTCGGATGAAATGAGGCAGCAATTTTCAGTACATGTGCGCAGATAGTTTGACAGAGAGCTGGCTACCATAGCCAGGAATTACGGATTCCGAGGGAAACCTAATCTGCTTACCTCCTCCAGAGAGCAGGCGCTTCTGGTCTCACTCTGCACAGTTTCCGCTGAAGGCTTTAGATGCGCGTTGAATAGACTGCGGCTGCCAATCGGACGATATCTAAACGCAAACTATTAGACTATTATTATTTTTTCTTATGAACGGGATGAATAGAGCAACAGATCCTGACTGTCCTGACACTCGACCAATCACCGTGCTTCACTCTGCTGTCACTTTGATTCAGACCAATAGGCGGATTACTCTAATCCTTGGCGTTGTATTGTTGACCCAATCACCGTTCAGCTCTCTGTCCATGGTGCTGAAACCGACTCACTGACTGAGGTAAACCTAACATCATTTGTCTGTCGCTTAAGATAAACACACTGAAAACATTTACCGTTCATTTCTGTGTTGTTTCATAGATTAATATTTTTCATAGCTTCATAATAAGTGGACTCGCATACATGGAAGGCTATATGAAAATAGTAGGTGATATAAATCAGAGGGTTTTTTTTCTGTTTTCAGATTTCTCATGAGAAAGAGACAACAGCCGCAAATAAATCAAAAATTAAATTGAGGACTGTACAGTGTTTGGGGGTAATTAAATACATTTACTCAAGTACTGCACTAAAGTACAATTTTAAGGTCCTTGCATTTTACTTGAGTGTTTCCATTTTATGCTACTTTATACTTCCACTCAATGACATTTCATAGGGAAGTATAGTATTCCTTACTCTACAACAGTTACTCCACAGCTTTAAGTATGACTTACTTTGATGCACTATTATATATGGTGACAACTACCCCAAATTTGCTTACTTACACATTAATGCATCAATAATAATGATCAAATAATATGATACTAACAGTGACTATTGTGCATAATGAGCACTTTCACTATATTTAAAGTACATTTTGTTGCCTATGCTTCTGTAATTTCACCTTCACTGCATTAAACATCTGAATGTAGTTCCAGTGGGGTTTTTTGTAGTTTCTACTCTTAAGTAAAGAACCTGAATACCGTTTCCACCACTGGGACTGAAACCCTGATTACCTGAGAGGAGAGCCTAGGAGTGATTTTCTTTATCTTGTGAAAATTCAGCTGTAACACACCCTACCTGATACTATCAGTCAGGTCACTGCTCATACCAACAGTCCAAAATTGAATATGAGACTTGAGTTTGTTGCTGACCTAAATACTAAGTGGACTCTGGCTCGCCAGCGGGGGTTGCTGTTTCACTGCTGTGAGGGACTCTGGAGGGAAAGTGTAACCAAGCAGACAATCTGTTTTTGTCACGCCTTCACTTGGCTTTCACTTTCATCATTTAGTTAGTAGACTGGTGATTCATCAGTAACAGAGAATCAAATGATAATAATAAGAAAAGAACAATTATAAAACGTTGTTTGTATAGCACATAATCTACTTTTGCATGCAAAAATTAATATTGAAGCCAAAATACAAATGGAAAATAAAATCCTCAGTGTGTTATGCTGATATTCCTTAATGAGGCATTGTTTTGTGTCATTATGGAGGCAGTAAGGATGCAACCATCATAGCTCGGTATGCATACAAATGTGAAAATGTTATTAATTACCAGTTGCATATGAATCAATCCATCACACATTCTGCAATGGTCAACCTTAATTTATAATGTGACAGAAGGATTAGTGCAGGCTTAGTGTTATGACATTTATATTGTTACAATGACATTTATCAAGTCAAGCCACATGAGCTCACTGACAGACAATTAGTTGAAAATTCTCTTTCTGACATTGAATCACTAAATCATTACTGTCATTTTTCAATAACATATTTTCAAATTACGTCACATCTTTAATATTTGATACCTAGATTGTAATGTGTTCAACTGCACTGAGGTCTTCCCTCTGCTGACTGGTTTATCACACTTATTTGATTTGTTACTATAAGACTATAATAACTACATCGCTGTACTTATTTTACTTCCCTGAAAACAAAGGACTTTTCCTCTGGTGACCATTTACATTATCATTGCAAATTACCTCCAACAGAACAGACACAATATATTGTGATCAGCCCAAATGATTGGCCAGGCAATCTGAGACCATTTCATTTCAATTTAATTTTTCTCTGGGCTTTTCTCCAACAACCCACACTGAGATTCCTGCAACTTTCTGTTTTCAATTAAACGATTAGGTTAGTCTATGGGGTATATTAGAAATATCTTGTAATACTGCAATCTGTGAAAATTAGTTTAACACACCACCAGTATTTTTGGAGTCGTTTCTCTTTTAATTAGATAATGTTTTCAATTACTAATCAGAAGCAATTGAGTCCTTTTGTGATTTCTGAGGTCTTTTGTTCACTAATAAGTAAGAGCTCATAAAATAATTCAAGTTGTAATAACAGACCTGAACCATATAATTAAGTGTAAGTAGGAGTAGGAGCAGAATGATGCAATTTGGGCTGTAATTGGCTTTCAACAACCTTGTTTTCTGTCATAAATACTTTCTCAGCATGAAGAGGACTAAATCTGAACAAAACTCAGTTAAGCAACCTGCTCAAGGGCATCAGGTTGGTATAGAAACTCTGAGATATAGTGTTGATATGTCAGTAAAACTAAAAAGTAATAATAGTGTTGCTATTACCAATAAGACACTTTTTCTAGGTTTTTAACATCCTCACAATGATTTATTAAATTCTGATTTCAGATTTTGGTAAACTGACCTTCATTATTACATTTTCTTTGAAAGAACTGTCATGACTCTGGTGGAAAGAGAAGACATATGACTAAGAATTGGCAGAAAATTGTTATTTTAAGTGTGTGTATTCTAAGAACTTTGATTTTACTGTGAAGATTTCGGCAAATTTTGTGTAATCATTAACACTTCGTTTGAAATGACTAATGACACTAAATAAATGAAACAGTTACAGTCTGAACCAGCAGAGGGAGACCTGCCAGACACCAGCACGAAGTGCATTGCAGTGTGGTCCAGGCAAGAAAGAATCAAAGCTGTACCGTACAACTCTATAAATTAACAGGTAATAAAAAGAATACATCTTTGATCAACTGTCAAATTATCATCCGTCAAATCAAGGTCACTGGGGACAGAGAGCTGGTAAAGCTTTCCCCTCTCACTCCCCCTTATCTTACACTGTCACTCCCACCACTCTCTCATTTTTCTTCTCCTCTCTCAATTAATATTTATCAGAAGTAGTTTCAGTCTAGACAAGCTTCTGACAGGTTGTTCAAAGGCCATCATACCTTACATATAAATCCAAGAAGAGCGGGTTTTACATGGTCTCTGTTTCTTGTTTCTTTGTCTGTCTTTCTCACTCTTGTCTCTACAAACAACAGGGCCACCATTAACTGGACCATTGAGATGAGCTCCTTTGTTTGACACCTTGCAGTCTTCAGCTGAGACTCTGATTCAAAATCTACTCTTCAAGCTAATTAGAACAAGGGCTGCTTCTTTCAGGGAGTAATAGTCCTACTCTGTATTAACAGAGCCCACCTACTCCCTCCCACTCCAGCTCACCAACAGTACTTCACTCTGCATAGATTAGAATGGGAAAGTCAGATTTCCCGCCCCGTAAGCTTTGCCAACACATTAATGCAACACTTTTCAGTCTTTTCTGGGCCCTCTTTGCTGCGTGCTTTGTCATTATCCTGGATGGGGTGTAGACAGAAAGCAGGATATTAAGTATTGAGAAAGACGGTGAGAGAATGAGAAGGGTGGGAGAGAAAAAGAAGGAGGAGGGCGAGGAGAAGAGAGGAAATGAAAGGTGAGAGAACATCTTAGCATCAGCATTTATTGAACATCAGAAGAGATACAGCATCTTATTTATTGAAGTATATAGTTTTGTTTGGGTCAGTCAAAATTCCCTCTCTGCCTCAATTAATCCACAAATAATCTGTAAAAGAGACTTATGAAATTGCACATTTAAACTAAGTAAAAAGTTGATGATTTATTCATGATCTACGGTACATTCATCATCTTGATATGTCTTATCATTTAAACGTGTAACATTTTGTTTTCACTTTGCGCTAAAATTTTTATAAAAACTTGTCAGTAAAACGTGGAGGTCCTGCAACACCACACACCCAAATACTTGCGCGCCCACACACACACACACACACACACACACACACACACACGTTAGTCCACTCGTTCATATTGAATACATTTATTTGTCCTCATCACTGGGTGAGTAAATGCACTTTAAATGAGGTAAAAATAAGTGTCTGTTGTTCGACACTCAATATCCCTGCTTGATGCTCTCAATTGCGGCCCAGTGCCAGTGCGCCCCAGTGTCATTGTCCTCCGAAAGAAAAACCATTTGCCCAGTCACCCTCTAAGCCCATGTGCCACCTTTGTCTTAGTTTCTATGGAGACGCTTTCCTCCAGGCCAAGTATGTGGAGGGCACCCCTCCAGCGGAAGGAGGTGGAATAACATTGTGGCAAGGCAATCATACACCAACCTCATTTACATATCTAAACATGAACCATGGACCGTAGCATGCAGTGTTTGTTCACTAAACATTTCACAGTAGTTGATTAAACCCATCTGGAAAATGGAGGACACATGATTATAGGTGATGATTAGTATTTTTTAACGACATAAAGGTTGGTTCTGAAATTGTGTGAAAAAAGGAAAGATAAAGAAATCAGGTGAAAGGGAAGTTACAGGGGAGAATACACAAAATATCTATCTTTGTACACTGGGTTCATTCAGCATTCTGATCACCGTTGCTCCCTTTGTACAGTTGACATGAATGATGCATGATGTAGTGGCTCCTCCGCACCTCCAGCTGGGGGCACTGTTCTATCTGTCTGTCAGTGAGTCTGTGGTATTTCCTTACCTATTCAGGAGACACACTGCTGTCAGATGGAGCTAGGTGTCTCTGACCTTGAGGAAGATGAAAGACATGCCCCACAGAAGCTACTGTACACAGCACTGAAATGCACAAACCTCACAGACTCACCGCCGAATACATGTGGCCTAGAGACAAGGACACAAACAAAGGGCGGGAGCAAGCTGATAACTGACTTTTTTCTTATTTTTATTTCTAACCACATTAGCATTTCTGGAGTATACTTCCTTAAAATTGGTACTTTTGTAGTTTATACATGTGATTTATTTTTGGTTTGATTTAAAATCACATGCTATATGTTTATGACTTTTTACATCTGACATACAGTAGAATAAATAAGCTTATACAACAATATCACAGAAACAGGATAGTTTTCTCACTCTTACAAATACTTGTAAAATAGAAAGGCTACTAATTAACAGGCCAAATAGCAATGAAATCAAAGAAACAGAACAGCAGCTAAGCATCATTAACATATTTTACTGGGGCAGTAATTGTGGCAGTGACTGACTGCCACGCAGTCACACGGACTGCTTTATAATCCAGCAATTATTCTCAAACAGCAGGACCCATTGCTGTGACGATGGCAGTAATGAAAATTACTCTTTTAAATCATTAAAATGCTCTTTTCAAACTCGTCACAAGAACACATAAGCATACATTTCTTTGTTCACTTATTTAACACAAAAACTGGCTAAATATACACATATATATATATTTCTCACATACACACACAGAGACACACATATATATATATATATATATATATATATATATGAATGACAAAGGAAAAGCCAACATAAAGTGTCACCACAAGCCGCTTAAACAGCTTACTTCTCATTGATTCTGCAAGTCTCTCAACTTTACTGTAGGGCCATTCTGTTTTGATGATGTGGTGGAGAGCGCTGTCAAACACGTCGCTTCAAAATCTTGCGTAGGTGTTGAGATCTGAGGACTGTGGAGGCCATAGCAAATGATTCACATCATTTTCACACCATTTCAAACCATTCAGTGGCACCTCGTCCCCTATGAATGGAAGCATTATCATCCTGGAAGAGACCACTCCCATCAGGATAAAGATGTTTCATCCCAGGATAAAGGTGATCCCTCAGAACAACTTTGTATTGATTTGCAGTGACCCTTCCCTCTGAGGGGACAAGAGGACCCAAACTGTGCCATGTCAGCAAAATGCCCCCCACAGCATAACAGAGCCACCAGATCCCCTTACTGTAAGGGTCGAGCACTCAGGCTTGTACCGTTCTCTTTCTGCACACCACACATGCACTTGTCCAGTTGTGGAGAATATGGTGATGGACAACTCATCTGACCATATCACTTTTTTTTCCACATCTCTATAGACCAGTGCCTATGGTGTTATCACCACTAAACTTTCAAATGTGCATTCATCTTTGTAACGAGGGGTTTATGCACTGTAATTATACTATACTATAATATAATACTATAATCTCTATGTAACCGTTGATGGACTATTCTTGCTGACACATCCTGCACTCACATTCTGAGTCTCCTGAGGAAGAGTTGCTCTTCTATTTTTCCTTACATATCGCACTAATGCATGAGCCTCATGGTCATCAAATATCTCTGACCTTATTTACTGACATCTTTCCCATAGATCTAAATGTAGATGTCACTGTTACTATTGAAAGCTCCTGCTATCTCTGTCCCAACAATGAACCTTCTTTTAAAGTCATTTAGATCTTTTCCTCTTGCCATCTTGATACAAAATCAGACCCAGTTGGGCCTGCTCAGCATTTTAGTGTGTTTCTACTCATTTATTCAGTGTCCTTTAATTTGTATTAAATATATATATATATATATATATATATATATATATATGTATATGTGTATATATATATATGTATATATATATGTGTGTGTGTGTGTGTGTGTGTGTGTGTGTCCTTGTACCAGAGTGGCTAATTAACCCTAATAATTAAATCATCAATATACATTTCTCTACAATTCACCATTACTGAGAGAAAAATACACTGCTTTGATCTCACATTCACTACAGACAAGATACTTAAATAAGTGATTAAGTTTATGATGGTTCACTAATAATCTCTTATAGCAATGATTGTAATTTATCATGCAGCATACAGTATGTGTTCTTTATGAATGGTCATGAATAATAAGTATGTCATCATCATTACGCAGGACATATAACGTGCTATTAGCTCATGGAAAGATACCAGAAAAGCTTGTTATTACAGTTAAACTATTAATTTGATCGTTTCTTTTGTGTTTGGTTCAGCTTGAAGCCCCTAATACTCTAATTTAATCTCCTTTAGTGCTGTATAATTGATTAAAAAAAAAAAAAAATTATATATACTCTGAGCTCATATATATTATGCAAAACAAAGCTAGATAATGAATCTTTGTGTGAAATACGCAAGTGAGTTTTTATGCTCAGTACTAATTGGATTTTAAAGTTGACTTTTGCAGTAATATTGACATCAGAAAAGTCAAACTAAATGAGCGTGACAGTATATTGATGAAGGCGGACTGTATTTTTTTTCCAGCTGAGTCAAGAATATTCTCGTCCTGTGCAGTAATTTAAAGAAAAGTGTGTCTTTATATAAACATGAACACAGCACTTAATAAGATAGACATTTGGAGTGCTGCAGAGTTGCTCAGCTCTTCACCAACCAATTGCAATATTGTCTGTAGTAGAAAAATCTAATTTGATTTCAGTGAAAAACAGAAACACTAACCTACCTCTTACTGCCAAGAGAAACTACTGAAACCTCTTGCTGTTTGACTCAAGCCAAACAACTTTACTATCCTAATTGGTCTCAGTGGGCAGAGCATCAAATGTGTAAATAATTTTCTCAGCAATCGGCCTGCTCTATCTTTGGCGAGCATGGCTTTCTTTCTTTGACTGTGAAAAGAAAGCTGTTGGAAGGCCGTTTTGTACTGAAATTCCTGAAGCACACTGTTTTTATGTTGTACAAAACTGCTTTAAATATGATAATGAGCGACCAGTGTTCAATCATAGAACCACCAGTCTCATAATACATATCAACCAGAGCACATGGACAGCCTCGTCTGTCGGGGGTAACAGTTTGCAGATGGGGTTTCAACTGTTGCTGCAGTGTGCTCAGTTGGATTGTGGATTGAGGGAATCAAGTTACTCATAATTAAGAACATAACTGGGAGCAGGTTGTACCCTCCACTGGATTGGCTTTTGAGGTTTTGACGGGACACTGATTGTTTAATTTCTGTCTGTCTGGACTGTTGGCACTGCAACATATTGTGTCCTGCATTGCACACTTGTACTGTGATGGATAGCGGCACACAGCCAAACCTCCGGCAAATAGTGAAGTGTCAACATTTTATGATGAAATTGAACTAAAGCTATTTCTTTTAGATGGTTTGTGCACTGATATCATAGTGCTTTTCAGTGATTTGCGAGCAGCTGGTAGTTTGTGTTCATTATTTTACGGCAGCTGGGGAGGAAAAAGGAGAGGCAGGGAAATTACAGCTTGACCACAATCACAGAGGACACAGCAAAGCTATTAGTTTTCCAATGCAATCACATAATCCAGTGGCCCAGACATTTGCTTTAATCAGACACCTGGGAAATGCATCCATCCCATTTCATTTCATCAGCTCAAATCAATCTTATATCAGTATTAAATGAATACGCTGGGATGAGAAATCTGGCTGGACAAGCTATTATTATCAAAAGGAAGTCCTTCATCACTGCCCTTTATGATTCCCTGTCTTTCTTCTTTATGTTGTAGGCATAATACAAAGCATTCAGCTCTTACATGCTGTAGATCCATTTAAAAAATAAGAATAAAAAAATAAACAGAAGGAGGCTGTATTCAAAAGCACAGATGTTACACTAAGTTTCAAATGGTGCAAGATGACTCCCTAATGATGTGGAATAGGCGTTCTTTCTTTTCCAACAAGCAATTTATGAGTGGCTGTCACATCATCAAAAGGTGGATATGGCACATTGGAACTTCAAAGAACAATCCATTACAGTGTAACAAGTAGTAGCTCTGATGGATATGTGAGCGGCTGTATCTGACTGGTAAAAGCCTTCACTTTGTGTTTTTCTCTCCTGCTCTATCTGTGCACGCTGGTGAATGTGGGGATGCTGCTGATATTGGTGATGCTGAGAGTACTGCACGAGACGAGTCTTTGTCTAATCTGGGAAGGCTGGGCTCCAGCTGGCTCCTGCTATGTGGTTGCATGCAAAAGTCAGCGGGTCCCTTAGCACTCAGTGCAGGAGGCAGGCTGGTTGATTGATTGGGATGCACACCACCAACGCCCCCCCCCCCCCCACACACACACACACACACAGACACACACACAAACACACCTCCTCCTCCTGCTTGTTCTTGCTCAGAAAGCACATGTGCCTCTCCTGCTCTCCATTTTTTTTTTTTTTTACCCAGACCTACTTTATCACACAGAAGCATTAATGCAGCCAAGCATACATGTCCATGCATGTGCATAAACAAAGGTCCTCACTCACAGATATTGCAGGAAATCCTAAAACACACTAGGACATTTTTTATAAGTTGTAAAAATTAATGACTGTAGGTTTTGCCTGATTGGAAAATAATATTTTGACTGGAACATGTGTTTCTGAATATGTGAACCTCGTAAACATCAGCAGTATCTCCAACACTGAGTTCATTCAGGGCAACACATTAACAGTCATTACAGATAACCGCTCAGCCAGACCATTCTCCACACTTCGTTTTGCTCCAACAGAGAATGAAGCATTACCCTAACGAATTCATCGTCCCAGACAGACAGACAGACAGACAGACAGACAGACAGACAGACAGACAGAGAGAGAGGGCGCCTGGGGCAAAATATATTTTAACAAATTTGATATTAAGTGTTTCTACAGCGTATCCGCCTTTAAATTGATCCTCCAAGTGTTAGTGGAAAGCATGGAGCTGAACAAAAAGGAAGAGGAAGGGGTGTGTTAGAATCACCGACAGCTTTTCAGGACTCCAGCGACGACCTGCCAGCCAGTGTCTGGTGAACGTGCGTGTGCGCGTGCGCGTATGTGAGCGCGCGCGTGCGTCCATACTTGCTTGTGTGTGTGTGTGTGTGTGTGTGTGTGTGTGTGTGGACCAGCAGCCAACACACACTTAAAATTCGTTCGCAACATGGCGTTGGAGCGCCGAGAGACACGACGGCTCTCCCCCGTCTAATGCAACCCTATTGTTAGGAAAGCCGGGGGGACTGTTAACCAAAGAGACCTAAACATTCACAGAGACTCTTTCACGCACCGGCGGAGACAATAGCGGATTCCAACATATGCATGTCGCTATAACGGTATAGCTGGTTGTATAGACGCACGCTGCTACCCCACTGGTGGAAATCAAAGGCTGTACATGGCGGTGGAGAGTACAATTTGGCTGTTCTGTCTTCTTTCGCTGTTTTGTGGTCCATCCAAGCAAGGTAAAGCTCACTTTAATCTTTTGTAGGTTTTTCAGCGGAGTGCATGTGTGAGGCAGCGGGCCACTCTTATTACACTGAAGTGCAGTTACTCACAACATAAGTGGGCTGTGATAAAAGATAGGGGAGAGCTACTGGATGAATTTGCACCTTGCGCGGTCCTCTGCTATATCCCCTCCGTACTATTATGTGTTCACCCCATGTGGCCTCTCCGGTGCTTATGAGGTAGTGGTGTACTGTTACTTCGTGGGTGCCTCTCCCAGGACGCGCTGGAAGGTTTTGGCGTTACGAAGTTGCAGCACATTGCTCAAGGAGCAGCCCTGAATGTTGCCACAGGGCGGCCAGAGGGTTTTGAACCAGCCGGGGGGAAGTTTGGGATCAAACAGACGAGATGTGGTGCTTAATAAGAGTGGAGCGCCCTGGAAGCAAACCACCCTTAAATGTGTCGAGTGCTTTGCCAAAAAGTCTGAACTTTTTCTCACAGCTTAATAACCCTGACCGACTGTGCGCATTGCATATGGTTGTAGCCACTGGCTTATAAAGTTGAGCGAAAGAATATGTGAAAAAGGGTCATAATGTCATAACAAACACACGGTCTTCATAAACTTGCAGTGGAAAAAAAAATGTGTTAGGGAGATGATAGTGAAAGATGCACAGTAGCTCCAGAGAGAGGAAGCGGGCTGGTTGAGGAGGAAAGTCTGCCCACACAGGCGACGACGAGTGGCCGCAGCATTTGCATGACAAAGACCTGTGCAGAATATCAGGGAAGGTTACACGGTTAAAAAGCTCTTGGGGGGGGGGTATTAAAAATAGCGAAGCAGACATGTATTTTTCTCCTGAAAACTCCTTCATGGGGGACTCCCATAGAACAAAAGCTATACATGTGTTTTTGTCCCATCATAGATCTGAGAACTTTGTTCTGCATGGCTGTATGAAATCATTATAGAACAAGCCACAGGTGAAGAGGGGAAAGGAGTAATAGTGATGAAGTGAAGCTCATTACCCATAATTCTCTTTTGTTACAGAGCTTTAGGGAGTGCAATAGGTGTGAAATGTAACCAGCTGTCATCAGACTGTGTGAACTGTGGTAAACTCCCAGATTGTAGCTGTAGTGTTCTGCTTCCAAGTTTGAACTGTGTGACGGACATTTCGGTTAAAATGTTCAAGTCTGAAGTACTGAGCACTAACATGTTAACAGGTGTATCTGTTAAGAGCCTATCATGGGGATCAGACAAGTGGGACTGTGTGTACTATGTGTGTGTGTGTGTGTTTGACAGAGAGAGGCTATCAAATATTCTCTGCAATATATATTTACATATTGTTGTGTGGTTGTGTTCAGCAAATATAGTAGCAGCACTGCTTAAAGTTTTTCATTTATAATTTTATCCCTCTCCTGTGTCTGCGGCTCACTTCAACATCATCACAGATGTGCTGCTGCTTCAACATTTAGGATGACGTGCTCTGCAGTGAATGCTACCAACAGCGATGAGATATAAAGCAATAATGTGCACAAGGATCGTTGTGGTGGTGAAAAGTCAAGCGTGGCAGGAATGAATATATCAGAAACCCTAAAGTACTTACACACACCCAGTTAGACCTCCCATCTCCCTCTGAGATATTGTGGAATTTTATCACATAAGTTCTGTTATTCATTGTTCAATTATGCAAATGAAGGCTTTAAAAGGGAGGCAACTAGGTATATGCCTCCTTGACTTCCATCTGATATAGTAGTAGAAGGTCAGAGGATACGATTTATATAGAGTTAGATTACCATGGCCTGCAGACTCCAGCAGAGGCAGAATAAGGAATTACTCCCCTTGAGATCCTCCTGACAGGAGAGTGAGTGCCACACCGGGGGGTGATCACATCCAGATGATGAAATCTTTTGCAGGTAAATGGCGATTGTGATGGAGGTTGTCTGTGATAAGAGTGAGGAGGGAATTGATTTATTTGCACACTGAGATTTATCACTGGAAGTTGGTACCAAACAGTTTTGACAGTTTGCTTGGTATCTGAAAAAGCTTTTGAGTTTATGAAACAACACATTTACAAAAAAAAAGAAAAAACGATTAAAAGAACATTAAAGGAATCACAGACTAAAATCCACTGCAATATTTAACAGTTGCCATCAAAAAGTGTTTTGCTTCAGAGCAAAATTCACATTTGCATTCATGAGCTCTGCTGACAGCACCATCATGCTTTATGATCAAACCAACAGATTAGTATTTATGTATTATTACCAAATAATTACACTGCATTGTTATTAGTCATCAAGAGCAGTCAACGGCGCAGTCATTTAGGGTGATTTGGTGTGTGCATGTTTCTCTCTCTGCGTGTGTTTTGTTAGGTTCTGAAACTGGAGCATGAATGTCGTGGGTGTTGGTGGTTGTGGGAACTGAGGTTGGTAGTGAGTGGGGGCTGGGGGCAATTGTGGGACAGAGATGAATTGGCGGCTGCTGGTGGGGCGAATTTGAGGGCAAGGGCCATTGCTACATCCACAAACAAAGAGCTTGTTTTGTCCATTCTAAAGATCAAATGAAAATATGTCAGCCTCACTTAACACATCACAAGCAAATGAATGAGTGTGAGTGCCTGGGTGTCTGTGTGTTCACAGTCCTCACTCGCTCAGTTATTCATGGACATAATAAAAAAAAACATCTGCAGTCCCGCAGGACTTTATGAGCAAATGAATCCGATTATTGTAACGCCTTTGGCCTTTTTTTTTTTTTATGCACAAGAAAATTGTTAACACAGCAACAGTTGCATGATGAAATGTAGGGTGAGGATGTCCGCTACCCAAATGCCTCTATACTGTTATGAAAAACATTTGCATTAACAGTCGAACAGCTCACATTAAGTGTTGATCAAGCTCACGTGATGCTTGTCCAGCTTTATACTCACACAGTTACACTGTAGAGAGATGCCCAGTGCAACATCAGTCTTCTGCAATTCCACAGGACCAGCATAGTGTCATAAGCCTTGATTAAGGGGAAAAATACTTCAAATTAATTTCCCATCTCTGTGCAAAATACCATCCATTCTCTCAACTCCTTCTTCTGCTCGTCAATGGGGGAAACTCAAGAGTACCCTCAGGAAACAGCAGACACAGACATGCTAACAACAGGGAAAGGCAACACCCCGAGCAAACCGTTTCTTATTCTAATTCCAGCAGTTATGGAACAACACTATCATTCATTTTTTGCTGTATTTCAGGTGGTGTGGTGAATTTAAGTCTGATGCTCATTCTGTTTGACCTCTAGTTTTGGTCTCTACCAACACCAGAGGGGAATATCTGGCTCCACTGTGTCACCAGCTACTCACTTCCTGTGTCTGTCTGTCATTTTGTGCTGAGCAGGTAGTGTACAGTGGGTTCTTTTAAAGCTTTTCCACAGGAGACTGTGGAAAACGACACTATGAGAGCGGTGAGAGTGAACCAAACAGTAAAGTTGCTGGACAGCTGAACAGTGAGTTGTGCGCTAAAACTCTCTGTTGAGCTCTGTAAAGCTGAGGCAAGCTGCAGATTCAGGCAATAGCTCTAATAATTCTGTAGGTTCATCACAACCAGTGTCCCCCTTTCATGTCGTCGATTAAAAGAAGTATTCTGTATGCAGCAAAAAGTGGCTTGGCTTAAAAACTGTGTTTGTAATGTTTAGTCTTTCTACTCTTTAAATTTTTCAATACAGCTGTTATATTGCTTTATTATTAACTTTTAGAACCATTAATTGTATTGCTTTTTAAATGCCTTTAATGTTGTTGTTTCTAAGCTCAGCTTCTGCCACATTTCTACAACCAGCAGTAATCCATGTATCTATGATTACATTTTATTTTATTCACAGCTTCCTTGTCCTTGTATTAAGTACCATTATACAGACAAACAAATCATATTCTCAATCCAAATGAGCAGCATTTGCTCACAAGCTCTTGAAATGCCTGCGAAGGGTGTGATTCTGCCTATCAACAGCACCACACCGCTGATGTCATAATTTTAGCTTTGAAATCACCTTAGACTACCTCTGTGTGGTCACTCCTGGGATGGATTAAATTATAGTCTTTTATTGTGAAATAGAACATGCAGTCTGTTACTATTATAGGGAAAAAAAGTACTGTTATTCCTGCAGTATTCACAGGTCAGCTCAGCGGCTTGTTTCATAAAATTTAATATTTCCATGGAACACCTGAGGAAAATTAGCCACGGTGGTGGGAGGGAACTGTGTTTTGAGTCAACCATTTATTCCACACTGCCCTAGGGTACCATGGGGTAAAGTCCATTCTCTAGCTTAGATATTATGGAGATGTAAAGTTACACAAGGGGTTACGTTTTCGGCTTGGCACAGTGTCAGTGGAAGATACTTTGAATGTAGTGGGGTTGTTACAAACGTGTCTGAACAAGGGTAATTGCCACGAAATTTAACATCCAAGTTTTACCACAAAATGCACAATCTCTAGTTTGCAGCACAGTGAAGTCATGGGTATCACTATATCACTGCCTTTGATAAAGTGGTATGACATTCTGCCTGACAGATGTTTGATTCTCTTCCCTCGCCGCGTGTTACCTTTACATCTCTGTGATCATCTCTCCTGCAATACATATTTCACACCGGATGGGCAGGGAAAAAACAGCTGATGTTACTGTAGGTTGGCGCTACGAGTGGCAAACCAAATTAGCGAAGCAGCTTTAAAGTTTTATTGGTTTTTGGTTCCTGGCTCTAGTTTTCTTCCAGCTGGTGCTTTTGGAGGTTGTCCTTCATCTTACATTTCCATACTTGGTCTGAAACTGGAATCAGAACTCGAATTTGAATCAAGTTTATTAGGCAATTGTGCATGTCCGTCCAAGGAGCTGTTGGTGTAACTCGTACTTAAAACCATGAAGACTAACAAACAGCCACTGCAGGGAGGATATCTTCCACTCTCATCCATGCCTTCTCTTGAACTCTACCATCATCTTGAGTGTTTAAAGTGTGTTCAGCTCCAGTTTGTTGTGTCTACACCGGAGGGGCCAGCTGTTCAACCTCCCATATAGCGGCAGTTAAGGAATATGAAACATTGAATTTCTTGAGGGACGTATTCTGTCTGCAGTATGTCTTGCGTTGGTGCTTACACTGTTTACATATGTATATAATATCAGCTCTGAGGTTTCTGTGTGTACACTGCAGTGGCTAAATGTATAGAAAAATACATTAGACCTGCTTTTATCTCACTTTCACATTCTGCTCTTCGATGTTCTGTAGCAGATTATAGATCCTCTCCTTCTGAACACACCACCTTAATGCCTTCGTGTAATTGCATTTGCAATTTATTTGTAAATGATGTATTTATGTAAATAGTGTGTTTAATGACTATGTTCGAGTTGTTAGCGTTATTTGAAGTTTTCCCAGGCTCAAACTTTCTATGTTCTTATTCAGTAATTCCGTGAACATACACGCTCAGATCTCTTGAGACTTGAAACCAGAGCTCGTCGGACAGCAGCGCCTGTGGAGAAAAGCTCATTGCATATTAGCAGTAAATTAAGTATCTGCATGTGTGTGTTTGCTGAGGTACATACACCCCGTGTGCCTGCCCGCTTGCTTATTTGCCTGCTTGTGTGTGCAGTGTGGGTGTGTCAGCTGCAATTTGTGAGTGCATCTTGATCTCATCCCCAGAGAGTCCATGCTAAATTAGGATGCATATTATTTAAAGATGCCTTGGGCTGAGTTTCAACTGGGTATATTTGTGCAGTGAATATGTTGATTTTTATGGTGCCCTGTGTGCTCCTATTCATGCTGCCAGGGAGGCAAGCTCAAGCACGGAGGTGTTTGTATGAAGGGAAAGGAAGTCTTGAGCTCGATTTTGTCTGCTATGAATTCAAATGATTTGCCCTCTTGGGATGTGCAAGAATTGTAGTCAGTTTATTTTGTCACTGTTTTTTTTTTTCAGCTGTAAATACCATGGCCTCTTACAAATACCCCCAAAATGAGACCTTGTGAGATAATGGCATATGTGTCTATGACTATCCTGGGGCAGATCTGTGGTAAAAGAAAAAGAACAATTTAAAGATCAAAAATATTTTTTTCCATCTAAAACCTGTGACGGAGAATGTAAGTAAGAGAGTATGACGAGCTGATATTTGAATTCACGAAAAGGGATTTGAGATCATAACCTTGAATTTAAAATGTAACCTTTTTTTTCAAATGTGTATTTTTGAACTTAGACTTTTTTCCAATTTAAAGTGATTTTTTATAAAAAAACATTTATATAAGAACATTTCAGTGTTTGTCTGTCTGGTAAAGTAATGGCTTTTTTGGCTTTGACATGTGAGTCTCAGTAATGGAAACATTCCATTTTTACTCTTTTCAATCACATAATCATGACAGGATCAATACAGATAGAGCCTCAGTGCGTGGATGGTGTTTGGAATCCAGCCCATCAGACAAGTCAAGCTACATATCATGTATAAGGTGAAGATTGTTTATTGCAACTTCCTGTCTGAGGGAGAATAGCTCTCTAATTTTGCCATTTGGCCACTTTCCAGCCATTTTTACATAAGCCCTGTTGCTTACATACACACACTTCAGCGTCCATCCGTACACTATATACCAAAATATATGCCATATAGTATGTAAGAGCAATGTAATCTTGTGTGTGTGCTTTTATTCACACTTGAGCCGTGTAGAAATGTTACTGAAATATTACAGGTCGGTCCTTTTCAGATGATGCCAGCATGTAAAACATGTCCTTAAGGGTCTATGGTCATGTTCTCCGTTCGGCTTTTGCACCGAGTTGCACCTCAGTTGCACATAAAGATCAAATGTTGGTGAGTCAGTCTATTTCCAAGTTGCTCTTTGGAAATGCTGCTCTCTGTTAATTCTTTGATCCCAGGAGCACAAATTAATATTACAACTGTAGTGATGCAACTCAGGCGGATTGTGCCATTTCATCCTGTTGGCTTACTAGGTCACTGAGGTTTGCCATACACTGTGTCTGTTAACTGTACATGATGAGATTTTGAGCAAATGCTCCGGGTAGGGTCACACTAGGCACTGAAGGTGATATGCTTTCTTTATTTGAGCCTTATCCAGCACCAGCCTCACTCCAAGATCTAATCATATACTGTACTTTCATTTAAATCGCAGCACCAGCTCCATCCATAGCCCCAGCTTCACTGACACTGACCGCGCTGGCAGTTCTTGAACATCATCTGCATTTAAACATCACGTTAAGACTGATCAGTGAAGCTGCAGCAATACTTTGTGTAATGAGGTTACCAGACATTATGGTGAGCCAGTCAACCAGCTCCTTATTGTAATGGTCCTTCTGTCATTCTGCACATTTTAATTTTGAAGATTATATTATTATATCAAAACTCATCACTCTGGTAAGCTGGCACAACTTGATTTCTCACTGTGCGATCATTGCTGTGGCTTTTATTCTACCACTGTGGTTTTATCTTTGTGTGTGTGTGTGTGTGTGTCTGTGTGTGTGTGTGTGTGTGTGTGTGTGTGTGTGTGTGTGTGTGTGTGTGTGTGTATGTGTGTGTGTGTGTGTGTGTGTGTGTGTGTGTGTGTGTGTGCGTGCCTTTGTGAGAGAAGCAGCAGACTGGCGGCGCTCACTTTGTCGACTAACCTGCATTCACATTCCTTCCTGCTGTCTGCTTGGTCACATGAGTTCCACTGGAGGTGGCCGTGTGTGTGTGCGTGCGTGCGTGTGTGTGTGTGTGTGCATGTCACCCCAGGGTTGTAGTTTAACTGTAGAGTTATGCTATATTAATGAGAACAGGCTGCAGAGGGTATGGAGTTCAGGACATTTGCATGCATAGAAGTCAAAGGAGGGCTGCACTTTAGCTCCTAATCCTACATGCAGCCGTCATACAATAAAGAGCATACATTTATAAATCATTTTTGCATTCACACTGAGTACACACGCCCCTCTGTTGTTCAAATGCAGTTTATTACTCAAAGATCAAAGCACATCCCTCTTACATCAGTGATGGAGGATTTTTGAGAACGCTGTGTGAGCATAATATGTAAAGCCTGCTCAGCGCAGTATGCCTGTCCTTGGTGCATGTACAAAGTAGTGTCACATAGCAGTCTCATTCATCATCCTGACCCTGTATGAGATGCTCAACCCTGATCCTCACACACAAGCATTATAATGTGCACGTGCCTCACTTCAAAGACCAGTGTTGAGGCAGAGGGGAGTATGAGACTGTTCAGCCTGTGTCTTCTATCTTTGCATCTTTGTAGTCCGTTTTCTGTAGAATACCTTCCATTATTTCCTTTTGTCCTGCACACTGAGAAGCTTTGTGTTGCCAGTTTCATGCCCCACTGTCCCCCAAAACGCATTCCTGTACATTCACCGTGCTGCTGCGTGAATAAACTGTGATTGTGATTCGGATCTCCCATGTTACTCCCATGTTAGTTTTATTGCTCATCGTGTTGACTCATGCAAGTGGGCCTGGCCCTTGACATGGCCATGTGGAGGCCCCATGCTGCTGGTAGGCCCTGCCTGCAGGAACGTTGCTCTGTGATTGGAGGAAATCTGACTGGGATGAATGAGCACTGTACATAGAGCAGGAGACATGAGGGAGTGCACTGGTACGCCCCCTCTCTCATTCTCTACCCTTCATTCTCTGTTCAGCTCCCTGTCTCCCTCTCAGACACACACACACACACACACACACACACACGCAACACGAGTTTAGTGGGACACAGGACCTGTATTTGTCTCACCACAACCTCTGTTTTTTCATTGTGCACTTTCATGTCATGTGTTGTTACACTGGCAGTGAGAGGGGGGTCACTGTATGATCTCACTGATTATAAGTGTATATCATGTTTCTAGTTCATTACTATATGCAGAGCTTGGCAAATTCACATTTGATGTTCGACAGTAGAGCTTTTGTACATCTCAGTGCAGCATCAGTTGCAAAGGCAGGTTGACAAATACATATTACAAAGCTGAAATATTAGTCAGTTAAATTAGTAGAAAGAAACTATTTTTATATTAAAGAATGATTTTAAGTAATTCCTATACAAAAATGCCAAAATTAATTGATGCCAGAATGAATACATTTTTGCTGGTTGTTTTAGTCTTCTATGATAGTAAATTAAACAGTTTTTTACTTGTGGTCAGACCAAACAAGCATTTAGAATATGTCAACGTGGGCTTTAAGAAGTTTTTCAGTATTTTCTGATATAACAACTAAGTGATTAATTGAACAAAATTATCCTAAAATCAATCAATCAATACTGAAAATAACTTCTTTTTTATCTTATAATGTGATGAAATGTGTTTTTAGGAGGTAATTGGATGGTAATAATTTTTGATTTGGTCGGCTTTAAGTATAAAGTTAAATATGTCACTTGATATGGAGGCCAGGGATCCCAATGCCTGAAACATTTTTCCATCAGGGAAAAAATGCATCCACTAAAGTAAATAAAGTTTATATTAATAAATTCAGCCCTGTATATGTGTGTTTAAACTCCATCAACCCTCCAACGCTTAAGGTCAGAATAAAATATTTGAATCATTTCATTGGCTTTCTGATAGTGAAAGTGAGTTTGTGTTTGTGGTGAGGATGACTTGGTGTGAGAACAGCCCCGCAGTATCATCATGGGAGGAAACACAACTGGAACGGTTAACACCCGACACGGCAGCTGTTCAGATTGTTGAGTGAGTCACAGCCTCAGTGTGGATTCGGTGAAATGTTGAGCCCTCTGTGTGTAGCTTTGCTTAATTAGTAAACAGACTGTTTTAATTTGGCATCAGAGCAATTTAAGGCTCATAAAGAGGGTTGAATGTTTAGCAGGCTTCAAATTGTGTTTTACATGTTAACAGAAAGAACCCAACACCCAAGGCAATAACTTTAACATGAAAATCCAGAGACGAAGCGATACCAGATAAAAGCCTAAATGTTTAGACAGTAGTCGTTTCTTGTTCTTGCACAGACATTTTCCACCTGGATAGTGAAACATGAGAGTCTCCGTCTCCCTGCAGGGTTTTATCGCAAGCTGCCTCTCTGCTCAGATTATCACAACTGTGGCTTCAAAATATTGATTTATTCACACGCTGCGAAGTTTTTGGCCACAAGTATATGTAAGTGCCAGGGCTATTTTTTACTTTGTTGTTATTGATGTAAAGTAATTGAATTAGCAAACAAAGGCACTGTTGAAACAACAGCCGAGCACTAGTTGAGCTTGGTTTGAGGTTTGGTTTGTGGCAACCAGACCTACCACACACACACACACACACACACACACACACACACACACACTCAGTTTTCCTGCTGTAAACTGCTCCGCGCTATCAATCAGACCATCTGTCCCTGTCTACTCAGCCTGTATTTAGGTTTCAGTGCATAGTGATGTCCTACAACCCTGTTTTTTCCGAGACAAGTACTGCCAACGTGCACAATACAAGACATTGCTAATATCATTCAGGAACAACTCATAGCAATTATCTACTGCCGCTGTGTCAATTTAGAAGATGTACAAGGCAATCTGGTTATCACTGCATTTGAGTGCTTTAGTGGTCCCTCTTCACAAAAAGTGACTGTAATCACATTTCGCTGCTCTCTTTCAATTGAATCTCAAGGCTGCTCTAATCTTATCTGCACTGCTCAGTCCTCTATTTCATTCTGTAATTCTGAGTCTTTTTCTTTGTCTCATATCCTTTCTTTCGATTTTTTTACCTCACATCTCCACCTTTTTGAACTTTTAGATCTCTTCCAGTTTAACCGGCTCTTGTTCATGAATAACTATTACTTTATAGTTTTAACCCTGCTAGGAGTGTGGTTTTATGAATGGCAATGTCAGTGTGGTGGCTGGTCCATCACCTTTCTCTCGACATAAATATAACATAACAATTATATAACAATATAACAATTATTGAATAGATTACCATGATGTTTTATTATAGACATTCACAGTCCCTTTCTTGTCACTGTGAGTACAAAAAATGAGGGTCCTTCACTTTTACCTGGCATGACAAGATGCTAAGGGGTAAGTGAGATGTATAATATTGATTTTACAGTGATTTCTTTAATATGTTAAACTAAGATGGAGATAGGTAACAAAATTATTCTGGCGAATAAGTGGGCCACATATTGTGTTTCTTCTGGCTCAATACATGCAAAATTCATCAGCCCAAGTCTGGCCCACATACAGCGTGACTATCAGCTACTTCCACATCTGGACCAATTCTAGCGCACACAGAAAATTTGCTGGGTGTCAGCCAACATTGGAAGATAACAGCCAGAATCAGCCCAGATGTGGAGGTATATGGACCAGACTTGGGCCAACGAACCAGGCATAATGTTGGGCCAGAAGTTTCGTGTTGCTACCTGGAGAACATATTAAACATTACCTGCTAAACAGCATTTTAGCATTGTCAGTGTGAGCATGTTAGCATGTTGACGTTAACACTGAGTTCAAATCACTGCTGTGCCAGCTTCACAGAGCTCCTAGCATGGCTGTAAAACCTCTTGCTTTTTGCCTCTCTGTAGTACAAACTCATTAATTCTGACTGTATATCTCTGTCTTGTTAATATACGCAGCCAAATATATAAAAGCCAGCATAATGCACATTAGGACAACATAATAACTGTGCAACTCAGCTAAAACTCCACAAAACATAGCAACAGCAGAATATATTGTTGGCTACTTGGGTATCAGTATTAGTAAAAAAGAATATTCAGAAGCACTGGTTTTTGGACCCTTTTAGCCGAGGCTCTTTGTGCATATCTCTAGTTCTTAATAGGCATGAGGTATTGTATCACTTCACTTTAGAGGCTGTGGAAACCTGAGCTGTGGCCTCGGGGTCATGGGGTGTTCAGGCTCTGTTGACAGTGAGCTGGGTCGAGCGAAATATTCGCTGTGTTGGGTCACTCTCCTCCTCCTGCTCCTCCTCTTTCTCCTTCTGTTTTCCCAAACATTTTGTGAATAGGTGATCCATTAACAGAAATGGACTAGCGGAATAAGTGTTGATGGTATCAAGAGCACTGCCCTCCTCACTTTTCCATCTCCCCGGGCTTTTCTTTGTTTTTCTCTGCCTGAGTGACAGGGACAGTCTGTTTCTTTGTCAGCGTGTGTTATGTCTCTCTATACTGTCTTTTTTTTGCCTTTTTCATTAGTGAATAGGATATAAGAAGTCAGTCTTTGGTCTATCCATTTATCCATGTGATATATGACAGACATATAGAGGTACACCAAGCATTAGATTTAAATTCATGTGGATCATACCACCTCTGTGTTCTTACTTTAACCAAATAACTGCTGTTGGCACAATTAGAGAGCCATTGAAAATCCAGGTAAAGTGTCAAAATTGTAACTGCTCAGGCATAGATAGAGGGGCACTGTATCATTTATGGGTGATATGTTTGCTTCTTTCATTTTCTTTTTTTTATGTGTTTGATCATCTCCTGTTGTCTGTTGGCCTCTATTTTATCCTCTCTTCCTTTTGAAAACCGCTGTCCTCTCTCTAGTTAGAGTAAGCTATGAACCTCTTGGCGCAGTGCCATCGCAATCCATTCACTACAGCTCAGCGAGACCGCACAGCCACCACTATATCCCAGAGTGTGTACCCTGTCCTTTCCAGCAGCTCCCACTTGTCAGTAAACTGGCAAAATGGCCACTTCACAGATCCCCCCTCTTCACAGCATTGTGTCCTCATGAGACACTGACAGTTACGGTGTGTGCGGGTGTGTATGCGTCTGTGTGTTGAAACGGGTGTTTGTGTGCGCATGGGTATATGTTAGCGTGCGAAAATGCGTGTATATGTGCATGCGTGGTGCTCATGGCCACAAATCTAGGGCAAGTCGAGGTTTCTGGTGCGAATGTGTGTGTGTGTGTGTGTGTGTGTGTGTGTGTTTGTGTGTGAATATCAAGCGTTTTATTCCCAAATGAAATAACCACTACTTGAAATATGTGATGTGCTTACCATGCCTACTTCTTTAAAGGATAGTAGGTCATGCTACTCCTCGGTTCTAAAAATATTTCACTTTTCACTTCACTTTTCTCAGAAGGATATCTATATTTTATTTCATCTTATTATGTAGTAATTATGTATTAGTTTAACACATGTCTAAGCCTTGCTGAAAGGAAATTTGTGTTTTCCTGCGTTTTCGTGTTGCTTATCACGCCTCCATCCAGTTTTGTGAGGCGTAATGGCTTCCATGTCAACGCAGAAGGATCCCCACCTCTCGCCAAGTGAAACCACTGGCAGTGAGCTGGGAAATGGCTGCTAACGTTTTAATGACTTAATGAGACCTAATTAGTTGAAATAGGAGAGAGGAAGAGAGGAGCTGTGGAGGTGATCTGTGTCAGTGTGTGTTGGTGCGCAAGTGTTTTTCTTCCTACAAGACTGTGTGCATGTTTGAGTGTTCTTTACATGTGTGTCTGCGTTTGTATGGGTTTTTGGGTGTGTGTGTGTTTGTGTGTGCCAGAGCGAAGTACAGCAGCTTTTCTCAGCATTACCCAGCCTCTTCATCAAGAAATGATGGTAGGGGGTCAGGCCTCATTTAATCAAGGAAAAAATTCCATCTCCCATTAACTTAATTAATCCAACGCCAGAGAAGGAGAAGCTGAAAGAAACCTCCCTGTGTGTGTGTTCGTGTGTGTGCCTCTGTGAGAAAATGTTTCTTAGCTGGATTCACAAAGAGGTCTGTCAAATGAACTATAGAGGGGAAGTTTAAATGAGATGACCTACACTGGCACATATGAAATCATGTAATGACTTAATGTAAAAGACGTTTGAAGTGACTTAACCTCATTTCGCTATATTTGTCACCTATTGACAAATTTGGGTTGTATGCAGAAGTAAACCTCATTTCTAAACTCATATGTAACACAATATGTAATGCCTTCAAATGATTTCACTTCATAAGCACTTTCACAAAGAAATCTGTCCAAGAGATCCTATAGAACCTTTCACATGTTAAATATTAAGGTCAAATGAAAATTATAAACTAACAAAATCCACAAGCCTACACCCTATTTAATCAGTTATACGTTTAGACATTTCCATAAAATCTTCATGTTTCGGTCACACTCTGAGTGGCATGCAGTAGAGTGAGGGATCCGCCGCTAGAATGAGTGATCAGCCACGAGGCAGCCGCACGGACCACACATCTCTTGCTAGCTGGGCACTCTTTGACATTTCTTGGCCGACATTCCAGAGTACTGTGTGTTTCCGATTTTTATTAAATGATGTATTTCCTCTGATTAAATGAAATGTCTTACACAGGCACACATGAAGAAGTTTGATGATTTACAAGCCACCAAGTTTTTGACTGTGGAGGTCTATGGATGTGTTTCTTTTTTTCCCAAGGACTTTGTCAAAACTAATTTCGAACTAGTGCTTTTTGGGACTGAATAATTTCCACATTCAGACAGACTACCGTCATCTGTTGGGAGGGTGTGCCTGCCAACCGTAAACAACTCAAACATCTACTTTGACTGCCTGTGTAAATGTGTTCAGTTGAATTCTGCAACAGCAGTATTGGCAGCTGTGCAACACATAAATCTGCTGCCGGGTTTGTCTATAGAAGAAGTCTGACAATAAGACTCCAGCATATGCAATATGATGTCCAAAGATGCTAAACTGCCTCTGTCAAAGTGGAGGTGCTTCAGTCAAAAAGCTAAAACTAGATGATCTATTATATCAAGGGGGAGAGTTTTGAAAATCATGATGTACATGTCAAATATAGACACTGCATAGACAAAGAGGAACAAGTACATAACAGTGAAACGATGGATGGATAAACTATGGATGCAGTGGTTGCAGTGAATTATTTTCTTCAGTGTGATTGTGTTAACTTGATCGAGCCTGCCTTGCTGTTATTAAAATACTGTATGTTGTATTGCAATTGGAGACTGTTCTCCTGTGTAAAATGAGCCTACAGGTCGTTTGTGCAGCAGCTTATTACGACCCATAGTTACGTTTTGTTTTTAGGCGACATCTAGTGGCCATAGTAGTTATGACAGGAGCAAAGGGAAAAGTGCGGTGACGTGGTATGAAGAGTGACAAAGTCCACCTTTGGAGGAGGTTGGGGTGGGTGGGTGGATGGATGGGTCAACAAAACACAGAAATATGACACAGCAGATTGGTGTGCGATTCCCATGTAAAACCAGTAGCTTATATTGTTTCTATTATCCGTGACCATTTGTTGTTATTATTGTAACCACGAAAACTGATTTTGAGGAAGTACTTATTTTAACCCAAATCATGATCTTTTCCTAACCCTAACCAAGTAGTTTTTGTGCCTAAACCTAACCGAACTGTCGCGTGTTTATTATGATAACCATGACAACTGAGGTCCGGTACACATGCCGCCGTAGGGGCGCTATTTCAGGAGACACTCCTATGGGTCATGTCAGAGGCTTGAAAAAACGACCTATATGGTTGTTTAGGTTGGAGGACTTGTTGTGCAATTGCTGCTAACCTAAGCTAACATACCTAAGCTCCTCAACGTAGCTCTTTTAAAAATGCTTGTTTTGTAGTTTTTCAGTTCTTCCATAATAAAATACAAGCATAAAAATACAGTATTTTACAATTTAAGAGAAGCACATTCAGAAGGTTCTGTTTTACTCTACTTTTCTGTTAGTTATTTTCTGATATAGTTGGCACTATAACTTAATTGTCCACTTACATGGAAAATAATTTCCTCTGGTCTTACACAGACAAGATACAAAACAGATGTTAATGAATAATGTATGACACAGTATGGGCTCATTAAAAGCATTAACAATAGATCATGTGTAGGATAATTTGTGTAGTCTGCTTGAAACAGTCTAATGTAGAGCTACATTTAACCCTTCTTTTTACAGTTTTTTCCCCTTATTTCTCTATCCATTATAATTCTACCCAGCCTCCTCATGACAGATAATTAAGTGCCATCATGTCAGTCAAGATATGAAGTCAGTTCAGTTCTTTTTATTTCTTATCTCCGTTTCCGTCTTGATCTTTCCCCTCTTCATTTTTCATTAATTCTCTTTTCTCCAAAGAGCTCTCCTTTGATGCTTTACTACATTTTTTTACTACCTTTTCTCTCTCCGTCTTGTTCTTCACAGAAATGAATTAAAACTGTCTTTCACTGCACTTACTGTTTTAAAATAGAGGAGGAAAACGCAGATATAATATCAAATTGTTAGGTGAGGTACAGCGATATAAAGATAGGAGATTGAGAAAACTGTGAGGAGTGTATTAAAATATCTAGATGCACAGTGCATTAGGAAGAATAAACTAATCTCCTTGTGTTGCCTGATAGCATTGCAAGTGCATTCATTTGCATTTCTAATTATCTGCAACTTAATTTCAAAATGATATGTTGTTTAATGACGGACTGGATGTTTATAATTTTAGATAAGTATTAAAAAAATAAACCATGGTGAAGTTTCATCAGTGTAAAATGTCTGTTTTTAAACAACAACATCTCCTTTGACTCCAGTTTATGTGGCAATCTGCTGCTCATCTCACACCAGCTCATCAACCTCTCACTCCAGGACTTCCCCTCTCCCTCGGACTTTATTGTTCTGCTGCTGACATACAAATCCCTTCATGCTTCTACACCCATTTCATTTGCAGAGCTCCTCCTCCTCCTCCTCCTCCTCCTCCTCCTCTGGCCTCCGCTCTGTCCCCAAAACACCCTGCTTCTGGAATGCACCACCCCTATCCATCTGTGCTGCCAACGCTATTGACTCTATTGAAGTTATGCTACAAAACTGACAAATGCTGAAACTGACAAAGTAGACAAAAAAAGCAAAATATGAAAAATGATGCAAATGTGAGAAAACAACAATAATCAGATTAATGAATAGAAAACATGCAGTATTTAAATTAAGCTGTGAGTGTTTACAGAGCAGTAGGAAGGTTCCTACAAGGGGTTTCATTGAGGGTCTGTTTATGTATTTTACACAGGTTATACTGTCAAATCCACTAGAAGGTGCAAATATAAGGACATATTTTTCAGAATAAAGATGATCTTAGCTGAACCTACTCTGTTGAAGGTGCAGTGCATAGTTAACATTTAGCTTTTCTTTCTTTGTCCCACACAGAAAAGCCTGTTTCGGTGGAGCTGAGCTGCGGGGCTGGGCCCAGCCATGTAGTGTTGGAGCCAGGTTCGCCCCTCTTGCTGGACTGCAATCTGGGGGCCAGCGATACACCTTTCAATGTTACCTGGCTTCAGGATGGCAAGACCCTGCCTCTGGAGGAGGGCGATGACTATCTGCAGTATTTGGGCAATGGATCCCTCCTCCTGCTGCCGACCTCCAAGGATGGCCACCCTGCCCAGGACGTGGAGGGGGGCTACAGCTGCGTGAGTGCCAGCGCCCTTGGAGCCCTGACCAGCCGGACTGTAAATGTACTCTTGGCAAGTAGGTGTCCAGCAACAGCCACAGCATGTTGGTTTATTTTGGTGCTTTGGTTTCCTACCACACTTAAAACAAAACGTCTCTCTTCTCAAAACGTCCATAGATGTTATATGAGTCTGTGATTTTGTCTGTCTTGGGGTGTTAGCTTTGTGATCTGTCCAGGGTGAGCCCTTCCTTTCTCCCAATGCCTGCTCTGATAGGCATGTAACTCTCTGCAAGAAAACACTTCTTGCTTCAGTTGAACTACTTCTTTAATACCTGAAATATGTTGATTTCACGATCATGAAAACACTGTATCAAGCTTAATTAATGCTACTTTATGTTCATCGCAGATGTTGGCCTGTGCCTCTGTGTTTGGGTGGTCAAAATGTTGTTCATCGTTTCTAAGATAATGTGATGGAAAGAATACTGGTTTGATTCATTCATCCACTTAAAGTATTCAGTTGGGTACGAACACGCGCACACGCACATGCACACGCAGGGCAATGTGATTTTTCAGATTTGTCGGGGGAATTTCTTTGCATGGATGGAGATGAACTTGGTTCTCCTCTGCCGCAGATAGGAGACTTATCCTCTGGTGGAGCGCTAACAAGTGTCCTGGGAACAGGTACACTCTTAAACAACAGTCTGTTAAAAGGCACAGAGTGAAGGAGAAAGAGTGGCTGGAAATGAAAGAAATTAACAGGAAGATGCGAGTGTGAGGGACGAGAGGACAGGCTGCAGCTTTTTAATCGCCTCTCCACGGAGGCCTCTCTCTCACACTCCTAAGTGGTAGTCTTTATTTAGTCATTAGCTTTGTGTAAAATGAGACAGTATCCTCTGTGGATGCCCCTACTTTTGTCAGCTGTCACAGGCCTATTTATGAGGATCTCTTGTTTGAGGGACAATAAGTAGTAAAGGGGAGGGAGGGGCGATGTTGGATGAATGGTGGGAAGGAGGAAAAGGTTGAAGAGAGTTTGGGGTGATGGTGAAAGGAAAGGCTTCAGAGACCATTAAGAATGACCTTCAGTTTGTGTGTATGTGTGTGTGTACGTGCATGTATGTATGTGTGTGTGTGTGGGTTTTGAATTAAACCAGCAGTGAGAGGCTATGAGATAGATGGGACCAGCGTGCAGGAGGTCGAAGCCGAACTGCCTCAACATTGACATTGAGCGGGCATTCTCATTTCCTACTGCGTCCTCACTACCAGAAATGAGACGGAGGAGAGAACATAGCAGAGATCACATCTGTGAAAACACATTATGAAAGCCACCTGCTCCAGTTTCCTTGTGGCGGTATATGATGCATGTGACCTTGTCTAAAAAAAAAACATGAGGACGTGTCGGCGCCGGAGAAAAGACAGTGAAAGATCCCACTCCTTTAAATGCAGACAAAAAAATGTAAATAGGTCTTTTAGTCTCTTAACTTTCTCTTGTGGCACACAGTGCGCACATCACGTTTCCCAAATAAATCCATGTGTAAATGATGACACTGTGAAAAAAAAAGCAGCTTTTAGTGTTAATTAGACCAATTAACCTTTCTGATTATGAGACTGCTGGGGTGAATGTCAATATTTCTTAATTCCTGCCAGCTTTCTCAACGCATTTCAATCAGCTGATGCCATAACCTGAAAAAGGGTACTTCTCTCCTCCAGGCGACCAAACTGCTCTAGTTTACATGTTTTAGTTTTTGGTCTTCATCACAGTTTTGTGTGTTTTAATATCCTCATGGTCGAAGTAAAACAGAAACGGATTAATTTATGAGATTTTTTGTAATGAATTTGTTTCTTTCATGAGAGCATTTCTGTGTCTTTCTGCCTCTCACATTAGAGTCACAAGATTATAATGAGCTACCTTGAGGCAAATATTACTGTGTTCAAACCTTCTCATTTTACAACTAAATGCACCCACCCCGTCTACAATGGTAAAGAGGACGAGAAGAACCACTTTTAAAGCTGGAAAATTCTAGTCTAAGCACATCTGACAATCTTAAGAATATATTCAAACCTTTTACTTTAAGAAGAAAAAGTATTGCGGATTTGTTGCTATTTGACAGGGCATTCCTGCATGCATGTCAAAACTGACAGAACAGAGCACCTCAATGAAGATAAAAGTGGTAGTGTAATGTAAATAGGAAATAAAAAATTCATATTGCGCATATTTTCCAGTAGCTGTTACAAATATCTATTGAGGCTGGGGGCATTCCTGATGGGTTTCCACACTGTTACTCTGCCTGAAAGCTGGGTAGCAACGAGGTCATGGGTAGAATTATCTGCTTGCACAAGGGGAGGGGAAAAGCGCTGCAATCTGATAGCTCTGGGGCCAAAGAGTGGGGCATAGATAGAAGGACGGACAAAGACGGAGAGAGATTTGGGGTAAAGTCAAGGGCAGGAGAGAGAGGGAAGAGAAGTAACGAAGAAAGAAAAAATGAGAGGGAACAAAGAAAGGCAAGATGGGGACTTTTTAATGTAGCACATGGAAGGGTTACACACTTTACATAGAGAAGGGCCCAAGGAGCTGCCTTGGAAATGTTCCTTTAAAAACATAGAAAGATCTTGTTGCTAGGAAACAGTTGGACATATTTCTGACCCTGTGGCTTGATGTGTCACCTTTCCTGGGAGTGTTACTCAGAAAAATTGCCCTGGATGTCAGCACAAGCCCAGGCAGGACAGTGTCAGCTTTGAAAAATCTGAGTGTGTGCTCTGCATGGTGCCGGATAGATCTGCCATGGAATTTCATCGCAGGCCTGGGGACACTCACGGAGTCCTGGGAAAAGACTAATATGATTATGCTTTGACAGAGCGGAGGTGGAAGCACAGCTAGTTGCCATTGTTCCTTCACAGCATGGGCAAAGTGTCTCCTCTGAACACCCTTTGCCCCCCTTTGAATTAACATCTACAGCGCTGATCAGCTGTTGTTCACCACTCACATACAGAAACACCCCACCCCACCATACACGTGCACATAGATGCACTCAGTGATCAAGTAATGTAATCACAAGCAGTCTGGATACAGGCATCAAGACACACACTAGAGTCAACACTGAAGTACAAGTAGCTCTGCACACACTCACACACATTCACTGAATCTGGCACCCTGTCAGGTGCTCTCTGGCAGTGTTACAGGTGGTGTGTTTACATGAGGGCATCAACGTGTGTAATGGCTGGAAGTGGCAGGGGTTAATCATCAACTACTCCTGAAACAGTCCACGCAACAGTCATTGCAAGACTTTTGAAATGAATCAAACGCTTTCTGCTGCTATGGCCCGAGTATGTGTGTCAGCCTCTGTGTGCACATTGAGAAACTTTGTTCCTTCAGTGCAGTAGGAAAACACAGAAGGCCAGTTTGTTGCCATGACTAACAGCTGGTGTGATAGGGCTTAGGGCCTGTGTCCCCTCGAGCTCTCAGTGGTTTGGAGGAAATCGTGTCCAAAAAAAAAAGAAAAAAAAAAAAGGGGGAATACTGAGTCTTTTGGTTGCAAGTTTGAAAACACCCAAACCTGAAAGTGGCTACTCCTGTGTACAAGTTAGAGAGACGGTGCTGGCCTCTGCTCTGAATCCTCCCTGCCATAGTTTTGTTTGTTTAAAGTCAGATGACATGTGACTGTCTCCACGCAGCTTTTTAGCCATACTAGCAGTGACTGTAGGGATGTTATTGTCAGCCTATTAGACAATTCAATAATCAGTCCACCCTTTTTTTTTTTTTTTTTTTTTTTTTAATTTTCCTGACTGAAATATCTTGACAACTATTGGGTGGATTACCATGAAATTTTCTACAGACATTCATGGTCCCAAAGGATGAAGCGTACTGACTTTTCTGATTCAGTGACCTCACTTTCAACACCACCATCAGGTTTACAATTTTACTTTTCAGTGAAATGCCTCAACAGGTTTTGAATTAGTTGCACAAATTAAAAACTGACTTAACACTTAAAATTTGCTACAGCCATGTATATAACCCGAGGATGAATTCTAATGTCTGCTTTGATTCCCTGACTTTTCATCTAGCACCACCAGTAGGTCTGAGTTTTCACTCATCCAGAAAAATAAGTCAATATCTACTGAACTGATTGGCACTGAATTGTGTAAAGACTCCCAGATGATCTATCCTAATGACTTTGCCTGTAGCAACACAATTAGGTTGACATTTGTGGTTTTGCTCTAAATGCCTTGACAACAATTGGATATATTGATGCAATTAAACTTTGTACAGACATTCATGTTCCCAATAAATTTATTGATCCCATAACTTTTCAGCTGGTGCCATAATCTGGTCAAAATTTCATGTAGTCCAATCTTTTGGTTTATGACCAGATTGTTATGGTGCAGGTAAGGCTGGACCCAAATGCAGCCAACACAGGGGAATGAAGTGCAAAAAATGTTTACTGACCATGACAGTACCCCCCCCTTAAAAACAAAAGCGCTAAGTCGGGTGAGAGGAGGGGGTCCAGAGGAAGGATCCAGGGGCCAGGAAGGACAGTAACTGGGCAAGGGAAGGAGACCGGGGCCACAGGAGCAGAGCAGGAGAGCATCCACCGATGCCCAGGGGGAAAACAGGGCAGTTTGATGGGGCAACCCGGAGGTCCGGCAAACGGACGGAACCACCCTGGAGGCCGAGTCTCTCTAGAGGTCGAGCCAGAGCACAGTGTCGCGCCTCTGGAGGGCGAGCACGATTCCAGCGAACAGGAGGCCGGCGTTGCTGGTGGAGCTTCCCTAGAGGGGGACCAGGAGTTGACTGGGTAACAGGAGGACAGTAACCGGGCAAGGGAAGGAGAATGGGGCCACAGGGAAAGAGCAGGAGAGCTGATGCCCAGGGGCAAAACAGGGCAGTTCAGTGGGGCGACCCTGAGGTCGGGCAAACGGACGGAACCGCCTTGAAGGCTGACAGCGGGCTGATTCTGGCGAACAGGAGGCTGGCAAGCAGGATGCCGGTGTCAGAAGTGGAGCTCCTCTAGAGGGGGACCAGGAGTTGACTGGGTAACAGGAGCAGGAGTCAGCTGGGCCGCCGACAGNAAGATTGGGTCTCTCCGGAGGTCAAGCCGGAGAATGGCGTCGCAGGCGGAGCCCCTCTGAAGGGCAAGCAGGATTCTGGCGAACAGGAGGCTGGCAAGCAGGATGCCAGTGTCAGAAGTGGAGCTCCTCTAGAGGGGGACCAGGAGTTGACTGGGTAACAGGAGCAGGAGTCAGCTGGGCCGCCGACAGAACATGAGGAACAGGTATCGGCTAGATCGCCAGCTGGGAATCAGGAACTGGAGTCGGCTGTTGAAAGGGCTGGGAGTTCTGGGGCTGAGGCAGTTTGGGGAACCGGCGTCTCCGTGACCTGAGTGTCTTCCCAGGGGCTCCCTATCCTAGATACCTCCCAGGGAAGGCTAGCCGGGTTCCCCAAAAAGGAGATAGGTGATCAGCCAGCGTGCAAAGGGGCCGGACAACCGACGTGGGTGCTGGCTGGGAGGAATGAGGGAGGCAAGGGTGATTGAACACAGGTGAAACACATTAGGGCGGGGCAGATAATCACCAAACAGGACAAAGACAGGAAATAAAAACATTGAGATGCACAAAGAAACCAACTACAAAATAAAACAGGAAGTGACAAAATCCAAACAAAATCTAACATGTCATCACTGTACATTTTACCCCTGAGTAAGATCTAAACTTACTAATTGTAAAATAAATAAATAAATAAATAAAGATAGCTGAGTAATTTGTTCACACCTAACCACTTATGTAATAAAACAGCGTCTCTGCCTTCAGCAGCTCTTTGAAATGTGTGAATCAGCTTTGTCTTTCCTGGGAGGTAGATTTATTTATTTAGCACTGCTGGATAATCTATGTTTTCATACTATGCAAATCTGGTCTGTATCAGTTCTGCGATTAGCTCCACATGGAGAACAGAACAGGATACAGAAAGCAGGAAGAATGACTGGCTATCAATTATTTTTGTATTAAGAATGATTCATTTATTCAGATACCTTTTATGATACAATTTAAAATGTGGCTTATGTTGGTTTTCTTCCATTACTACATACTGTATATGCTGTATTTTCTAGCCCCCAGTTGGGATTTGGAGTCTCCTTCTTTTCTGCTACCTTCCTTCTTTCTTCCTGCCTTTGGTTGCCTTGTTCTGTCTTCTCTCTCAACACTTTCCTTTGATCCACCCCCCGCTCTCTATTCCTTAGTCAGAGCTGCAGGCAAAGTGGCTGGGACAGCCAACCAGTTTTGTTCTCTTCTCCAACAGCCTGTTCGGGGTCAGAGGTTAGAGGCCCTCAGACAGTGCTCACTGCTGCTCCCTGGTGCTCAGCATTACCTACAGTAGGACGCTTTTCCTGTCTGTGTGTAAATGTGCGGAGGCTGAGAAAATTGGAGCTCTGCCAAGACTCAACCTGGAGAGAAATAATTTAGCTGAGCCTGATTAAATCCTCAAATTTCTCCTAATCACGACATTCAAGGGTATTTAAATGGTCTGAACACGTCTTTAATTAAATTACAAAAATTTAAAAAAGTACAATTTAAAAGCCCTAAAATGGTGTGAATCCAATAATCAGAAGTCTGTGAAATAAAGATTATAGAAGTGTTATGCACCGATTCTGAACTTACTCAAGCTGTTTTTAAAGTAAACCAAGTGAAATAAAGAAACTCCCCTTAATTGGGTTGTTCAAACAAGAGCTGTGAATGGGGTCGGGGTTAGGGAGCTGTGGACAAATTGTGGGCCATGGCTTTAATATAATTGCAGTCTGTCACATCATGTGTGACCTACATCAAACACAGTGTGTCCTATTCATTATACCAGAGGTAGACGACATGACACGGATTTCAAGTGATTAAAAAAGGTCAGTTGCACAGGTATTCGTTTAGATATGGGCTGTTTTTTTTTTTTTTGTGTCTTTCCAATGTCACCGTTTCTGCTTTGATAAATACCCTCCCTTATCTATCATTTCTTTACCTCCAGGTCTGTCCAAGTTCCATCAGGAGCCATCACCCCAAACAGTGCCCGTTGGGGGAGCTGCCCGCTTCGAGTGCCAGATTGAGGGAGTACCCACACCTGTTATTACCTGGGAAAAGAACAAAGAGGCTGTCACTGAAGTGACAAGGTGAGCCTTCTTTAGGTGTTGTTGTCCCTCATCTCCGTCTTATTCTATCATCTCTTCGGTCTCTTTATTCACTTACAATATCGTTGATGAAGAATCAATGTGATAATTCTGTTTTTTTTTAGGATTTCAACACAGTTATTTGAGTACTTATTCTTTTTATAGTGCTTTTTTTACCTGATACTTTCCTCTTTCTGTGTTCCCCTATTGATGTGCTAGCACTGTCCATTACATCATGTCACAACATTTCTCTTTCCTTCCTATAAAAAAAACATAGTTTAGTGAAATATATTACTTAATGTGAGAAACACACTCACATATATAAGGTTACGTGAGAATTTTATCCAAGCTGACCTCAGTCCATGGGATGTCACTTCTATTGAACTGTATTTCTACCGTTTGGGTTTTCTATTACAAAATATTTAATCCCAGTTACATAAAAGCCAGCTGTTGCAGTCATCTAATTCATTTAACAACAACAAATATTGTGTCACTGTGTTACAGTTCATTTGGAAATGTTCATGCAGTGAGATCCACAAATTATCAGTTGTTTTATATTTAATCCATGTTGAAATATGTGCTATATATAAATGTGCTTTTTCAGTTGAATAAGTTGCTTTGGATTTTCAAGGTGAAAACGCAGCCAAAGTTTTGTGTATATATATAAAAATTCTTATAGAAAATCTCATAAAACGCTCACAAAGTATGAACCTATATCAAACTTCTCACCTGTCTGCATTAGAAAAAACAGCGGGGTCACTCTACATAGGAGTTACTTGTTGATTACATCCAAGTCTGTGAGTTTCTGTTAACTGAGTGAAAAGGGTCCAAGGACTTTGACACACCTGCACGTCTGTACCCAACTGTGAATGTGAGTGCGTCACAGCTACAAGGTGAACATGAAAAATCAGAAAACCATTTCATTGCATTTAAATGTCACCTCTACATTCATTAAAGGTATGACACATACACATGGATGCAGGATCGTTTTAATGCTGTTTAATTGCAGCATCATCATTTGTTTGTATATTCCTCTGGAGCAAATACTGGATGCAATTACATGCTTCAGAGAAGGGGTCAGAGGGCAGAAATAGCTAAACACTACGATGCAAGACTTATTAATAACAATAAGAATTAACACAACATGCGGCCATGTTTATTGTCAGGTGTGGAGTGGAGTAGATAGGTCTAAGTGCACTGTTTTCAAACTAAATATTCAACATTTCAGCAGCTCTCAGAAGAGCACTGAAGAATCACCTTGAGTTTAAAACAAGCTATATCACTATATCAACATAAACCTTCTGTGCTTTTACAGATAAAAAAAACTATTTCAAAAGGTACGCCTGTTGCCTCGCTAGGTTTCTCTGTCAGTTTTCTCGCACAAATATTCTCATTTACTGGGCCACTTAACAATATTGACATTTCACTGTTGCTTCACTGGCCCCTTCGCCTTGGAATTTGTTTCCAGCCTTATTGCACAGGACTAAGTGCTAATGGCTGTTGTAGCCCTGCATGACCCGCAAACAGTGCGCTGCTTACAAGGTCTTATTGGTGGGATGTGGTTCTCCCACCTTAGGCGCCGTTAATGGCCTTTCACAAAGATGAGCCAAAGGATGTCTGATACATCACTGGCTTTTTTCTCTCTCTGTTCTCTTTTGCTCTAATGTGCCATTTCCTCTATGTCCTTTCTCCCTCTCTTGCTCTGTCTCTTCGCTATTATCCCCGTTCCATCTCTACATCTGTTTCCTTTCACAATTTTTTTTTTTTTTTTAGTGTACCTTTCATTATCTCTCTTTTTTCTTATTCTTCTGTTTTTCCCCTCCTCTCTCTCTCTCTCTCTCTCTCTTTCTCTTTTTATTCCTTACTTCTTCTTCACTCCCTGTACTTTCCTCCCTGCTGAACAGGCTTCCACTGGTCACATTTTGGTGGGATTAATTGGCTATTATAAAGGTGGTAAAAGCTTGTGGGATGGTAATATGTCTGGAACATGACATCTTTAAGACAGGGAGAGGTAGAATTAAAGCAAACACGGTAAATATCAAGAGTAGAAAAATACACTCTGTACCCAAAAAGACACAACACAAACATCCATGTATTTCAGTTACTTTTTGACTTGTATTTGTAATTGTAACCCCTCTTTGTAGTGGTTGTACACAAAAGCCTTGCTGCTGATTAAAGAACGATGGAGTCCTGTGAGGACCGAACAGGATCATCACAGAGTTGATCATCTGGATGTTTCATGCTGCAGGGCACTAAGCCATTTAGTCAGTTGTTTAGTTTTTTCTCCCTTTCTGCCTTTTGTGCAACAGGTTCATTTCCCTTCCTAACGGGGTGCTCCAGATTCTAGAGGTGACCAAGCAGGACGAGGGTGCCTACCGCTGTGTTGCATCCAACTCTGCCAGGAAGGACATCAGTCATGAAGCCAAGCTCACTGTCACCTCAGGTGAGGTCTGTTGCAGTGCTTTATAGTGTTTGAATAGGCAGCCAGGCCCCACTGGGAGCTGCCAGGCCAGTTTCAAAGAGTGCCACTCTCTCACCTTGTGTTTGTCGTGTGCGTTGTGTGTTTAAAACTACCATGACTCGGCTAAGCTAAATCACAACGGTATTGTTGCTGGTAAATATTTTATCAACGTTATTTTGCAATGAACTGGTAAAACTGTTTTGCCTAGCAGGTGTGGTTCTTGTATTATTTGTTATAATTTGTTATAATAATAACAGGTCTCTATAATAGTTAAAAATACATTTTAATGGAATACAATAGAATACAGTGAATCGTTTCTAGTTGCAAGTACATTTAGAAATGGTGTGTTTACTTCCAGGACTGTAGTCACTTCAGCTGTACAAATAGGTGACGCTGCACATGTGCAGTAGCTGCTGTCAGTGAATGGTGATTGTACAGTGTCTAGCCGAATCTCTCGCTCATTCCCTTACAATATAACCAGGAAGAGGAGAAGAGAGTTGGTTTAATGTGATCAAAATATTGCATTAATATAACCACATAGAGTTACTTCAGCACCAGGGTCATCACTGTCGTTGTGTATTACAGTGTGGATTAGGGACCTGATTAGGGAACAGTATATTTGAATATTTAACTGTTTCCATTGAGAAAAAAAACGACCCTTGCCTCTGTTTTTCGTCAAGCTGGACAGCAGATAAACCGTGTTTGGATATAACATTGCGTTCAGTTCAGAGTTAAACATTTTGTCACTCAACTCATTGAAAAGGCTCAAGGTTTAGAGCCATGTCACTTGTCTGAATTGATATCTGACACTCAGGTTATCTGGGGAACACTTTACCCGTTAATGAAAACAAAGAGAAGCAGTATTCAGTTGTGTAATTACAACAAATTTTCTTTTATCAACTCAGCACTTCAGTTACCTTTGCCATTATGCAATGTTACGTATATATTATTATATATTTAATTTTCCTCTCCATTTCTCTCTGAAAGCATATTTATTATATAAGCACACAAAGTGTTTACTCTGTTTTTGAGAGTTCTGTACATTTACCGTGTCCTTCAGGTTTCATTTGCTGCAACACAGTATTAATAAATGTTTATTCTCTGATCGTTGACTGACTATAGTCACCCCCTGTATGCTGCTGACACTGGGTTTACACTTTTAATTTAGTCTTACATAAATGTCTGGCACTGTGCTTTGATCATCTTGTGAGTCACTGATAAAGCCTCATTATCTTAAAGAGCTGCAAATTTTTCAGTGATTCAGTTTTGTGAATAAATTTCCAATTCAGGTGCAAATTTTGTTTAAGTCATAAATAAGTAAGTATTTATGTAGAATTCACTAAATTGTCTTCCAATAATGTTCTTATTAGTACCTTAAACTGAATCTGTTATCTAGATAGCCTTTTCTTTTCTATAATGTGACTCAATTTACTATGATGAAAATTAATGCACATCATTACACCACAGACAAGAAGAAATCTAACTATCAAATGTCATGTACATCAATTTATAATGACATGGCAATAACCAAAGTGTAAATGTTGCATTTTTGGTGTAATTATGCTTGAATCCATGACACTCCATGCTAACAATAAAATGAAACAAGTAATGCTGTCTGATCAGTATACTGTGTGTTCAACATCGGACTATTTTGACGTTAGCACACACCTTTGATCAAAACCTTGCAACCTACAAGGACTTGTATTGGTGATTACATGATGCTTTGAATCACTCGCGAGTATTGTGAAGTGAGTTTTCACCATTAGGCAGCCCACATTAAAGCCATGCCACATTATCTGCCTCTGCCACTAGCTAGCGAGAGATCAGTCAACTTTAATTGGCTGCTCTGTGGAAACCATTGTGTCCTTTTTGAGTCACCGCTTTTGTGTCCTTCAAAAGAAAGACAAAAAACAAGGGTGATGAAAAGAGAGAGAGAGAGAGAGAGAAAGCAAGATGAGGCCAATGCAAGTGAGTCAGATGCAGCACATGTACATTTAAAGTTTCCACACAGTTGTTACAGCAACCTTTCAAGTTCTTATTTTCATTTTCAATTCGAGTTATCAAGTCATCAAGTTCAATCATATCATATCAGTTCAAATCTCAGTTTAATGATGTTTTTGTTTTCATGCTTTAATCGTCATTTGAATACGAAATATAAATATAAGAGGGAAAATAATCCTCTCAATGAGCATTTTAAGAAATGAGTACATGTATATATATATATATATATATATATATATATACATATATACATATATACACATAGTCCTTTACGTCTGCAGAATATGATTTGCAGGCCAAGGCATCTCTGAAGCAGCACAATGCCTCATTTATGTACGTTGTGAAACATTTTACCTGTATAAAAAAAAATTGGAGCTTCTGCAATTTTGGATATTACACTTTTACACAGTTTCGATACTATTTTTGATTAATTGTTCAGCACTAATATAAAATTTTATAAATGTTATTTTCTCTCTGTATTCTTGCTGCTGTTGTGGAACCCTTGAAGGAAACTACTTGAAGGCTCTATTGTGAACCATTAAATGAAACAGATGTCAGATCTAATGTCATCGCTTCACTCGCTTGCACTTCAGAGTTCTATGAATAGAATACCTCAACTCTCATAGCCAAGCTCTGACAGCTTGATGCTGACATCAAGTTCAAATACTTGAGAGGATGTAGAAAAATATGAAACGTCCAGCTGCCTTAAACCCCCACCTTTTATTTTCTTCCACTTTTTCCTTAACGACCTCTTTGTTTCTTACATGCTTTACACTGCACCACACCCATCATATCCTCACACAAGACCCCTACGAAGGTGCACCCTGCATTGCAGTCCTCACAAAGGCAGACTGACACAGTTAAATCCCTACGCACAAGCAAGGGTTGTGGTACGTAATCTGAATATTTAATTTATAACACGTTTACAGAATGCCAGGGGTCTTTCTGGTGATCATTAGCATTATGTGCTACTGAGACTGCCTGGGCTGAGCAGAATTGCAGGGAAGGACCTCTCACACCAACAGTACCTTGGGGACTGAGACACACTCAAGAAATGAGTATGTGGTCCTTTCAACCCATAAACAATATGCTTTGACTGACATCCTTAGTCACTGAAGAGATGTGCCTCATTTCCATAATTTGAGGTCATTCCATCAACTGACTTAATGGTTTACCTTTTCTCTCACAAAAGGATTTTCTCTTTCGTGTTCTCTCTTCTCCCTCTTCTCCCCGTGTCTCAGAGCACCTCTTTGCACTATGAGATGTCTGTCATCACTTCGAAATATCCCCTCCTTTCTCTGTCTCACTATCTCCCCTCAGTCGGCTCTTTGGTTCATGGCTCATTTGTGGTTTTGTACAATATGTTTGCAGTGTGTTAGTGAGGGACCCTGTCAGATGGGAGCTGCTACCTGTAAATAATCATTTGTGCTGTACGGGGCTTCCATCCTTTCCCCAGCATATCCTCTCACATCAGAACCTCTCTAATCAAGGTTTCCTATTAGATTCAGCTCCTATCCGCATCCACCATCTAATAAGAGTTGATGAAGCCTCAACCAGATACCAATCAGCCAGCTACAGAGACTGTTTTGATGATGAAGTGACTTGCTGTGTTAGAAATGAAGTCTATCTCTGAGTCACTGAAAATTCCTCTGAGGTCAGCTCTTTAAATCCTGTCCTATCTTCTGGTGCAGTACACAGATTTTCTGATATGGCATGAACATCATTACAGCTGAGACCTTTGCGTAAAATGCTAACTGCCACTCAGTTGCAGGCTATGCTAGCAAATATTAATGCAAAGGATTATCCGTTTTTGGTTCTCACCTGCATTTCCTTTTGTAGGACAGAAGGGCAGTGGTTCAGCTATGTGTCCAAAATCAGCATTTCTGCTTCTTTTTAGCCATTTTATCAACTAAAAACAAGGTGGCCAACACAAGATGCGTATGCCACCACCCACTGGACATGAGTATGTTCAGACGCCCTGCCTTGTAATGGGTTATGTAACTTGAACTTGAAGTGTGCATACAGGAGTAGAAGGTAAAAGGTAGCAGGTAGAAGGTAGAGGGTAAATTTGTTCGCCAAGGGTGCAAGGACTTCCAACAACTCATCCTGAAATGGGGAGGAACCCTAATCACACCTCAATAAGGAAAACTGTTGACTAAAACTTTAAAGGCTGACCGCTTTCCTTTATTTATCTCATCTTCTTTAACCTAATATTGTAAGTAGTTGAGAACACATGCTGTTATGCTGTGATTACAACTTAGAGTGGTTAGAAGCTTTTTAGCACAACTTTACTGGTGGTGTTACATAACCTTTACTCAAGTACTGTACTTAAGTACAATTTTTAGTTGATAAAAGTAATAATATAATTTATATTTTATTCTGAAATGCTATGTAAGGTGTTTAATTTTCAAGTATATTTTGATGCTACTACTTTTATACTACTTAAGTTACATTTTGAATGCAGAACTTTTACTTGTAACAGAGTATTTTATGCTGTGGTATTGATACTTGTATTTAAGTAAAAGATCTACTCTAGTATGTATAGTACTAGGAAGGGTCAGAAACTTCTGCAGTAATCACTGAGACATGGGACGGAAGCGGACCGGATTGCCATTTTGTTTCACTTCACTGGTGAATATTGAAGTCAGTGGAGTCAAACTGTCAACTTTCCTGTTAGAAGCACTAATTTACCTGAGACTGATGTATGCACTTTTTTTGTTGTTGTAGGCTCTACTGAAGCCCTGAACAGAGTTGTGATTGTTGCACCACCTCAGAATGCCACGGTAGTCCTCGGCGGGCCAGCTGTGATGGAGTGTATGGCACAAGGCCAGCCGAAACCACTGGTGTCCTGGAGCAGACAGGGTAATACTAGCAATTGCTGTTCCTTGCTGTACTTGCTGTACTTTCATTATCTGCATCTCACTCTGTAACTATCTGTTTTTCACAAACGAAGAACAAACTGTTATATTTCAGGATCAGATTTGCATACCTGTGGCTGTACAGCTGTTGTTTTAGTGATAATAGCTGTCTCTTCTCAACCAGTCCCCTGCTATTCTATTGTGCTTTGAGCCAAGCTTTACATAAGATCATTTGTCACACTGATTCATTCACACCTCCACAACTTTGATGCATAAACACATGAGCACACACAAATACAGACACACACACTTGTGAAGTCTTGGTGGGAATGAAACGTTTGGAATTCCTTCTGCAGCCTCTGATTTGTCTGCATTAAAAATTCTTCCTTCATTCCCAATTAATGTTCGAGGGTTACACATTATGTCAGTACTCAAAAACTGCACAACACTATGCAGATCATCAGCACTGCAAATTAGTAGTTGGTGCTTGCTTAGTGGCTATATCTTGATCACTATTTTCCAGTATGTGCTGTTGTGAGGTAATTGACTTGTACTGTACGGGATGATCAGTCGGGTCTGTAGAGCATCCGACAACCCTACAAAATGGCGGATCAACTAAATAGTGGTCTATATGGTGAATAGTGAGTGATTTCACTTGCAGCCCAGGAGTGTGGCAGTGCAGGCGGCTCAATGAACCCAGACTGAAAAATCACAGAGCCACCTGTTGGTCAGCTTGTGTGATTACAGGTCAAATCCCCTGCTGCTCAAAGTGCTGCCTCTCTCCTTTGTGCTGTTTTTCTTAGGTGGCAGAAAGCCCGAGAAATGATCTCCACTCAGGGCCAATTTAGTTTTTTTTTTCATCTGTATGATCTGGCACTGTCCTTTGTTGTTCTCTGTTGCTTTCTCCTTTCATCAGATGGAAAGCCCATTTCCACTGATGTGGTCGTCCTCGCAACAAACCTGGTGATTAGGGACACAAGGCGTCACCATGCCGGCATCTATGTCTGCCGGGCCAACAAGCCCAAGACCAGAGAGTTTGTCATTGCTGCTGCTGAGCTGCATGTGCCTGGTAAGAGTCATGTTATGTACTGTACATAATGGTAGATGAGACATTTCTCAGAGCTGATTCATAGAGACTACTTTCTGTCACCAGCTTTGTCTGAAGTCACCATGTAACTGAGGGTCTGGTGGTTATAGAAAAAACTAAAACATATAAGTACAACTTAGAGGTTACTTCTATCTATGCACACAAGCTCAATTTTAGCATAATCGTGTATGTTAAGTCATTAATTTTCTATAAACCCAGAGTTTAATGGCCAGCTTAGCTGCTGGTGGATAACTGCCTCTCAGGGTGCCCCTGTAGCTGAGGGGGGTTGATGCTGATCACGAACTTTGATATTTGATTGGATAAAATTATGTGCATGCCTCGAGTTCAAGATGAGTCATCATAAATAATGTAACGTTTTATATGAAGAAAAAAGTTAGGAATTTTCATAATTTATGTAAGAGATAACTGTAAGTTTTTAGCCAAAATTTGTATTTGTATTGTTACATCAACAATTGCTCCTCTGCAACAAAATGCTAATGCTAACACTAATTCCTAATTAATATAAAATATAAAATGTTCATCTTTAAAGGGGCACTCCAAGATCTAAAAAAGTTGCTATCACGTTGAATTAGAGGAAGCTACATCACTTTTCACTTTCCTTTTAAAATCTGTCTTGCAAGATTCACTACTTTATCCAAGTGCAATATTAAATTTTCCTTTAGTTTTACAGTGCAGAAGTAAAAGCTTTGTTTCCTACTTTCAATAGCCCCTCCAGTGATCCTCCAGCCCCCAGAGACAGTGTCCCTCTCCCGGGGAAACACAGCCAGGTTTGTGTGCAACAGCTCTGGGGAGCCTCCTCCCGTGTTGCACTGGCTGAAGAACGGCCAACCCATCAAGTCATTCAGACGAGTGAAGACCCAAAGCCCTGGAGTCCTGCTCATCAACCAGCTGGCACTGGAGGATGCTGGGTACTACCAGTGCATAGCAGACAATGGGCTGGGCACGGCCTGTGCCACTGCCAAGCTGACGGTCATTGTGAGGGAAGGTCTGCCCAGCCCTCCTCGTCACCTGTCTGCTACACCCTACTCCAGCACGACTGCTCTGCTTACCTGGGAGAAACCTGAGTACAACTCGGACCAAATCATCGGCTACTCTGTGCACTGCCAGCGCGCTGCAGGTGTTTCTCTATTCATAAGTGTGTCTGTCTGTGTAGCCATATAATAGCCATCTCCACATTTTCCAAAAAAAAAAAGTTTTTGATTTGAACATTTTTTTATCCTTTCCAGGCTCGGATAATGTGGAGTACCAGTTTGCGATGAACAACGACACCACGGAGTATCACTTCAAAGAGCTTCTCCCCCATACTGCATACACATTCTTTGTGGTGGCTTATTCTCCCATGGGTGCCAGTCGCCCATCCCTGCCTGTTACTGTAGAGATGCTGGAGGATGGTGAGTTATCAAACTAATAAACAGGTAAAATAATGCCTGGGATGCTTCAATGAATCACACAGCAAACACTATTAACTCCACGGGATTTTTAAGCACTCATGAATCATCAGTGTCATCCATTCAGTGTTTTTTGTCACTATTAGCTACACAGCAGCTCGGTAGAGACATGACGCAAGAGTATTTCTTTACAGCTGTTTTTAAAAGCTGATCCAACATTTTATGTCATATTTTATTGTAGAAGAAGATGATCAAACTTGACCAATTCTTTAAGAAAACAAAGTATAGTTTAGTTATAGATACAGTGTGCTTTACAACTGTGCAGATATGTAGGATATGGCTTGAATGTGAATCATCAGACAGCTCAGTATCTCCTTTTTTCATTCCCTCCTGCAGTACCGAGTGCACCTCCTCAGCTGTCTATAGCCAGCACCTCCCCAACAGACATAAGGCTGATGTGGCATCCATTGTCCTCGCAGCACAGTCGAGGAGCTGTTACCCGCTACCGCATTGAGTACAGCTCTCTGGATCAGGGTTGGTAACGCCTGCTGGACAATGCTGACAAGTTGATTTTAACTGCCAGTGAAAGAACATCTTTGTGACACACTGATGGGATAATTTGGGAGATATTGGTTGCTTGACAGCATTGACAGTCTACTTTACCTAATGAAATTCTATGTGATTTCGGAAAATAGTTCATACTGGTTTAAGAGTGCAGAGGTTCACAAATTTGTATGATAGGGTTAATTACATTTGGACAGTGCAAAAGAGTATGTGCAGAACAGAATCATTCATTCTGAATACCCATCTCTCCAGAATGTACAGAGAGATCAAGCTCACTCTGAAAGGAGCTGTTTTCATAACAGTTTGTCCTTGAAAGAGCAATTTATTTGAATTATTGCAGAAACAACACAGTAAAGAACTCATTTTCCCCCTCTACATTATATATAATCTATTGAATCATCACTTCCAAGACAAAAATATATAGCTCTGCTTTTTCTCTAAATAAACATCCAGGCATATTTGTATATATGTATATGTAGATATACTGTATAAATGGGTATAGATGTGTGAGAGTGTGTATTGTCTGTTTTCACAGCGGACACAGTGTTCACAGTGGAGGTAGGGGGTAACGAGACTCAGTTTACACTGAGAGAACTGCAGCCTAACCAGGCCTACCGACTGAGGATAGCAGCTGGAACAGGTGTTGGCTTTGGGATCCCATCTGAGTGGGCCCAGCACCAAACATTAGCCCACTACAACCACAGTGACCACAGTATGGGTGAGGACGACACCAAACCTTGTTCATTTCTTAAATTCTGTAACTTTAATCATTTGTAGTGGTAAAGTCAGACCTATCTATATCCTGTGTTTGTCAATCACAATAGACATGAAAATAATATCTGCATTTGACTCTTAGTGGATAAATATATCTTGAACCTAATAATTTAAATTGAGACAGTTTAAAGAATAGTTTTTGGGTGTTTCAATTGTAACTGTGAAGCTTCTTTATACATTTAATATTGTATTGTAGCTTGTAAACAATGATGCATTTAGCTATTTTAAAATGGGAAAAAAAGCACTAGGCTCACCTTGACGAGCCAGGTAGATGGAGAACTTTTTCAGACACAATATCAATAAGAAAAATCTCTGAGATTGTTTTTCCAAGATATTCCACATCAACACATTATCATAAAACAGCTAATAAAATAAAGATTGAATGCGCATCATAGGAGCATTAAAGGCAATATATAACATAATATAATAACATTCACCATTTAGTCACTTAGACATACAAGCAGGCTAACAGTCATTTGTAATCTCATTAAACAAACTAATATGAATTTTTGTATCCCCTACAACATGACACATGTGACAAGTAGTGAGCTGGCAGTACTGTATAGATTTAGAGAGTATGTGATCTTTTTTACAAACAACTGGTCAAAATAGAGCCAGAGAAGTCTCACAGGGCTTAAAGCAAGGATAATTTCTCTGCAAAATATACACACACAAGCAAATAACAACTGGATGATATTAGAGATTCTTTGTTGGTATGAGATGATAAAAACATAGAATTTGAATGGTCCAAATGGAATAAAAATGCATTATACACTCACTCATTCCTCAATCAGAAACCATAGTACATACACAGTAATTGTATGCAAGTCTAAGCACAACTTTCGAAGCCATAAAGATTAGCCTATCCAATACGCCTATCTTTCAAACTTTTCAACGCTCGTTCCTCCGTTGGTCTCTGAATGGCGTAGCGGCATAATAGGCCTACTGTTGTCAAACGATGTTGTTGCCAAATAAGTCCAAAAGATACTATGATATCAACCATGATATGACGAATAGCCTTCTGATTGCAGTGCTTTTTCAAAGTAGCGCGATCACGTGCATTATTGAGCTGACTCTTCACTGAGCCAAAGTGTAAACAATGGTTTTTATTAAATAAAGTAGGTCTACTTGATTAATACAAAATATAGGGTTCCTTATGGCTGTATATATAACCTATATATATAAACAATATATGTAGCCATATTCTTGCTATGCAAGAGTTAAAAAAATATGCAAAACTATTTTCCATAGACATATAATTATCTATTTTCAAATCTGAAATGGCCCTGGCACAGTGCTGGAGAACTTTAAGTGCATGGTCTCATGTTTAATGTTGCATCACGTTGACCTGGTCACAAGAGTTGTTTTGTTTTTTTTTCTTCCTCTTTTTCAGTGATCTTTGCCCCGACTGAGCTGAAGGTCAGAGCCAGAGTGAACACACTCAATGTGACCTGGCATCCCTCACCCAATCACACACTGGTCTCTGGTTACAAGCTGTCCTGTCGTGAGGTCGAGGCCGAGGAGTCAGCCAATGGGCAAAGGAGCACACAAACCCACACCATCAGGCTCCGTAAGAAGGCTCGGTATCATCTCCTCACTGGGCTGGGTGAGTTGTTAACAGAGGCCACACCACGTTCATGGTCATCTTTGTTAACTTTGTATTTAGCTTCCTCTGGCGAAATATTAAATCAAATGATGCCCACTTCCCTTTAGAAAAATGTTTTTGCACACTTAAGGTATTGCTAGTTTTGAGATAGTCATCTTGCTTCAGTTCTGAGCAAAGGAATGCTTCTTTTACTGGTGTCCTTGGCAGATAGACCATTGTATTTCACTCTCAGGTTGTTTAACAAGAAATCTTAGACTTGAAGAGTAATTAACAGACACACAGGCAGCACTCATGAAAAATAATCATGCATCTTGTTCAAAAGCTGTCTGGCATTGTCAGGATTCTCAGAAAAGGGACCTGAGACATTGGCTCATGATACAGATGTAAAAGTAAAATCCAAGCAGGCAAACAAAGTACAAAGGACCCAAAAAACACATGCAAGGTCCAAAACAATCAGGAATAAAACAGGCAGGTAAAGAACAGAGCAGTGGAAAGCAAAGGCACATAGCACAAAGGTAACCTGACAGAGAGCAGCCGGAAATGGACCGGTGTTTGTAGGAGGGAGCTGGTGCTGGAGCTGAGGGAATAGGGAAGAGGTGAATAGGTGAGTGGGGAGGGAGGAGCAGCTCAGGTGATTCTACTGGTATGAAAAGGCAGGCAGGTGGGAGTGGCATGGTCTGAAATGACAGCAGAATAAGAACGTGTATGCACAAACAACTGCACTGAATGAGTGAAAGAATGAATGAACAGACAAACTCAAAACTCAAAACAGTTGCCATTCATGCTTTTCAGGATACAGGTGCAGCATCTAGAGAGACTGCTAATGGATTGACTGCATTTAGATTACACCTAGGGCATGATGACAGCACTTAGAAGTCTTGTCTTTGTAAGAGCCAGTCTGGGTATACTCTATACAGCATGTACGACTATCATTCTTTTATCTATTGTGCTTAATATTTGGTCCTCCTTTTCCCTCTTTCTCCACTCCTCCCTCTCTCCCTCTCACTCTGTCTCCCTCTCTCACGGTGTGTTTGCATGTGTCAGTCCCTGACCGGCAGTATGAGGTGAGAGTTTGGGCATTCAACAAGCAGATAGATGGAGCAGCTGCAATGTGGAAGGGAAGGACAGACAAAGCCCATGACAGAAGTAAGATAACTCTTTGCATGTGCGCGTGTATAGATGAATGAATGAGTGTAATAAATAATAAGAAATTATATTTACACTTCCCAAGATTCAAGACAAGTGATGTGTATGTGTGTGTGTGTTAAAGCACCGTCGCCGCCCATGCGCCCCCCTCCGTTGCCCCCAAGCAGCATCCAAGCCACAACCAACAGTTCCACCTCCATCTGGCTGCGGTGGGAGAAACCGCGGTTCAGCAACGTACGCATCATCAACTACACGGTGCGCTGCAGCCCAGCGGGAACCACAAATGCCTCTCTGGTCTCCTACCACACCAGGTCAGAACACCAGTACCACAACAATGCTCTCTGCATAACCTACGGTGTAGTAAGGTCTACATCACAAAGCTCTATCTTTTTTTAATGATACACAAACCCAAACTCTGGTCAATTAAACACCTTTTGAAGCAACATGATTTTACTTTTAATAAAAATTGGTCACATGTTTTTCAGCCACTCTTAGCCAGAGCAAAGAGATATTGTGTATTTAAATCCTTGAGTTAGTTGGGCATTTGTTTTTTATTGGCAAAACCTGTTTAGCTTTGAAGTCACTGAATTGCTCCCTTAAATAAAGGCTCTTAGTTTAGGCTTTTCTCTTGCTTTGCTCCTTTGTCTTTTTTTTGACAGCTTTTTAATCTTTAACAGCACCTTGCCCTCTGCGTTTCTTATCATAAAAAATATTGTCCGACATCAAACAAACCAATGTGAGAATTCCATCATATTTTGAATAACATTGGGTAGCTCCATTATTAACCATCATTCATACGGCAATCAAAGTGAAGTGTCAGTATGAGGTGTCTAAGAAGCACCATCTACTAGCACATAACATTGCCTCTATACTGATATTGCCTTCTACACTTGTAACACTTGTCTTCAGTAAGGGTATAGAGCTCTTGGGCTGAAGAGGTGCAGAAATACCTACAACCGCAGTATATTAACAATAGCAGGTGATAAGAGGTGACGCTATAAAGTTAATAGATATTGTAGACTAGAGTGGTCCACAAGCAAATCTAATTAAATCTTTCTTTTGATGTAGAATAGAAAAGACACAACACACACTCAGGACTCTCACCTATTTGTGTGTTGCAGCTCTGCTCAGGAGATACTGCTCGGGGCATTGAAGCCCTTCACCCGTTATGAGCTGGCTGTACAGTCTAATGGAGTGGATGTGGTGGGACCCTTCAGCGGCACAGTGGAGGAGTCCACTTTGTCTGACCGTGAGTCTGCACTGTGCTCCTGTCAATTTAGTCACTTGACTCTCTTTCCTGTTTTAGTTTTTAATGACCCAGCGTTCAAAAGGCTTTACGATTTCCCTGCAGGCTTTAAAACATGATAAGTAATCAGCAATCTTCTTGCGGTAGGTGGGAGCATTCTTACATGCATTTACTTGGTTAGAGAATTCACTCAAATGTGTGTTTCATCTTTTCTGACTCGTGTTGTATGGATGAATGAAAATACTCCTTTCCCTCAAAACCTCTGCAATGCCCTTGAACAAATCACTTAACCTGCTCAAAGAGTTAAAGGTTAAAGAAAGTAAGAGCTTAGATTTTCTGGGTATTCATTGAAAGGACCTTTAAATTGTACCTGTTTTATGTTATCATTTTGATATTGGTCTCGAGCTAGGGAGGTAAAGGTGTTCAGCTTTTGCTTTCGTAAGTCTTCAAATGCTGTAATATATGTGTGTCTGAAGGTCTGCTTTAGTGCCTGTGCATGCAAGTAAATGTGTGCACACAGAGGCGGTCCTGACCTCCTTGGGGCCCTAAGCAAAATTCTGCTAAGGGGCCCTCTTACCTGACCTGTGAGACCAAATTTATACTATGGCTTGGCTGAATACTTGATGTTCATTTACTGAGAGATGTGAATGCACATGGCCCTGTATGCCCAGGTAATCCACATTTTAAATTCAATATTTATTCAAAAGTCAGTGTCCGTCCATTGTGTTCATTCTTAGACTGGAGTTGTGAGTAAACCTTGACTGAAAGACCAGATAGTCATTGTCTTGTTTTATGTGTGTGCCTATGAGGACGAGTGCCATCACACCCATATATTGTCTGGACTAGTCCCTACAGAGGCTGCTGCTGGAAAGCACAAATTTCATTTGGTGCATGATTATCTTTTCCAAGCTGCAGTTTATAAACATCGTGGTCTGTTGGTGTTTATCAAACGTTATATATAGTTGTATTTCATTCTTACTTTTGTCAGGCACAAAGTCATAGAAAATGGCTGCAAGTAAGACACTGACAGACCGAGAGATGCACTGCCCAGCTAGGTTAGAGAGACAGACAAATGAGAAAGAGATGCACATGAATTTTTTCTCTTTTTGTGACCAGGGTTCTGCTTCTTCCTCTCATCGAAGTTGTGAATGTTGACACTCATTTTGACATGGGGGGGAGAGGGGGTCTTTGTGTGATTTGCAGAACCCTACGCTACTTGTGTAGTGAGCATGTAGGACCACCTGGCTCAGTTTCAAGGTCTCTTGTGGGACATTTCAACTGCTGTTGGGGGCCCTCTGGTGGCCACGGGGACCCTTAGCACTTAGTTCGTTTATGCATCGGGCCGAGCGTGTGTGATCACTAGTGCAAATCAGTGTGCCAGCTGGCCAGTGCTAGTGAACATGGGAATTAGTGGTTGGCATCGATGACCGATAACTGGCTGTAATCAAACACCCAGGTGTAGCACTGTCTCTTATGTTGGCCAGTAGCTCTTTCTTCCAGCAAAGTAAGGGTGGTGAGTGTAGAGTAGAACACTTTTAATGACATTATTACTACCAGTCACCCCGTCACGCTCTCCCCTACCAAGTATCATCACCTGAGCCCCAGCCCATTCCCCCATTGCCCTGCTTATCCCCTCTCTCCTGTACCCAGGTGGTGAGGACATGAGGACGCAGATGGTTGGTGCACAACATGTCAAATCCCCCACAAAGACAATATACAATCCCCAGCTGTGAGGCCTCATTTCTGGGTTCTAATTACTGACCCAATCCCTCTTTCTCCTTCAGGGCCCTCCACACCTCCGGAGGAGCTGCAGCTGAGTGCTCTGGACTCCTCCTCTGTGCTGGTGAGCTGGCGCCCTCCACTGGAGCCTAATGGTGTCATCATCAGCTACATGATACTGTACAGTGGCAACCTCAGCCAGCCTGAGCACCTGTGGAAAAATCTCTCCCAGGATGGTGGGTGTGGGCTGGCATGACTTGACTTGAATGCTTGGCACAATAAAATCTGTATGATTGAAGATGGATCACAATATTTCTCTGCTGTCGCTGTCTTTTTCAGGGAGCATTACCAGCGTGGAGGTCCAGGGTTTGTCCAGTGGCACCCATTACTTTTTTAAGTTGGGAGCGTCTACTGAGGTGGGGCCAGGGCCTTATTCACCTGTAAAGGATGTTCACACTCCCCTTCAGACATATGGTACATATCATGTAGTATATGTATAGGTGACAATAATAAGTAGAAAAGAAATAATAGTAGTTTTAGGAACACTGGTAGCAGTATGGGGGAGGAAAGGAAAGGAATTTTGACAGCATGGGAAAGAAACAGAAATCTAAATCAAATGTATGCATTTTCATTAACAACATTTTTTTGATGATTAATTGATGATTTGTTATTATAATTTTTTACATTCAGAACATAAAAGCAGAAGTAACAATACATTTGCTATTCTTTCCTTATTTTAATCTTCTTCATTCACACATTTGTTTTTCAATACTCTTGAGGACTCTCATTGATCCTCATTCATGCATTCCCTGTCCTCCAACCTTAACCAGTTCTAAATTTAACCTTAAAACTAAGTCTTAACCTTCAAACAGTCCTTTGAAATAGTGATGACACATATCAAAAATGTCCTCACGATGAATAAAACTGAAATTGGTTCTCATAAAGATAGCAACACAAGGCCACAAACACACTGCCACACTCACGCACACATACACACCCAGTCTTTCCTATTAAAGTGGGTAATTTTTCCCTGCCAGCAGAGAAATGCAGCTCTGCAGGACACAGTTATTTCTCCTCTTATATTCTAGTGCATTTTGATGATAATATTAAGGGTGGATATCAAAGGGGCAGCATCATCAGCGACTCCAGGGGAGATCTGTGAATTACTGCTCTCTGTACCTAGCAAAATTGCTGTGAAAAGCACTTTCTTTACTCTCATGTCACTTTGTGTGTAAGCATACAATGTCATTATATACTTTTTAATTCCATCGGTCAGCATTTTAGCTTTACCTATAATTATTAAATGCCCTTTTTGTTTTTAAACAGAGGGAGTCATAAATTGAACCAATAACGCCCCTGTGAAAGATTATTCACCATGTGCCTGTTAAACACGTTGTTCATACAACTTCTTTACAAACAGTATCACAAACAGTATACAGTATAAACACATGTAACAACACATGTATATACTGTATATATATGTATATATACTGTAAATATTGCATTCCTAATACATACATTGAAAATGCAATTTTATATAACACAAACCCTTAATAAAGACAGAGTAACAGGTTTATTTTGTTCACGGGCAGTGATAGTGTTGCCAGTATGCAGTGTGAATGGGGCCGAGGTGGCTGGTGGGTGGGTGAGAGTTTTGGCCATCTGTTTCCTCTTCATGTCCAGACTGCCAAAGATACCCAGCATAAATGAATATCAATGAAGGTCTGCTCTCCCAAGCCGAATATTGCCTTATATCCCTTTGCCAAAGTAACTTTGTCTTAAATGAAGAAATCAATACATTTTCACAGACTGTATTTTTTAAGATGGAGCTCTGGATATCAGCCATACATGTTTATTGGCAACAGCTCAAATATGAGAATGAACATGGTATTTATTTTTAAGATCTGAAATGTTTCTGCCAGGTGTAAACTCTTTTTTCTTCTTTTCCATCTTACATTGTAACAGAGCTGGACATCCATGCAGTCACAGGCATCATAGTCGGTGTATGTCTGGGACTGATATGCATCCTCCTCTGCATGTGTTTTAGCTTTCGTAACAGCAAATCCAGGTATGTTAACACTACAGTGTCAGTACTTGTACTGCTCTTATGCATTCATCTACTCTCCCAGTGTATCTTACTTACAGAAAATGTGTCACAAACTGAAAGCCTATATCACAAACCAGGCAACTATATTGAAATTCAGGCTTGTATAATGTCCCAACTCCTATACCATCCCTCTCATCTCTGCTCGACATAGGGATATATCTGGGGGCCTGGACTCCACAGCTGTGACCCCTCAATACAGGAGAGGAGGCTGCCCCATACCCTCCAACTTGCCAGAGTGCAACGATAGCCATGAGTTGGAAACACTGATGCCCCCAGGCAGCCAAGAGTCTGGTCAGCCGCTAGCAGAGGCCCCAGAGGAGCAGAGCCTGATGGCAAGTGCTAATCCAGGGGAAGGGGAGGATGGCCCTGCACCTGAACCCAAGGTCAAAACCTGCAAGGGGGGACCTCTTTTCCAGATGGGCCTTGGATACACTGTTATTTTTTTATGTGTTGATAGAAAGATAATAGTTCTAATTTTGATGCATCCATTGTGTTGTTCATCTTGCAGGCTGCTTGGAACGGCTCTGTGAGTCATAACTGGGCCAACAGAATCACTAGATACAGAGACACCATAACAGAAGACTGTCCAACACTCATTAACGGAGCTCTCAACATGCTAATTACTGATAACGGCACGGTAAATGAATGAACTCAGTACAATTGCTTCCAGTACTGTATCTATTTCATTTATCTATTTATGTGACAAGCAGCTTTAGCTTTAGCATCACTGAGCCAAATAGCATTTCTAACTGATGTTTGCACAACCCTGTCTCCCCATAGTTACTGTTGCTATGCCTGTCAAGCTTTTCATCTTCACATTGAAATTCTTAGAATTTTTTTTAAACAGTGGGTGGCTATTAGATTTCAGAAACCATTTGGAAATGACTACAGCTTTCCCCATGCACACCACTTCAGCATGTTGAAAAAGTTTGACAGGCCAGTTACAGTTGCTAAGGCTATGATTGGACTATCGTTGTCAGGGAAGTGGTTAATGAACAGTCTATTGTGATAGTTTCTAATGTCTGAAGGGAGCCTGAAGTAACAGTGGCATTGTTTCTTTGCAGGGCTTAGAAGATCAACTGTGTACATCCCTCTGCAGTAACCAGGTGGAGGCAGAAGTCATTGTTCACTCTGAGCTGTCAGATCCTGGAGGGGACAAAGAGGAAGAGGGCAGCGAGAGGGAGAAGGATTCTAATGCCACCAGGGGACCCTCATTATCCGAGGACAGATATTCCCCTTTGAGCCAGCCAAGCTTGCCAGGAGAGGAGGAACCTCTAGAAAAACTATCACTGGCGCAAAGCCCCTCAAGTTTTCCCTCGATTAAGTTGGTGGGTAATCATAACCGGGAGCTAGATATCCCAGGAGACCAGCCGGTTGCAGTCATACAGCCACATCAGGACATGGGGCTGACCAATGGCTTCCACTCCCCTAAGACTGTGAGGTCTGTGCTGAGGTCGGAGCATCTGGAGAACGGGGACTCCAGACACTGCCCTTCTGCACCAGGGAAGGCCATCTCTGTCGGGCTGTCCCCTGCCCCCTTTGTCAGCTCCGGCTTTGTCCACTCTACCTCAGCAGCACACAGTTATCTGTGCCCGTAGCGTCTGCATGTAGGGCATCGACCCTTACACAAACACAGACATCAGACTGATTTTCTTTCAAAAGTACAAAGTACCCAGGAAGAGTCCCTAAGGATTATTTTTATGCACCTCATTATTGGATTTTTTTCTCTTCCTTGCAAAGTTTTTATAAGTACTTTGATTCCATTGTTTCATACGTGTATATACAGTATACATATACAGTATATTTTTAGTGGTAGAGTACTGTATATGGGTATGCTTTCTCTAGCATTGCAACCATACTTTCCTCTGGGTTTTTTTCCTGTCCATAGGAAAGAACAGAAAGATTTAACTTAACCAAGCAGATGGAAGTGGATTGAAGGAGGCTATTCCCACTGTGTCGCACATGGCTCTGTTCCACTCAGGAATGAGAAAAAGCCTGGAACGTTCCCTGAGTGAGTGAGCACTTGGACAGGCTATAATCGTGGATGGAAGGATGGAAGCGGAGGCTCGGTGGGTCTCCCTGGGCTTCGCTGTGTGGATGCTACTTTACTGTGGCACTGAGGAATAAGCCTTAAAGAGTATCTGCACACTCTGAGAGTGCAGAACACCTGTGTCTCTCTCCAGCCTCCTGCTGTCTCAGGGTGCACATGCACACACACACACACACACACACACACACACACACACATTCAAACACAGTCAAAGGTAACCGCATAGCTAATTCCATGATATCTCACAGAAACTCAATTGGTCACGCTTAAACACACATTTACACACACATTTCCTGACGGGAGTGTGGGGGTCTCAGGTGCCTGAATATTCTAGGTGCATTTATAACCTCTGTATATTTCTATAGATTATTATATTCAGAACAAGTTCAAAACACATGTCAACATTAAGGGAAAAAAAACACTCAAAATATAAAAAGATATTGAGTATGTAGATTTGGTACACATGAAGTATTCCTTTCCAAAATGCCATATGTCCAGGTGGTGTGATTTTGTAAACCAGGGACACTCAGTTGAAAAGTGAAGTGTTTTTGTTTTGCTTTTTTTTTAAGATGGTGGATATCTCATTTTGGAATCAAAGTATTTACACATTCATGTCGACACTGGTTTAATTATGTTGGTGGGAGAACTAGAGGAGATGTTACAACAACCCATCTGTAGACCACTCTTCTGGTTTGTCTCCCAGTTAGGGATGCACCAATGTCCATACTGTTGTCAAGATACTGTGCTGTTAGTTGGACCCAATTGTCATTTTCAGCTCAGTATAAAATTTTTGATTATATGAAATGCTTGCCATGTTTTTAATTTACGGGACATTCATCTTGACAAACCTGATTCAGCTGTATGGGTCTCTAGTCAGACCCAGATACGAAAGGAGTTTGATGAGAAAAAATAAATAAATTTGCTCCATTTTTTTTTCTCTGACCCCATTGGATCATATTGCTTTTCCTAATTAACCAATACATAGAGCTGAGTGAGTCAGTATGGTTTTTAATGTAAAAGGGGAACTGGTGCATCCCTACTCCTTATCAACAGCACTACCTCATTTCTTTTCAGGACGGTTTCCAGTGTGGTTTTATTAGTGTTATGTAACTAGCACCTTTTTAAGATCTTTTTCTTAACTTGTCTGATTTGACAGCCTTTGGTATTTGCAGAAATGATCGTCCTATACTGACTGTATGTTCTTGTGTTATGTTCAACAGGAAATTATGTCGCTTTAGTGCATTGCAACCTCCTTTCAGTTCGCTGAAAGATTGTTTCACTCAGTATTATGTTGAACCCTTACAGAAAACAAGAACACACAAATCACGTAAAACTAGGTCTAGCCAAATTCTTCCAGTTGCAGTTCCCGTCAATCTGACGCCAGCTACAGACAAGGAAATTGATAGCTCCTGCAATTTGACACTTGTGCCACTTGTACACCCAATGGAATACATACACATATACTGTATAAATATATATATATATATGTGTGTGTGTGCGTGTGCGTGTGTGTTAGCGTTAGGCTTTTACCTGACCGGTAAAACAAGGTGTAAAATGTGAAACCTAAAAGTACTCACGCACAAGAAAACAGCAACAATAACAATAATCAGAGAGCCTGAGAGTCCAGAATGGAGGAAACTATCACAGCTTATTTATTAGCTGTTTTCCTGCATTAACATTTACTTAACCTCCTCTGTCAGAGTAAAAACTGTTCCACAAAAGAGCAATGGTTTACAGAACTGGAGTCGATGGTACAAATACCTCTTTTGAATAATTGTGTGGCTAGCAAGTTAACAGTTTGCTCACCAGCTACAGCAAGATTCAAGATTCAATACATTACCACTTAGTTTTTGCATACATAAGGATGATCTCAACTGCGGCTCTATAAAACTGCACAATACCATTCCTGGATATATTTTTTCAGATAGTCTTAAAAAGAAAAGTCTGTGGTGGTTGGCGTTTTCCCCCAATTTCAAGGGGCTAGGAGATTGCCACTCCCAGGAATTTGTAGCTAATGTCAGTGTTGATGACCAGGGGTAGGTGGTCCCAACAGCTCCTGTGAAAGTTCACTACTAATTCCTTGGTTTTTGGAAACATTTGAGGTTGTTTGCATTGTGTCATCAGCAGGTTTAAACATCCTAACAGCTTCGGAGTGAGAGAAGCAGTCATTTGTGCACAATGAGTACAGGAGTGGGGACAGTGCACACCCCAGTTGAGCGTCAGTGCTAATTGTTAAGGGTGTAGAGAATTTGCAAAGTTTGACTACTTTCATCCTCTTCAACAAAAATTCAAGGACTCATTGACACAGGGACTGTTTAACTCCCAAATGAAGGACTTTGTCATACAGCCTCAATGGGAGTTTAGTGTTAAAGGCTGAGCTGTGATCGACAAATGGCACACTTGCATAGGTACCAGAGGCCTCTAGGTTTTTTAAAGTGTGGGCAAATAAAACTGCATCAGTAGATACAAACTGATAAGGTTCTAGGACAACACTGGAGAAATGGTTTCGTACCAGGCGTTTCCATGATAACAGATGTCAAAGCAACAGGTCTGTAGTCATTCAGCATGCTTTGGTTGGGTTTCTTAGGCACAGGCACAATGACAGCTGATTTTAAGCATGCTGGGACCCTCTGCTGTGCAAGGAACCAGTTAAAGATGATACCAGATTGAGGCCTGCAGCCTTCCTACTGTTTTGCCTGCACAGTGGGTTTCTTACCTCATGCTCCCTGATAAATAAATGGTGGAGTAGCAGGCTCAGATACAGTGACAGAACAAGGCTGTGGGTTTGATTTAGTATCAAACCTGCAATAGGTTCTTCAAAACAGGTTAGGTTCAGTACCTTGGGTGACATAATTTGCTTTATAATTAGTGATTAATTGAAAGCCTTGCCGTAGCCCTCTGCTGTCCTTAGAGTTAAGCTCTTTTCTAGCTTGTCATTATACTGTTTCTTTACTGGCTTTTGAAATTCATACTTAGATGTCTTATAAAGATTTTGTCACCTGAATTGAAAGCTGCATTTTTCTTCCCCTGTTTTAATATCTTTACTAAACCATGGCTTATTATTACTGTAAACCATTACAGACTTGGATGGAGCACATACATCTTCAACACATTTGATGTAAGACATGACCACATCAGTAAAAGAGTCCAGTCATCATTTGGCTACTTCAATACAGTACAGTCATTTGTAGCAAGACAGTTGATCAGCATATCTGTCACTTGGGGGGAACACTGTTCAACAGTGCTCCTGCACGGTGTGTTGGCTTTTGGTCTGATGATACTTGGGACTTAGGAGGGAAGTATACGTTATCAGGATGAAAGATGCACACATAGAATCGTCTGCATGTGATATTAAGGGTCCCAAGTTCAGGAGAGCAAGACTATGACACAGTCTTAATGTCGGTACACCACCACCTCTGCGCTGCCTCAGTGACTTCTCTGTGCAATCCGCCTGGTATAGGGTGAAACCCTCCTGCTGCGGCGCCGAGTCATGTATCTTGTGGGTTTCAGTACAAGCACGCGACCGGACAGGCAAGCTTGTCATGTTCATTGAGAGAGAATCATACTAGGTAATGGTGTGCAGTGTCCACACCATCTTTGGCAGACCAGAAGGCCAGCTTGTCTCTCTCGTTTCCTGGGTTTTCGCAGCCTGATGTGTGAGCCTGCTGTGGCACTGACACTCTCATCAACAACAAAGTCATTCGAAGTTGATAGTCTGGAATTTTTCCCATGTATCTGCAATAAATCCAAACAATCATATCTGATCAAACACTGCACACTTTCCACACAAAGGAAAAAAAACAACCACACAGTATGAGCCTGATTATTCAAAATCAGTTCACCAGTTAGCCCTGTGAGTAGTTACTATGTGATCATGACTTAACACTCATTGCCTGCAGGTGGCACAAGTGTTAAAATGACAGTAGCTTTAACAGTGTATGCCTGTAGGTAAGCGATAATTGACATGTGAATGAGTTTGGGAGTTAGTTACAATCTAGTTCCCATAGGTGCTTCCCAGAAAGACTATTTTGAAGATGCTAACACTATAATTTAACAAATTTAACTTGTGGTGGAAAGAAAGGGCTGGTGTTACTCTGTATGAGTGTGATGTAGTCCTGCTATTATGGCATACATGTGCGTGATCCTGAAACAAGGAAAAGTTGGGGTCAGTTACTAATAATGATAATAATGATGATAACATCCTCTTACAAAAATTAGAGATTTAAGCAGAGCATTGAATCCAGCCCTATTGTACATGATGTCTCATCTTCTCTCAGGTGGTTTTCTTCTAGTCATCCAGCAGTGAAAAAGGAGTGTGACAAACCCCTTCTTCTGTCCTGCCTGTGTTTCTACCCATGTCCATGCAACTGTAAAAAATCTCTCCAGCTCAACTCAAACACATCAGCAACAGAAATGTAAAAGGTTCTTCATGACATCTATGAAACACCCTCAACAGGTTTCTTAACAACATAATTGTGTTTGCTTAAAAACTTTTATTGTTGCATAGTTGGTACCTCAAAGAGACTTATTTGTTATTTAGCCTTGCCATGTATGTACTTAACATCACAGCGAGATGAATATGATTTTTTTTTACTGCATTAGCAGTCATATAGGGACAGAAGTGAATGTGTTGTTAGCAAACCTGGGTCAAACAGTAATTGGAAGTTCATCTAAGTGTGCATGAGGGGGGTTTGCTATATCAGGTGAATTCAGATTTCACGGCTAAATACATCTAAAATATATGGCACTCACTGCACAGTGCTATTTGGCAAACCACATTTGAATAGTATGGAAAGAGCAATTCAACAGAAAGCTCACATTGGAAGCAGACTGCTGCTGCACCTCTCAACTCATCAATCTAAAGTGGCAAGCGTGTTTTGTTTTTTTTTTGTGGCCATGGTCCAATCAGTCATGTCAGAGCAGGTAACAGTGAAGCACCTGCTGTGACTTCATTGATTCAGGTGACAGGTTAAGTGTACAGAGAGCAATGCAGCCACAGCTTCCTGCCTTGTGGCTTGAGGATCACTTGGTCTATACACAGTAAAAGCTGAAGCAAACCACCCAAACTGTGCATATTTTTGACCCAGGTTCTTTACTGATACTGTTCTATATATTGATAACTGTTTCTCATCATCCTCAAACACTTGTAAGTCCTCAGTCCAGAAATATTCTCAAAAGCATTCCAGTTTGATATCTTAAACATACCTCTCTCAGTCCAGGTCAGCCACGATTAGCCATGCTACCTTAAGAAGAGACGTGCTAAAACCCCAGTGACTGTGTTCCTGCTGCTCTGACAGGCTTCATCCAGACCCAGGTTCAGCTCCTCCATTCACTACAGCATTTGCAGGTACTGCAGCCTAAGCTGCAATGTGTGCAAAACTGCTTTGACAACCAACAAGTGGGAGGCAATCACTGAATCAGGGCAGTAAAGATAAGTGTTTTGAGTCAGTCATGGTGACAAAAACATTTTCTTGTTGATCCTCATCTTACAGAGGCTTTTCACACCCTATAATTTCTTGTGAAGTTGTCTCACACCCAACATTTTCAGGAGAAAATAATACACCAAGTACAAGTTTTTATTTAGTATGTATATTTTTCATAAACGCATGAAAAGCAGGCTTTGCTTTGCACATAGCAGCTGTTCCGCTCTCCAACACGGAGGGTGTTAATTTTGTGAAAAAGCCTCTGTTGTCACTGCAGACAGACCACAGCCATTTGGCACTCAAGTAGACTAACAGAAAGTACGTATTATTTGCTGATGCTCCTCTGCCCAATAATAGATAAAGTAAACTCTGAACCAGTGAGCACATTTGTTCTATTGGACATTCTTCACATTTGGAAATGAGTTGATTTGTGCCAGTGAGTTGCAGTTTTGTGGATGTTAGTCAGTTAAACAATGACAATATCACATTTGTGATGCAGGACTTTATGACATGATTATGATTTTATGACAATATAGCTGCCAAAATCTAATGTAAAAGCTACTGTTGAAAATTTTTAGTAACATCCAGTATTTAAAATTAGGGTTTTCATGTTGTTTGTTTTTTTTCCACAGATATTTCAGTTAAATCACACCATTTTGCCTGTGTTTGAAGTCTTGATGCAGTAGTGGGTTATTATGGTGGGTGGAGCCGACACAGAGGATCTGAAATGGGGATTAGCATGAAGCCTGCCTCCAGCATAAAGGATGTATGCTCTCCTTATAGGAGCTCTTTTAAGTCTTTTAACCACTGTCTCTGAAATACATGTAACTTTTTTTTGCTTTTGTTCGTCTTTTTGTCGGCTAGAACAATCAGATTTTTTGGAGGAAAATTGTTCATGCTCTCATTTCCTAGAGATGATAATTACTTCAATAATTATGTTTATTTCATCCTCTTTTTGTAAGGGTTTTATTAAAACAGTATACCTCATGTTGGTAACTTGTTGATTTGATTCTGATCAGTTTCTTGATACTGCACATTTTATAATGAGTAGAACATATATACGTGAGCATCCTGTAGTTTTGTGAGCCAAGTTTTTCATAGAAAACAGGATAGACTGTTTCGTTTTACCTCAGTGTGAGTCTTTACTCATTACAGTGGCCTGGATGGTCTAGTCTAGTGGTGAAGGGGTAAATAATGAGGGGAGGAGGGGTCAGTGGAAATGCAAATTGACTTTTACATTGTTATTCTGCAATAGTTAGTTATTATCAAACTTTTACCGTTGGTACCAATTGGTAGTCATGCTTCAAATAAAAAATATAAGATAAATACAAAACGAAGCAAAAAAAATGTCTTGATGAATAACAGCCTAAAAGTCACTTTTTGGCAGAATACCACATTTTTAAGCAACCCAGGTGACTGAAGTACCAGGCAGGGAGAAGGGCTAAAGGGATGTCCTCCCCAGGCAGGTCATACCCTTTCAGTGCAGACAGCCATTTAGAAATAATTGTGTCTTCTCTACTCAGGTGCCCCATCTTTGCATAAAATTGTAGAGGATCATGCCAGCATATCTGATTCAGATACATGTCATTTGTTGTCAAACAAAACCTCATTTTGTCATTTTGAAAGTAAATCAAGGAAACTCTTATGCACAGATGATATTTTGTTTTGTACAAATCACTCAGTGTATTTCTGTCTCTCCAGCTTTTCTCTGTACATTCTAGTGCTTTGTGGTGAGCTGCTTTGTCCAGTGATGTCACATTGTTGTGGGTTTTTTTTTTTTGTTTTTTTGTTTGTACGTCTTCTCTAGTTTTGTGTGTGCCAGCTCAGTTGTGCTTCACAGAATGTCTAAGAACAGACTCAGACTCTGTGGTCATGTGCCACCAGCAACACTCTGCAGCTAATCACACACATTTGTAATCATTGTGTGCCGAACAGAACCTCATTTATGTCACGGACGCTACTGTAGGAGCAAATTGTAGGAGCACGTAATAGATTAGCACTTCTTCTTGGGCCATGAGCAACTTTGGGCTGCCATCTTTACATTTCTAGAAGTGCAATTTCCTTAGTCTATAAAATGACAGATGCATTACTCAGTGTTAGTCATGGTGACAGTGGCCATGATTTGTGATAGAAACATTGCTTGTGCAGAGGAATCAGTCACAGGATAGGTAGTACTTGTGGTTTGTAGAAATATTTCCACTGTGTTACCATATATGAAAATGTCAAAACTTACAGCAACTCTCAAGATGTCTGTGGAAACTACTCTTCTGTAAATAAACATCAAAGAAAAAGGAAAGTAAGACTCAATGTGATTCTTGCCAAACTGTGCATGCAACAGCCCAACTTGATTCCCACTTGAATTTTCTTTTCTATTACTTTTATCTACAAAGATTTATCAGTCAATTTAACTCCCTGTATGCTTTTCATGGCATTTTACATTCCAAAAGATGATATTTGAGATAGCAGGGACCACTTGGTTATATTGCATATTGCACTCTTTTTGACCTTTATGTTACAGCTCAGGGTATGATGTATTGGATTGTGCTGGTTTGCATTCACAGATTAAAATCAGTCCCACCCTCTGCGAGAAAGGGAATGAGAAAAAGAGCCCTCCAACCCCAGCCTAGTGTATGATTATGTAAAGATAATGTAATTAACAAAAACACCAAAAGATCTGCTTAAAGGAGCTATTTGTAAATTTGGCTATTGCTAAATAGCCAACGTTAGCATTAATAGCTGTTTTCTTACCAGTCTAGAAGAAACGTTCAGCATCAAACTTCATTCCTTTACTTGCCAAGAGCTGTCTCCAGTGGCTACTCCAGTGGCTACTCCAAGCTACGCGATTGTTAACTCTTGTCTCTATTTATTCTTCTCTTCAACTGAAGTTAGCACGCTAACCAGCTTGTGCCAATCCATTCCAGCCCGTCTTGTCACTTTCCGATAGCGACTCACTGTAGCCTCCAATTTTCCTTGATGAGGTGACGTAATGCTGCTCAGAGGATGCAGCTATATTTATTTCCAGCCCGTAAGTTATTCTTATAAAATCCAAGTTTGTTATTTTTATATATAAAATTTTAATTTGTGAATTTTGGAGGTTCTGGTAAGCAAATTTTGTTACCTTTAGACAGAGCCTGGCTGGCTGCTCCTGTTTTCAGTCTTAATGCTAGCTATAAAGATAACTGCTAGCTCTAGCTTCATGTTGAAGATGCAGTATGTGTACAGTGGTGTCAATCTTCTCATGTAACTCATGGCAAGAAGGCAAAACAATATATTTCATAGAATATGAAACTATTTTATTAAATGCTGTAACTTCCACATTTTTTGTGCCTTAACTGTGTCAAAAAGTTTTACTCATTACACTGCATTTGTGAATCAGAAATGTATTTACTGTATGTATTTATGCTTTATTAAGAGTATTCTTTACTCTAGTTAGTTCTATTGGAATATTTTCATGTATTAACTTAAATAGGAAAAGCAGGAACTGAATGGAAGCACTTTAAAAGTGACCAGCTTTTAGGACATTTGGCTATACACAAAAAATGAATCCTTCATAGTAACAACCGGTCATCCAGCTTTCCCTCTGGACACACACCTCAGCCAGGTAACAAGCCCTCAGTTGCTTTGTGCCCCACCCTTTTCATCCTGCATAGCCTGAGGATAATAATCAGTCATACACATCTTACACTTGCCATTCTTGTATTAACCACTTGAGGGCAGTGTGGTCATTCCCACTTATAGTTGAAAAGAAACAAAGTAACCTGGCGCCACTCCCATTAGGAGAGACTGCTGCTTGAGTGTCGGGCCACATGTGCTGCCCTGACCTCATACCTGCTATAGATGTGTACAATAGATTGATAGATTATTTTATCATATTTCATTCAGAGAAAGTGAAAAATAGAAGAGAAAAATATTGCTTCATCATATAACAAAAATATGCACATTTAAAATACAAAAGGTGAGTGTTTGTGTCTATATGCAAATGGCCACACATCTGTCCATCTGTGTTTCTGTGTCTTGAATGGATGGGTAATTCTGAGTGTGTATATGTGCACAGGGGAGAGACAGATACTGAAAAAAAGACAGAGAGAGGGAGGTGATGGAGATAAGAGGGGGAGATGAGGGCAGAGACTTAAGACAGGAGCACTGAGGCGACATCACATGGCAGAATCCCCTGAAGAGTGAGATAAAAGCTCTTGCTGAGCGACAGAGGGGTCGGACTCCCTATCTCCAGCCACTCATCACTGTTAATCAGAGGGCAAGGTTTCTCTGCAGAGGTCTGAGACGGAACACATAAAATATCACGCACCCATGCACAAACATATAGACAAATACAGACATGCATGCATTCTCATACTTTCTTTACTGTACTTGCCAAAGAAATTGTCTGAATGTGTAATGTGTATTGTTTGTGTGTATATGGTGTTTCCGTCCTCCAACAGTGGAGAGGTCTCTGGGCTAGTTCAGCATGCCTCATTTTTCATTGGAGGGGCAGGCGAGTGGAGCACAGAGAGTCAGGTGAGGGCTGTACTAATGAGGTAGAGCTCACTGCCTGTGGGGAAATAACTGTGTGAAGCTCTTGAATCAGCCCATTCATTCTGCCTCTTCCTGCGCCCGCTACTATACTACTACAGTCTCCACCTTCAGCATCGGCTACACTTGCTTCACTGCTGAACTGTATGTGCTCTCTGACAGTTCAAAGCATACAGTAGAAGACCTCCTGGGTTGGCAAGTATTTGCAAATTGATCTTTATGTATGTGGAAAGTGGGGGTTCTAGTTACAGATAGTCACGACATAGAAGGAAAATCAGGTTCCAACATCAAGACCAGAATATAAAGTACAAAAATACCTATTTATAAGTACAATTGAATGGATGTTTCCTATTTATAACAGGGGTCAGTTCAGCCATATTGACCCAGCTTCATGAGATCCCAATGTGGTCTTCTGTTTTTATCATCTTTGCAAGTATGGCATTTTATCATACATGCAAACATTTCTTCTATGTAGTATAAGACAAACATTATGTGCATTAGATTTGAATTGTCACAATGTTTATTTTTTTCTTGCTTGGACTATTCCTGCTTTATATCCCTATATAAAAAAGCTCCTGGTTTCTTACATGTAATGATGGTATCATTAGTACCGGTCTGTAGATTGACCTTAGCTGAATGTCATTCTATCTCTGCTCTGTTTCCACCTGTTTTCCCCTAAAAAAGGACAGAGAAAAAAATACATGAGAATGTACCAAGGGCATAGGTTTGGTCTTGTTAGGGAAATTCTTATTATCGGTGGTGAAGAAAGAGTTCTTGAGTCCAGGATGTCCTATGCTGAGGATGTTTATTGAAGCTTCAGCCCAAGGAGAAAGGAGGATTCATCAATACAGGCTTCTGTGCATGATGTCACCTCAATTCTGAAGCAGGAACCCTCGGTGGACAAGAAAAATTGATGAGGCATAGAAATGGATGAAAATGTCATAGTATAGTGAGACATAAAAAGTAATTAAAACGAGAGAGTAAAGTAAGGCATGAAAACTTTATGGTAAAATAAGGTATGAAAAGTAATAAAAACATCATAGTATAGTAAGGCATAAATCGTCACAAAAACATCATAATATTGTGAGGCATAAAAACTTCATAGTAAGTTATAAAAAGTTATAAAAACCTCATAGTATAGTGAGGCATAAAAAGTCATAATATAGTAAGGCATTTAAAAGTCATTCTATAGTAAGGCATAAAAAATCATAATATCAGAAGTCATTAAAATTCATGCTATTGTAAGGCATAAAAACATCATAGTATAATAATGCATAAAGGCATAAAAAGTCATAAAAACATCATAGTAGTAAGGCATAAAATGTCATAGTATAGTAACATAAAAACTCATAGTATAGTAAGGCATAAAAAGTCATGAAAACATCAGAGTATAGTAAATTATAAAAACTCATAAAAACATCATAGTATAGTAAGGCATAAAAAGTCATAAAAACAATATTGTATAGTAAGGCATAGATGGTCACAAAAACATCATAGTATTGTAAGGCATAAAAATGTCATAGTTGAGTAAGGCATAAAAAGTCATAAAAACATCATGGTATAGTAAGGCATAAAATGTCATAAAAACTTCACAGTATAGTAAGGCATAAAAAGTCAAAGTATAGTAAGGCATCAAAAAGTCATAGTATAAGAATTCATAAAAAGACACACTATAGTAAGGCAGCAAAAGAAATAGTATATTAAGGCATAAAAAGTCAGAATATAGTTTGAAGAAAATGTCATAGTATAGGAAGTCATAAAAAGTCTTAGTATAGAAGGACCTAAAAATCACGCTATTGTAAGGTATAAAAAGTCATAAAAACATCACAGTACAGTAAGTTATAAAAGTCATAAAAACATCACAGTATAGTAAGTTATAAAAAGTCACAACATGGTATAGTAAGGCATCAAAAAGTAATAGTATAGTGAGGCATAAAAACTCACAGTATACAATGTCATAAAAAGTCATAGTAAAGTCAGGCATCAAAAAGTCATAGTATAGTACGGCAGAAAAAGTCATAGTATAGTACGGCAGAAAAAGTCATAGTATAAAAAGTAATAAAAAGTCATAAAAACGTCATAGTATAGTGAGGCATAAAAAGTCATGAAAACGTCATAGTATGGTGTGGCATAAAAAGTCATAGCTTAGTAAGGCATCAAAAAGTCATAGTATAGTAATGCATAAAAATCTCATAATTTAAAAAGAATTAAAAAGTCAAAAATACATCATAGTATAGTAAGGCATAAAACATCATAAAAAGGTCATAGTATAGTGAGGCATAAAAAGTCATAGCTTAGTAAGGCATCAAAAAGTCATAGTATAGTAAGGTATACGATGTCATAAAAACATCAAAGTATAGTAAGGCAATAAAAGTCATAAAAATGTCATAGTATATTAAGTCATGAATACGTCATAGTATGGTGAGGCATAAAAAGTCATAAAAATGTCATAGTATGGTGAGGCATAAAAAGTCATAGCTTAGTAAGGCATCAAAAAGTCATAGTATAGTAAGGCATAAAAATCTCATAATTTAAAAAGGCATAAAAAGTCATAAATACATCATAGTATAGTAAGGCATAAAACATCATAAAAAGGTCATAGTATATTGAGGCATAAAAAGTCATAGCATAGTAAGGCATCAAAAAGTCATAGTATAGTAAGGTATACAATGTCATAAAAACATCAAAGTATAGTAAGGCAATAAAAGTCATAAAAATGTCATAGTATAGTAAGGCATAAAAAGTCATAGTATAGTAAGGCATAAAAAGTCATAAAAACGACATAGTATAATAAGGCATAAAAATTCATAAAAACGTCATAGTATAGTAAGGCATTAAAAGTCATACTATAGTAAGGCATGAAAAGTCATAAAAACGTCATAGTATAGTAAGGCATTAAAAGTCATAGTATAGTAAGGCATAAAAAGTCATAGCCCATAAGTAGCCCATAAGTAAGGCATAAATAGTCACAAAAACATCATAGTATTGTATGGCATAAAAATGTCATAATTTATTAGTAAGACATGAAAAGTCATAAAAATGACAGTATAGTAAGGCATAAAATGTCATAGTATGGTAAGGTATACAATGTCATGATATAGTAAGGCATAAAAAGCCATAAAAACGTCATAGTATAGTAAGGCATAAAAAGTCATAGTATGGTAAGACATAAAAAGTCATAAAAATGTCATAGTATAGTAAGGCATAAAAAGTCATAGAAACGACAGAGTATACTAAGGCATAAAAAGTCATAAAAACGTCATAGTATAGTAAGGCATAAAAAGTCATAGTATGGTAAGACAAAAAAAGTCATAAAAATGTCATAGTATAGTAAGGCATAAAAAGTCATAGTATAGTAAGGCATAAAAAGTCATAAATATGACATAGTAAAGTAAGGCATAAAAAGTCATAAAAAAGTCATAGTATAGTAAGGCATAAAAAGTCATAGTATAGTAAGGCATAAAAAGTCATTGTATAGTGAGGCATAAAAAGTCATAAAAACGTCATAGTATAGTAAGGCATTAAAAGTCATACTATAGTAAGGCATAAAAAGTCATAAAAACGTCATAGTATAGTAAGGCATTCAAAGTCATACTATATTAAGGCATAAAAAGTCATGATATAGCAAGGCATAAAAAGCTATAAAAACTAATAGTATAGTAAGGCATAAAAAGTCATAGTATGGTAAGACATAAAAAGTCATAAAAATGTCATAGTATAGTAAGGCATAAAAAGTCATAGAAACGACAGAGTATACTAAGGCATAAAAAGTCATAAAAACGTCATAGTACAGTAAGGCATGAAAAGTAGTAGTATAGTAAGGCATAAAAAGTCATAAATATGACATAGTAAAGTAAGGCATAAAAAGTCATAAAAACGTCATACTGTAGTAAGGACTAAAAAGTCATAGTATAGTAAGGCATAAAAAGTCATAGGATGGTAAGACATAAAAAGTCATAAAAATGTCAGTATAGTAAGTCATAAAAAGTCATAGTATAGTAAGGCATAAAAAGTCATAAATATGACATAGTAAAGTAAGGCATAAATAGTCATAGTATAGTAAGGCATAAAAAGTCATAGAAACGACAGAGTATACTAAGGCATAAAAAGTCATAAAAACGTCATAGTATAGTAAGGCATGAAAAGTCATAGTATAGTAAGGCATAAAATCATAAAAACGTCATAGTATAGTAAGGCATTAAAAGTCATACTGTAGTAAGGCATAAAAAGTCATAATATAGTAAGGCATAAAAAGCCATAAAAACGTCATAGTATAGTAAGGCATAAAAAGCCATAAAAACGTCATAGTATAGTAAGGCATAAAAAATAATAGTATGGTAAGACATAAAAAGCCATAAAAATGTCATACTATAGTAAGGCATAAAAAGTCATAGAAACGACAGAGTATACTAAGGCATAAAAAGTCATAAAAATGTCATAGTATTGTAAGGCATAAAAAGTCATGGAAACGACAGAGGATACCAAGGCATAAAAAGTCATATAAACGTCATAGTATAGTAAGGCATGAAAAGTCATAGTATAGTAAGGCATAAAAAGTCAGAAATATGACATAGTAAAGTAAGGCATAAAAAGTCATAAATATGGCATAGTAAAGTAAGGCATAAAAAGTCATAAATATGGCATAGTAAAGTAAGGCATAAAAAGTCATAAATATGGCATAGTAAAGTAAGGCATAAAAAGTCATAAATATGGCATAGTAAAGTAAGGCATAAAAAGTCATAAATATGGCATAGTAAAGTAAGGCATAAAAAGTCATAAATATGGCATAGTAAAGTAAGGCATAAAAAGTCATAAATATGGCATAGTAAAGTAAGGCATAAAAAGTCATAAATATGGCATAGTAAAGTAAGGCATAAAAAGTCATAAATATGGCATAGTAAAGTAAGGCATAAAAAGTCATAAATATGGCATAGTAAAGTAAGGCATAAAAAGTCATAAATATGGCATAGTAAAGTAAGGCATAAAAAGTCATAAATATGGCATAGTAAAGTAAGGCATAAAAAGTCATAAATATGGCATAGTAAAGTAAGGCATAAAAAGTCATAAATATGGCATAGTAAAGTAAGGCATAAAAAGTCATAAATATGGCATAGTAAAGTAAGGCATAAAAAGTCATAAATATGGCATAGTAAAGTAAGGCATAAAAAGTCATAAATATGGCATAGTAAAGTAAGGCATAAAAAGTCATAAATATGGCATAGTAAAGTAAGGCATAAAAAGTCATAAATATGGCATAGTAAAGTAAGGCATAAAAAGTCATAAATATGGCATAGTAAAGTAAGGCATAAAAAGTCATAAATATGGCATAGTAAAGTAAGGCATAAAAAGTCATAAATATGGCATAGTAAAGTAAGGCATAAAAAGTCATAAATATGGCATAGTAAAGTAAGGCATAAAAAGTCATAAATATGGCATAGTAAAGTAAGGCATAAAAAGTCATAAATATGGCATAGTAAAGTAAGGCATAAAAAGTCATAAATATGGCATAGTAAAGTAAGGCATAAAAAGTCATAAATATGGCATAGTAAAGTAAGGCATAAAAAGTCATAAATATGGCATAGTAAAGTAAGGCATAAAAAGTCATAAATATGGCATAGTAAAGTAAGGCATAAAAAGTCATAAATATGGCATAGTAAAGTAAGGCATAAAAAGTCATAAATATGGCATAGTAAAGTAAGGCATAAAAAGTCATAAATATGGCATAGTAAAGTAAGGCATAAAAAGTCATAAATATGGCATAGTAAAGTAAGGCATAAAAAGTCATAAATATGGCATAGTAAAGTAAGGCATAAAAAGTCATAAATATGGCATAGTAAAGTAAGGCATAAAAAGTCATAAATATGGCATAGTAAAGTAAGGCATAAAAAGTCATAAATATGGCATAGTAAAGTAAGGCATAAAAAGTCATAAATATGGCATAGTAAAGTAAGGCATAAAAAGTCATAAATATGGCATAGTAAAGTAAGGCATAAAAAGTCATAAATATGGCATAGTAAAGTAAGGCATAAAAAGTCATAAATATGGCATAGTAAAGTAAGGCATAAAAAGTCATAAATATGGCATAGTAAAGTAAGGCATAAAAAGTCATAAATATGGCATAGTAAAGTAAGGCATAAAAAGTCATAAATATGGCATAGTAAAGTAAGGCATAAAAAGTCATAAATATGGCATAGTAAAGTAAGGCATAAAAAGTCATAAATATGGCATAGTAAAGTAAGGCATAAAAAGTCATAAATATGGCATAGTAAAGTAAGGCATAAAAAGTCATAAATATGGCATAGTAAAGTAAGGCATAAAAAGTCATAAATATGGCATAGTAAAGTAAGGCATAAAAAGTCATAAATATGGCATAGTAAAGTAAGGCATAAAAAGTCATAAATATGGCATAGTAAAGTAAGGCATAAAAAGTCATAAATATGGCATAGTAAAGTAAGGCATAAAAAGTCATAAATATGGCATAGTAAAGTAAGGCATAAAAAGTCATAAATATGGCATAGTAAAGTAAGGCATAAAAAGTCATAAATATGGCATAGTAAAGTAAGGCATAAAAAGTCATAAATATGGCATAGTAAAGTAAGGCATAAAAAGTCATAAATATGGCATAGTAAAGTAAGGCATAAAAAGTCATAAATATGGCATAGTAAAGTAAGGCATAAAAAGTCATAAATATGGCATAGTAAAGTAAGGCATAAAAAGTCATAAATATGGCATAGTAAAGTAAGGCATAAAAAGTCATAAATATGGCATAGTAAAGTAAGGCATAAAAAGTCATAAATATGGCATAGTAAAGTAAGGCATAAAAAGTCATAAATATGGCATAGTAAAGTAAGGCATAAAAAGTCATAAATATGGCATAGTAAAGTAAGGCATAAAAAGTCATAAATATGGCATAGTAAAGTAAGGCATAAAAAGTCATAAATATGGCATAGTAAAGTAAGGCATAAAAAGTCATAAATATGGCATAGTAAAGTAAGGCATAAAAAGTCATAAATATGGCATAGTAAAGTAAGGCATAAAAAGTCATAAATATGGCATAGTAAAGTAAGGCATAAAAAGTCATAAATATGGCATAGTAAAGTAAGGCATAAAAAGTCATAAATATGGCATAGTAAAGTAAGGCATAAAAAGTCATAAATATGGCATAGTAAAGTAAGGCATAAAAAGTCATAAATATGGCATAGTAAAGTAAGGCATAAAAAGTCATAAATATGGCATAGTAAAGTAAGGCATAAAAAGTCATAAATATGGCATAGTAAAGTAAGGCATAAAAAGTCATAAATATGGCATAGTAAAGTAAGGCATAAAAAGTCATAAATATGGCATAGTAAAGTAAGGCATAAAAAGTCATAAATATGGCATAGTAAAGTAAGGCATAAAAAGTCATAAATATGGCATAGTAAAGTAAGGCATAAAAAGTCATAAATATGGCATAGTAAAGTAAGGCATAAAAAGTCATAAATATGGCATAGTAAAGTAAGGCATAAAAAGTCATAAATATGGCATAGTAAAGTAAGGCATAAAAAGTCATAAATATGGCATAGTAAAGTAAGGCATAAAAAGTCATAAATATGGCATAGTAAAGTAAGGCATAAAAAGTCATAAATATGGCATAGTAAAGTAAGGCATAAAAAGTCATAAATATGGCATAGTAAAGTAAGGCATAAAAAGTCATAAATATGGCATAGTAAAGTAAGGCATAAAAAGTCATAAATATGGCATAGTAAAGTAAGGCATAAAAAGTCATAAATATGGCATAGTAAAGTAAGGCATAAAAAGTCATAAATATGGCATAGTAAAGTAAGGCATAAAAAGTCATAAATATGGCATAGTAAAGTAAGGCATAAAAAGTCATAAATATGGCATAGTAAAGTAAGGCATAAAAAGTCATAAATATGGCATAGTAAAGTAAGGCATAAAAAGTCATAAATATGGCATAGTAAAGTAAGGCATAAAAAGTCATAAATATGGCATAGTAAAGTAAGGCATAAAAAGTCATAAATATGGCATAGTAAAGTAAGGCATAAAAAGTCATAAATATGGCATAGTAAAGTAAGGCATAAAAAGTCATAAATATGGCATAGTAAAGTAAGGCATAAAAAGTCATAAATATGGCATAGTAAAGTAAGGCATAAAAAGTCATAAATATGGCATAGTAAAGTAAGGCATAAAAAGTCATAAATATGGCATAGTAAAGTAAGGCATAAAAAGTCATAAATATGGCATAGTAAAGTAAGGCATAAAAAGTCATAAATATGGCATAGTAAAGTAAGGCATAAAAAGTCATAAATATGGCATAGTAAAGTAAGGCATAAAAAGTCATAAATATGGCATAGTAAAGTAAGGCATAAAAAGTCATAAATATGGCATAGTAAAGTAAGGCATAAAAAGTCATAAATATGGCATAGTAAAGTAAGGCATAAAAAGTCATAAATATGGCATAGTAAAGTAAGGCATAAAAAGTCATAAATATGGCATAGTAAAGTAAGGCATAAAAAGTCATAAATATGGCATAGTAAAGTAAGGCATAAAAAGTCATAAATATGGCATAGTAAAGTAAGGCATAAAAAGTCATAAATATGGCATAGTAAAGTAAGGCATAAAAAGTCATAAATATGGCATAGTAAAGTAAGGCATAAAAAGTCATAAATATGGCATAGTAAAGTAAGGCATAAAAAGTCATAAATATGGCATAGTAAAGTAAGGCATAAAAAGTCATAAATATGGCATAGTAAAGTAAGGCATAAAAAGTCATAAATATGGCATAGTAAAGTAAGGCATAAAAAGTCATAAAAATGTCATAGTATTGTAAGGCATAAAAAGTCATGGAAACGACAGAGTATACCAAGGCATAAAAAGTCATAAAAATGACATAGTATAATAAGGCATAAAAAAAGTCATAAAAACGTCACAGTATAGTAAGGCAAAAAAAAGGCATACTATTGTGAGACATAAAATCTTCATAGTATATATAGTAAGACATAAAATGTAGTAATGCATAAAAAGTTATAGAAACGTCATAGTATATTAAGGCATACACATCATAGTATAGTAAGGCATAAAAAGTCATAGTATAGTAAGGCATAAAAAGTCATAGTATAGTAAGGCATAAAAAGTCATAGTATAGTAAGGCATAAAAAGTCATAGTATAGTAAGGCATAAAAAGTCATAGTATAGTAAGGCATAAAAAGTCATAGTATAGTAAGGCATAAAAAGTCATAGTATAGTAAGGCATAAAAAGTCATAGTATAGTAAGGCATAAAAAGTCATAGTATAGTAAGGCATAAAAAGTCATAGTATAGTAAGGCATAAAAAGTCATAGTATAGTAAGGCATAAAAAGTCATAAAAATGACATAGTATAATAAGGCATAAAAAAAGTCATAAAAACGTCACAGTATAGTAAGGCAAAAAAAAGTCATACTATTGTGAGACATAAAAACTTCATAGTATATATAGTAAGACATAAAATGTAGTAATGCATAAAAAGTTATAAAAACGTCATAGTATATTAAGGCATACACATCATAGTATAGTAAGGCATAAAAAGTCATGAAAACGTCATAGGATAGTAAAACATAAAAGGTACTTTTTTTCTCCATATAAGTGATGTTTGAGTGTGTAATTGATGTTTGACTGTATATATGTGTAGGACACTGAGGTATTTAAGTCTCATCTGGAGGTCTTGGTTACATTGATGACGGGTTGTAATTATTTATAAGGTTAGAGCCCCACGGATGGAGAGATCTCAGGAGCTCAGAAGAAGGATGAGTTAACAGCTAAGCGGCACCACGTACATGAAGATCTCCAGATCAACATCAGCTTGTCACGCCCATTGGAGAGCAAAAGCCATACAAGCAGTCAAACTTTTGTTTCTCAGGGAGAGACCTTGGTGGACCTTGTGCCAGATCAGTCCTTCCTGCATGAATTAAACCAGCCACATTGAAGTGTTGACTTGTCGGTCTGACTGTGTGCATTTTTTTTTATCTTTCTGTCATGAGAAATCATATTTTCAGTAATGCATAAAAACGCAAAAAAACAGACATAAGGCATGAAAACTCGTAAAAATGTCATAGCATGGTAAGGCATAAAATATCATAAAAAACACATAATATAGTAAGACATGAAAACTTCATAGTATAGTGAGGCATAGAAATGAATGAAAACGTCATAGTATAGTTAGGCATAAAAAATAAAAAAAAACGACATAGTATAGTGATGCATAAAAAGTCATTATATCGAGATTGTATACTAAGGCATGAAAACTTTATACTATAGTAAGTTATGAAAAGTTATGAAAACATCATAGTACAGTAAAGCATAACAAGTCATAATATCAGAAGTCATTGAAGATCATGCTATTGTAAAGCATATAAACATCATAGTATAGTAAGGCATAAAAAGTCAGAAAAACGTCACAGTATAGTAAGGCATAAAAAGTCATAAAAACATCATAGTATAGTGAGGCATAAAAAGTCATAGTATAGTCAGGTATAAAATGTCATAAAAACATCATAGTATAGTAAGGCATAAAATATCATAAAAAACACATAATATAGTAAGACATGAAAACTTCATAGTATAGTGAGGCATAGAAATGAATGAAAACTTCATAGTATAGTAAGGCATAAAAAGTTATAAAAACGTCAGTATGGTGTGGCATTAAAAGTCATAGCTTAGTAAGGCATCAAAAAGTCATAGTATAGTAAGGCATAAAAAGTCATAGAAACAACAGAGTATACTAAGGCATAAAAAGTCATAGTATACTAAGGCATAAAAAGTCATAGTATACTAAGGCATAAAAAGTCATAGTATACTAAGGCATAAAAAGTCATAGTATACTAAGGCATAAAAAGTCATAGTATACTAAGGCATAAAAAGTCATAGTATACTAAGGCATAAAAAGTCATAGTATACTAAGGCATAAAAAGTCATAGTATACTAAGGCATAAAAAGTCATAGTATACTAAGGCATAAAAAGTCATAGTATACTAAGGCATAAAAAGTCATAGTATACTAAGGCATAAAAAGTCATAGTATACTAAGGCATAAAAAGTCATAGTATACTAAGGCATAAAAAGTCATAGTATACTAAGGCATAAAAAGTCATAGTATACTAAGGCATAAAAAGTCATAGTATACTAAGGCATAAAAAGTCATAGTATACTAAGGCATAAAAAGTCATAGTATACTAAGGCATAAAAAGTCATAGTATACTAAGGCATAAAAAGTCATAGTATACTAAGGCATAAAAAGTCATAGTATACTAAGGCATAAAAAGTCATAGTATACTAAGGCATAAAAAGTCATAGTATACTAAGGCATAAAAAGTCATAGTATACTAAGGCATAAAAAGTCATAGTATACTAAGGCATAAAAAGTCATAGTATACTAAGGCATAAAAAGTCATAGTATACTAAGGCATAAAAAGTCATAGTATACTAAGGCATAAAAAGTCATAGTATACTAAGGCATAAAAAGTCATAGTATACTAAGGCATAAAAAGTCATAGTATACTAAGGCATAAAAAGTCATAGTATACTAAGGCATAAAAAGTCATAGTATACTAAGGCATAAAAAGTCATAGTATACTAAGGCATAAAAAGTCATAGTATACTAAGGCATAAAAAGTCATAGTATACTAAGGCATAAAAAGTCATAGTATACTAAGGCATAAAAAGTCATAGTATACTAAGGCATAAAAAGTCATAGTATACTAAGGCATAAAAAGTCATAGTATACTAAGGCATAAAAAGTCATAGTATACTAAGGCATAAAAAGTCATAGTATACTAAGGCATAAAAAGTCATAGTATACTAAGGCATAAAAAGTCATAGTATACTAAGGCATAAAAAGTCATAGTATACTAAGGCATAAAAAGTCATAGTATACTAAGGCATAAAAAGTCATAGTATACTAAGGCATAAAAAGTCATAGTATACTAAGGCATAAAAAGTCATAGTATACTAAGGCATAAAAAGTCATAGTATACTAAGGCATAAAAAGTCATAGTATACTAAGGCATAAAAAGTCATAGTATACTAAGGCATAAAAAGTCATAGTATACTAAGGCATAAAAAGTCATAGTATACTAAGGCATAAAAAGTCATAGTATACTAAGGCATAAAAAGTCATAGTATACTAAGGCATAAAAAGTCATAGTATACTAAGGCATAAAAAGTCATAGTATACTAAGGCATAAAAAGTCATAGTATACTAAGGCATAAAAAGTCATAGTATACTAAGGCATAAAAAGTCATAGTATACTAAGGCATAAAAAGTCATAGTATACTAAGGCATAAAAAGTCATAGTATACTAAGGCATAAAAAGTCATAGTATACTAAGGCATAAAAAGTCATAGTATACTAAGGCATAAAAAGTCATAGTATACTAAGGCATAAAAAGTCATAGTATACTAAGGCATAAAAAGTCATAGTATACTAAGGCATAAAAAGTCATAGTATACTAAGGCATAAAAAGTCATAGTATACTAAGGCATAAAAAGTCATAGTATACTAAGGCATAAAAAGTCATAGTATACTAAGGCATAAAAAGTCATAGTATACTAAGGCATAAAAAGTCATAGTATACTAAGGCATAAAAAGTCATAGTATACTAAGGCATAAAAAGTCATAGTATACTAAGGCATAAAAAGTCATAGTATACTAAGGCATAAAAAGTCATAGTATACTAAGGCATAAAAAGTCATAGTATACTAAGGCATAAAAAGTCATAGTATACTAAGGCATAAAAAGTCATAGTATACTAAGGCATAAAAAGTCATAGTATACTAAGGCATAAAAAGTCATAGTATACTAAGGCATAAAAAGTCATAGTATACTAAGGCATAAAAAGTCATAGTATACTAAGGCATAAAAAGTCATAGTATACTAAGGCATAAAAAGTCATAGTATACTAAGGCATAAAAAGTCATAGTATACTAAGGCATAAAAAGTCATAGTATACTAAGGCATAAAAAGTCATAGTATACTAAGGCATAAAAAGTCATAGTATACTAAGGCATAAAAAGTCATAGTATACTAAGGCATAAAAAGTCATAGTATACTAAGGCATAAAAAGTCATAGTATACTAAGGCATAAAAAGTCATAGTATACTAAGGCATAAAAAGTCATAGTATACTAAGGCATAAAAAGTCATAGTATACTAAGGCATAAAAAGTCATAGTATACTAAGGCATAAAAAGTCATAGTATACTAAGGCATAAAAAGTCATAGTATACTAAGGCATAAAAAGTCATAGTATACTAAGGCATAAAAAGTCATAGTATACTAAGGCATAAAAAGTCATAGTATACTAAGGCATAAAAAGTCATAGTATACTAAGGCATAAAAAGTCATAGTATACTAAGGCATAAAAAGTCATAGTATACTAAGGCATAAAAAGTCATAGTATACTAAGGCATAAAAAGTCATAGTATACTAAGGCATAAAAAGTCATAGTATACTAAGGCATAAAAAGTCATAGTATACTAAGGCATAAAAAGTCATAGTATACTAAGGCATAAAAAGTCATAGTATACTAAGGCATAAAAAGTCATAGTATACTAAGGCATAAAAAGTCATAGTATACTAAGGCATAAAAAGTCATAGTATACTAAGGCATAAAAAGTCATAGTATACTAAGGCATAAAAAGTCATAGTATACTAAGGCATAAAAAGTCATAGTATACTAAGGCATAAAAAGTCATAGTATACTAAGGCATAAAAAGTCATAGTATACTAAGGCATAAAAAGTCATAGTATACTAAGGCATAAAAAGTCATAGTATACTAAGGCATAAAAAGTCATAGTATACTAAGGCATAAAAAGTCATAGTATACTAAGGCATAAAAAGTCATAGTATACTAAGGCATAAAAAGTCATAGTATACTAAGGCATAAAAAGTCATAGTATACTAAGGCATAAAAAGTCATAGTATACTAAGGCATAAAAAGTCATAGTATACTAAGGCATAAAAAGTCATAGTATACTAAGGCATAAAAAGTCATAGTATACTAAGGCATAAAAAGTCATAGTATACTAAGGCATAAAAAGTCATAGTATACTAAGGCATAAAAAGTCATAGTATACTAAGGCATAAAAAGTCATAGTATACTAAGGCATAAAAAGTCATAGTATACTAAGGCATAAAAAGTCATAGTATACTAAGGCATAAAAAGTCATAGTATACTAAGGCATAAAAAGTCATAGTATACTAAGGCATAAAAAGTCATAGTATACTAAGGCATAAAAAGTCATAGTATACTAAGGCATAAAAAGTCATAGTATACTAAGGCATAAAAAGTCATAGTATACTAAGGCATAAAAAGTCATAGTATACTAAGGCATAAAAAGTCATAGTATACTAAGGCATAAAAAGTCATAGTATACTAAGGCATAAAAAGTCATAGTATACTAAGGCATAAAAAGTCATAGTATACTAAGGCATAAAAAGTCATAGTATACTAAGGCATAAAAAGTCATAGTATACTAAGGCATAAAAAGTCATAGTATACTAAGGCATAAAAAGTCATAGTATACTAAGGCATAAAAAGTCATAGTATACTAAGGCATAAAAAGTCATAGTATACTAAGGCATAAAAAGTCATAGTATACTAAGGCATAAAAAGTCATAGTATACTAAGGCATAAAAAGTCATAGTATACTAAGGCATAAAAAGTCATAGTATACTAAGGCATAAAAAGTCATAATATAGTAAGGCATAAAAAGCCATAAACACTAATAGTATAGTAAGGCATAAAAAGTCATAGAAACAACAGAGTATACTAAGGCATAAAAAGTCATAAAAACGTCATAGTATAGTAAGGCATAAAAAGTCATAAATATG